>NW_015167533.1:1465145-1492602 GCF_001447785.1 Gekko japonicus | reverse complement strand
CAATGTTCCCGGTAAACTGTGGAGTTCTGTGAGCAAAAATTCTACTTTGTGAGCTACTGGCATTAAAGTTGTGAGCGAGCAATTTGGCTACCTCATCGATTAGTTCGCTCTGGAGCCGTCCTTCCTGAGCTAAGACAAAAATGTGTGAGCCGGAGGCTAGAAAACTGTGAGCTAGCTTACACTGACTCAGCTTAGAGGGGACACTGCCTTGGACTGTAGTTTCTCTGCACTACAGTAGCAAATAGAAATAAAATCCTTCCCCAGCTTCAAGGGTTTGTGTGTAGGTATCATTCTGTTTACAAGAACTGGAAGACGAAGTTTGCTGCTCACCGTACTTAACCCTCACTCTGATTCTTTCAGCCTTCAAATATTCAAAACGTTTACAGTCCTTCAGGGAGTCCCTCTCATTAGTGAAGAATTGGAGTTGCACATCTCATGGCTCAGACATCCCTGCCAATTTCCCCCCTCCTGAAATATTCTCAGATGTGGGTTGCAGCTTTCTGTCCAGTGGGCTGTGAGGCCAGGAGGGAGGAAGTAGGAAGAGGTGAACGGGGAAAGAAATGGGGGGGGGTGTCCTTATGGCAAACATGTTTCTGTTTGCTCACCTAATAAGTCCAGCAAACATCTTGGTTTAGTTTAATTTTATTGTAAAAGAAGAAAGAAGCAAGGAGCAGAGGAAGGAGCAGAGCTTCCTCCTCCCCTTATAGATCAGCTGTCCCTACGTGGTTGGTTCAATTTGAATTTATAAAAATGTGTCCTTTCCTAATGGCATGGCAGCTTGATATAGTAGAGGTATATTTTATACATTTTTTCCCTGCATCCTTCAGTTTTATGCATGTGAGTTAGGTTCCTCACTTGCCTCGCCCTCGTTACAGCTCTGATAATGAATGATGAATCTGTGATCTCATGATAAATATCTAGCAATGTGTAAAAATGCTAGAATTAAAAAGGTGTCCCTGTCTACAAGGAGGGAAGGTGGCATTGTATACCCTGTCCTAGTCAGATCTCAGAAGAAAAGGAGGGTCAGCCCTTGGTATTACTTGGATGAGCAACCTCCAAGGAAGACTCTGCACCTCTGCTTCTCACTTGTCTTGAAAGCTCCTTTCTGGGGTTACCATAAATTGGCCATGATTTGATGCTGCTTTATACATATGCATCTGGCTACAATCCTAATATTCTTAAATACTGACAACATTCTAGATGCGCCAGTTACATCTAATTAGAAATAATAAATAATATGTCTTGGCTTGGAAGCCCCTTTCCTAGGGTTACCCCAATTGGGCATGATTTTGATGCTACTTTATACATATGCACCTGGCTACAATCCTAATATTCTTAAATACTGACAACATTCTAGATGCGCCAGTTACATCTAATTAGAAATAATAAATAATATGTCTTGGGACAGTGTTGAAAAAAGGAATCCGGACATGTTTCTCTAGTTCAGCCGTTGCAGATTAAAGTATGTATAGTGCCACAATTCTGGAATTCTAATGAGGATCGACAACCTTTGAAGTACTAGACTTGAAAAACAATAAAGAGGGCTCCCCCCCCCTATCTTAGATTACTTGCTGATATGGAAGAATGAAAAAGGGTATCTATCCAAAGAAGTGGCAAACTGACCAAGTCTGAGAAGTAAATCCTGTCTTATGAAACTATTTATTTTTAAAAGGATCAATTCTCTTAGTGAAATTTTCTTCAACACCATGAAGCATTGATGTTACTTTGGAAAAAAAACAGTATTATCCCCCCCAATATGCCATAAACATGCCATAAACCATTGGGAAATGATTGTGCAAAGCATTTCAGTTCATATAGTATTCAAAATAGAAGTATATCCGGTTTTATGGAACTATTTGTTTTTAAAAGGATGGGTTTCCTTAGTGAACTTTTCATTAAGAGAGAAGTTTATAAAATAGCAAACCAATGATATTTGCCACTGAAGTGTCTTTCGAAAATTTATAATACCGTGAAGCATTGATGGTATTGTGGGAAAGACAAAACCATCCCCCCCCATATGTGTTGGGAATACTCACATGCCAAAACCATTGGAAAATGATTGTGCAAAGCATTTCAGCTCATACAGCTCTGACAATAGCTTGTAAACCATCATTGTTATTGTTAAATTGTGTAATTGGTATTCTGTTCCATCTCTGAGAAAAGGTTTTCTGGACAGATCCAAGTGCTCACAGTGTTTGTGCCAGACACTGGAGAAAAGTGACTCCCCGAGCAAAGAAAGATTGGTTAGATAAAATACCTACCAACTGTTCAGCCTAATGAAAGCAGAAATCTTTTCAAAATGTCAATCTTTGTAGAAAAATGGCAAATACGATCATCAATGTTCATATGAATCAATCTGTCCGTCTATCATCTATCTCACTACTGCTATCTGCTGCAGTTAATTTCCAGTAATGGATTAAAAAGCACAAATTGGGATTATAAAGCAGAGGAAATAGGAATGATCGCTGGGATGGGTAGATTCATGCAAGAGGTGCCTGTGATATCTTGACAAATAACTAGCAACATGTCTATAGACTGCCCTATTGTCATTCTGTTACAAAGTGGAGTAACTGGGAGGAGGGAATGAAAGGAGCTCAAAAGAAGAGAGTTTCAAGGAAATCACTTTCCAGATAAATTTCTTTTTAATCTTCTATCTAAGTATTGGTGTATTATATCTCCTATCTATCCTATCTCCTATCTATTGGTGTATTTAATCTCCTATCTAAGTATTGGTGTATTATAAATATTGCCAGTAATGAAAGGGGAGTTACATTACACCAGAAACATAGAATCCTAGAATTATAAAATCACAGAGTTGGAAGGGGCCATAAAGGCCATCTAGTCTAACCCCTTGCCCAAAGTAGGATCAGCCTACAGTATCTCTGACAAGTGTTTGTTCAGCCACCGCTTAAAGACTGCCAGTGAGGGGGAGCTCGCCATCGTCAGCAGGGATTCCTCTATTGAACAAGTCTTACTGTAAACAAAAGTTTTCCTCATATCCAGCCAGTACCTTCTGGCCTTACTTTAAACGCATGATTGCGAGCCCTCTCCTCTGCTGCCAACAGGAAGAGTGACATCCCTTCAAATGCTTCCAGAGAGCAATCATGTCCCTCCCTCAACCCCCTCTTCTCCCAACTGAACATTCCCAAGTCCCTCAGCCTTTCCTCAGAGGGCTTGTGAATATGAGTCAGAATTACAAAAAAGGACAATCTTTTTGACTGGAAAAGAAATAATGAGGGTCTAACAGGAACTGAACTGTGATAAGATTACTTCATGCCATGTCAAATACGTTTGTGAAACACTATGAAATTCTATTTGCAGTATGGTGACAAAGTTCTACCAGCATGTTCTGGCCATGGTGTTTGCCATAAAAGAGATTAATGACAATCCAAAGATTTTGCCTAATGTCACCCTTGGATTCCATATCTATGACAGCTACTATTATGAGAAGATGACCTATCGCACCACTATGGACCTGCTCTTCAAATCTCACAGATTAGTTCCTAACTACAAGTGTTCACCCAAGAAATTAATAGCTGTGATTGGAGGACTTGGCTCTGATGTCTCCAACTGTATCACAGACATCTTAAGCCTCTACAAGATCCCACAGGTAGGATTTATGCATAACTGGCTGCCTTTTTACATGCTGTATCAATTATTCTTTCTTTACCACCTTGTAATACCACTTTCCTGTTTCAGAAGCAAAATGATGTATGATGACGTGTTCTACAGTATTTATAGAATCAAAATTAAATGCAAATTGTCTTCAGAAGGGCAGGGGGAACATGAAAGGGAAGGCCGGATCAGATATTTCACCATGACCATTTTCTAGAAATATCATGGTATTTCCATGTTTGAAATGGACTCTCCAGTTTTACAGATTAAAATCTGGATTTGAGACTGGCAAATAGCCAAAACACAGAGGTTGAAAGTCTTCCACTGGTAAAACGTTTGTTACCTTTCTTTCAGTTCCCTTATGGGTCATTGGATCCAGATCACATGGAAGAAGTACATTTATCCTTTTCTTACCATGTGGCCACTAATGAAACCCGTCAGTACATGGGGATTATCTGGTTACTCCAGCATTTTGGATGGACGTGGGTTGGGCTTTTTTCAGTAGATGATGACCATGGAGAACATTTCTTAAAGACCATGAAACCGTTGTTTTCCAAGCATGGAATCTGTCTGGCCTTCATAAACCAAATGCCACAAAAAATACGTCTCAATGACTTGGATGAAATAAATAACATGTTCTCAAAGGTTTATGTATCTTTCAAATTGAGCAAAGCCAGGGTATATGTTGTCTATGGAGATACTCAGACCATGACATTACTGATCACTGTAACATGTTCATTAAATGAGGAACATAAGGGACTCACCTCTGTTGGAAAGGTGTGGATTACAACAAGCCAGATTGATTTTGCTGTAACGAGACTGGAGAGGGGATTTGATCCGACCATTTTCCATGGCACCATTTCCTTGACAATTCACTCACAGGAGATTCTAGAGTTTCAAAAATTTCTTCACATCGTAAAACGTGACATGACATTAGGAGATGGATTTGTCAAAACCTTCTGGGAAGAAGCATTTAACTGTTTATTTTCAAGTTCACTAGTGGAAATAAATAAATGTACAGGAAAGGAGAGGCTGGAAACTCTCCCTGTGCCTGTTTTTGATATGTCCATGAGTGGCCATAGCTATGGCATCTACAATGCAGTCTATGCTGTGGCCCATGCATTGCACAGCATGTATTCATCCTGGTCTAATTACCAATCAGTTCTGCAATGCAAAAGTACTGGATTCTGTGATCCCCAGCCTTGGCAGGTAATGTCTACACCATGTGGGTCTGGGCAAAGAGTGAATTTCTTGCAAGCAGGGATTAAGGTGATTTTTGATAGATGTGTATTTTATCAGAAGAAGAAGAAGAGGAGGAGGAGGAGGAGGAGGAGGAAATTGAATTTATACCCCCACAATTTACTCAGAGTCTCAGAGCAGTTTACAGACTCTTTTCCTTTCCCCTCCCCACAACAGACACCCTGTGAGGTAGGTGAGGCTGAGAGAGCTCTTTCCAGAACTGTCCTTGAGAGATCAGCTCTGACAGAACTATGGCTCGCCCAAGTTCATCCAGCAGCTGCAAGTGGAGGAGTGGGGAATCAAACCCAGTTCTCCCAGATTAGAGTCTGCACACTTAACCAGATTAGAGCCCATGCACTTAACCACTACACTAAACTGGCTCTCTGTGACTATTTCACTGTGTTTATTTCTGTGAATGGAAATAATTTTATTGTATTTTATATCCTTGTTACTGATCAAGGGGTCTGAGTTGTCCTGAGGAAGATGGGCAGGCAGGCAGGCAGGCAGGCAGTAAGGCAGGCAGACAGATAGGAGGCAGTTTGTTATTTTTAAAATAAAGAGTAATAGATGCTGCTTTGCCCCCATTTCTTATTCTTTTTTAATTAGCTCCACCAGTTTCTTCAAGGAATGTCATTCAACAACTCCGCTGGAGAAACAGTGTCCTTTGACGAGAACAGGGAAATGGGAGCAGGCTTCGACATCCTGAACATGGTCACCTTTCCAAACAACTCCATCATTAGAATGAAAGTTGGAAGGGTGGATCCCAAATCTCCTGAAGGGAAGGAAGTCACCCTACATGAGGATTTACTTGTGTGGCACCAGGGGTTCAACCAGGTATGGATTCCAAAGCATTTCAGAGGGCACCTTTGTTTTATGGGTTGTTTATCAGGGTAGCGATGGCAGCAACATCATTTGCTTATACCTGGTCAACATCATCATTGATTAATCCATGTAATCCATTAAATACTAAACAGAGGTGTAAAGCTAAAGTGTCAATTGTCTCCATTCCTGTTATCACACTGATTCATGAGACATCAGGACTGGTTTTAATTCTAGATCTTAAAACCCACTTACTGATCATTCTGGATTCATAGTCAAGGGGGGGGAAACATTTTTGTTCCGCGTGATAGCAGCCGCTATCGTGTTGATGGTCAAATTCCTGAAATGTAAAGAACTGAGATTCACAACAAATTACGGCATGGATTGATTTGCCCTGGCCAGGGTTTAATTCAAATCAACCATGCGACTCCATTGGCTGCCAAGAAGACAGATCAGCCAATTGGACTGGGCAGCTGGCCCTTTCACCCTGCCGCTGACCCGCCCACCTTCTCTGGAGACAGCATGGGATTAGCTGGTTGCTATACAAGGCTGAGCATGAATTGGGTGGCCCTGTATATTGGATGTCCCGGGAGCCTCTTTTCCACCTGTTCTGTAATCTTTCTGTGAGATGTTCCACCCACTGATGAAATAGGCTTGGTTATAAAAACTGGTTAGGCCACAACTAGTTTGGTAGGAACAGGGCAGGTTGCACCCCGAGACACCTTCATGATTGGAGGACATGTCTGGAAAAGTCTGTTACGTGCCTGGCTGCTGGGTGCACTGTGAAGGAGGGTCCTTGGTGCTTATTAGAATGTTTAAAACCCAGTAGTAGCCTTGCAGCACATCTAGAGAGAGTGATGAAGCGGGGTGCCAATCAGTACAAAGGGAAGTGCAGCTGGTGATAAGCAAGCCCAGCAGAAATGTCAGCCAAATTTGAGTCTGGGTGCATCCGTCCCTAAGAGTATCAATGTCACTGCCATCACTACCATCATTACCATCTTGTTCCATCTTACCCTGGCCCTGGATGAGGGAATGTCAGCGCCCCCGGAGCAGAACTGCTGAACAGTGTGAAGTATGCCATCTGTGAACATCGAGAGCACTTTAGTTAGTTAGTTAATAACTTATTATGAATGTTTTGTATTATATGGATTTTAAATGGTTTTAAATATGTTTTTATATTGGTGTATGCCCTTATGTAAGCCGCCCTGAGCCTGCATTGCGGGGAGGGCGGGGTATAAATTGAATAAAATAAATAAATAAATAATAACTGCCTAGTACAGTCCAAACCACCAGCTTCTTGAAATAAACTGTGATTTAGCTCAGCCATTTACATAAGTTGAGTACTGTTCAATAAACTATTTGAACTCATGATCGGGTGCCAGGGCAAAGATCAAAATTTCAGGGCTGGATTCTAGTAGCGTGACCTAAGCAAAACTACTGCTTTCTAAGTCCATTGACTTAAATTGATCTAGAAGTTTTGACCCTGTTTAGGGTTACACTGAAACTTTGCCAAGTTCAATACAACTTCCTACTATACCTGGGGAAGAGAAGACAAAGAGACAAATAAACAAACAAAGAAAAGCCCTAAGCAATTTTAAAAGAGCACACCATTTTAGCCCTTGCATGGGTTCCTCACCCTAGCCCGATCTTATTAGACCTAGGAATTTAAACAGTGTTGGCCCTGGTTGGTATTAGAAGGGGAGACCACCACAAAATAGCAGGGTCTCTACAGAGAGGAAGGCATTTGGCTCACCACCTACAAACATGTCTAGTCTTGAAAATCCTACAGGGTCACCATAAGTTGCATTTGACTTGACAACAACAAAAAAAGTTATTGTAATGATTATTGGAATTCGGAGCACATGGATATTAGATGAAGTTCTTTTGTCTCATCGATAATTTGCTCCCCCCTCTCAAAATTGCTTTTGTCTTTAATGTTTGTTAGTTGCTATTAACATTTGTTGGACTTTAAAGTGCCATTAGATCCTGTCTTCTTCTTGGACAGACACTGCCTGTTTCGAGATGTAGTGATGCCTGTCAGCCTGGTGATCAGAAAAGAAAGAAAGAAGGAGAGCCATTTTGCTGCTATGACTGTGCTCCTTGCCCAGAAGGGAAGGTTTCTATCCAAAAGGGTAAGTGATTCTGACTTCCCCAAGAGCTCTGCAAGCACACAGATGTCTCCACACACTGAGATATAATAGGTGGTAGAGAGGCAGAGGTCACAGTCGGGGGGAGGTTGGTAGAACATGTGCACTTGTTTTGCATGAACACGTCCAGTTAAGTCATTGACATCTCCAGTTAAAATGATCCCAAGCAACATGGCTGGGGGGAAAATCCCTTGGCTTGCATAATGATTGGATAATAGTAAAATGTCTTCTAGATGACACTCCCTAGCACAAGGACCCCCAGTTTTTTTTGATCCTGCAGGTACCATTGGAATTCTGATATAGGGCAGTGGGAACCATCAGTTCTATCTGGACCTGCAGGTGCCAGAAAAGATATTGGGTGCCATGGCATCTATGGCCACCATATTGGGGATCGGCCCTAGTGCATAACCAGTTGCTGGAATTCACTATGGATAATATCTCAAATATTGAAGGGAGCCAGCAGAATGAACTCTTAGTTTCATATGAACTGAGATGAATCAAGATGGGTAGCCATTTTCATCTGACAGTAGCAGTAGAAAAGAGAAAGAGTCCAGTAGCACCTTTAAGACTAACAAATTATATGGCAGGATATGAGCTTTTGTGAGTCTCTGCTCACTTCTTAAGTGAGAAGTGATTCACAAAACCTCATACTGTGCCACATATTTTGTTAGTCTTTAAGGTGCTACTGGACTCTTGCTCTTTTGAGATGGTCAGGCTTCCTTTTTTCAGATATGGATGACTGCACTAGTTGTTCAGAAGATAAATATCCGAGCAAAGACCGAGACCGATGTATTCCCAAGATGATAAGCTTTCTCTCCTATGAAGAACCAGTGGGGACCTCTTTGGCTTCAGGTGCTGTTTCCCTGTCCTTAATCACAGTTTTGATATTAAGAACTTTCATTAAGCACAAAGACACTCCCATTGTCAAAGCCAACAACCAGGATCTCACCTATGCTCTCCTCATCTCTCTCCTGCTTTGCTTCCTCTCTTCTTTCCTCTTCCTTGGACGACCAAGCAAGTTGACCTGCTTTCTCCGACAGTCTGCTTTTGGCATCATCTTCACCTTGGCAGTTTCTTGTGTCTTGGCCAAAACCATCAATGTGTTTATAGCTTTCATGGCTATCAAACCAGGGTCCAGCATGAGGAAGTGGGTGGGGAAAAGACTGACCATCTCCATTATCCTTTCCTGCTCCATTGTCCAAATGTGTATCTGTACAGTGTGGCTAGGAACCACTCCCCCATTCCCAGATTTGGACACAAAGTCCATGACCACAGAAATCATAGCAGAATGCAATGAAGGGTCTGTGGCCATGTTTTATATTGTTCTGGGCTTCATGGGACTTCTATCCTTCACAAGCTTCACCGTGGCTTTCCTTGCCCGGAAATTGCCAGACAGTTTTAATGAAGCCAAGTTCATCACCTTCACCATGATGATATTTTGCAGCGTTTGGCTGTGTTTTGTTCCAACCTACCTGAGCACCAAAGGGAAATATATGGTAGCCGTGGAGATTTTCTCTATTTTAGCCTCTGGTGCTGGGTTGCTGTGCTGTATATTTTTCCCAAAATGCTATATTATAGTTCTGAGGCCTGATTTGAACAGAAGAGAACAAGTAATAACAAGAAAGCATTAAAAATAATGTTATCCCTTGTCTGACACTTGTGTCCTGATTACCTTTGGGGGTGGGAGCTCTGATTTAGGCAAGGCAACTCTCAAAAAATATTGGAGACTATGAAGAGGTAGCACACCCCTTCTCCATTTGAAATCCTAAAGTAAGCAATGTGATGTGGCAAACAGCCAGCTTGGGACCAGGGCATGGTATGAGATACACACCCGCCTTACATAAACCTCTACCAAGATAGCCATAAGTCATTAGGTTAGTTGCCCACCATGAAACTTTCTCAGAACTCCCTGCCAGGCAGACTTAGAGAGTGTAGTGTTTAATGTTTGTAGCTGCAAAGTAAAGAATGGGCACTTAGCACCACTGGGAGAGCACCTAGCAGGAACACTCAAGAGGGAGAGGTAATATGTCTAATTGGGAAAAAAACACACAACTATAACAAGTTCCCTTTCTTTGGAGACTGGAGCACCAATTTTGGGAGGAGAGAGAAAGCTAGGACCACCATCCTTCAGACACTGGGCTGTGGGACAACTAAAGCAGCATGTGACTCAAAGTCTGCAGAGTGGGTGGGGTGGAGCCGAGGGAGTGGAGCATGCAAATGGCCGGGGGCAGTCTGGTTGCTCTCACTATGCCTCTGCCTTTGAGCACTGCCCACACCTGGGTAGAAGCTCTGTCTGTGTCCCTTAGTTTTTCCCTGGACGTCATGCCCTTCATCTCACGTGGGATAGCCCTGTTTGAGGTAAAACTCAGTGCACCAATTCATGGTAACCCCCATTTACTTTTGACAGTTGCCTGTGCCTTTAAGCAGGAGTGTGTACTGTCACTATAGCCTCATGAAATATAGCCCTGCCCTGCCTTGGTCCTCAGCTGGAATGTGCATGGGTCCCGGTCTCTGTTGATTCCACTCTATGATTGGTCATTTCTTTCTTGTCCTTCTTGGCTAAGCCTTCACAGCCCCATGACACCCTCTGAATGTGATGGTGTGGGTGCTAGGAATGCTGGACATTAGAAACCATGACTTTCAAAAACCATTGGGGGAACATTTTAACCTTCCAGGACATTCAGTTGCTGACCTAAGAGTAGCAGTTCTCTTACAAAGGAATTTCAAAGGGAGATTAGAAAGAGAGACTGTTATATTGCAAGTGATAATGAAAATGAAGACAATGCATCCTCCTGGACTGAATCAAGACCCAGGTTTCCTGTCTCATTCATTACCAATGCTGATTTGTCCATGCCTACTATCTCTCTGTGTATCGTGCCTAATCCAATCACACATGCTTTTTTCATTTGCCTGCTTATGTCTTCGCATTTGAAATTATTCCACTTTCCAGTATATAGGACAGATGTACTCACATTCTAGCTGTCTCTGAGGAAGTGAGCAGTGACTCATACTCTGCCACAAATGTTGTTGATCTTTAAGGTGATACTGGAGTTGTGCTTTTCTAGTTTGCCCTAAACAAGTCCCCTCCCTCTCTCTAACTGCAAGCAGCCAGCAAAGAGAAAAGAGGATGCAGAACTGAGAGCATTTATATAGATTTCTGATCCCATAGAGCAGAATAGTAACTCTGTTAGGCAGCCATCAGTGCTTGTTAAGCTTTGGGTGGCTCCTATTGGTGTTTCCAAGCTGGAGAGTCCCCCCCCCATTGCCTTGAAGTTTCATAAACAATTTAATTGAGCAGAGATTGTCAGGAAAATGTGTCCGTTCACAAACTGCCACGGACCACTACGAACAGTGCCAAAGTTCATGAAATGTTCATAACAGGTACCCTTCCATGAACATCACTTTGCAAACCATGAACTGGCCAAGATTCATGACAAAGTTTAGTCTCTGAGCCGGTTTGTGCCCATCCCTGTTCCCAATCATGAGGGAATGTGCTCCGCTACTGTGCTTTAAACAAGTTCCTTTCCTTTCTTTGTAACTGTGAACAGCTGAGAGAAATGAGGCTGAAGGGCTGCGCTGAGGGTATGTATAGCATTCTGATTCCATAGAGCAGAATGGGAACTCTGTTATTGACAGTCAGCAGTGCCTATCAAACTTTGAAGGACTTCTATTGGTGTTTCCAAGGTTGGAGAATTCTGCCTCTCCAGATGCCTTAGAATGTTTGAAATTGTTTAATTGAGTAGAGCTGTGATCTGCTGTGCTCCTCCGGCACAGTAATACGTCCCAGTGTCTCCTGCCTGCATGCCTCTCATCTCCAAATAAACCTCGTTCTTTGATGTGTCTCTGGAGATAGTGAGGCGGCTTCTCAGGGAGTTCAGGTAGCACTTGTTGTCATCCCAATAGACAAGACAAAGCCACTCTAGGCCTTTCTCTGGGGGCTGATGAATCCAGCTCACTGTATGCCCGAGTTAAAGAAGTTGTCAATCAAGTTGAGCAAATAAAGCTTGAATTGATGGAGTGGTTTAAACCATATAAAAAATTCAGTTGTGATGTTGGGACCCAGTTCTCTGGTATTTATAACCCAACTTGAATTAGTAAACAATTCCCCAGTGTCTGGTTACTCTCCCAGGAAAGTAAAGGAAGATACACAAGACAAGCTGGTCTTCAAATCTAATTGCATCACCCTGACAATCTGCAGTCGCCTAGCACAATGGGGCAGAGCCCCAAGATGGGCTGGTTGGACTGGTATTATGGTGCATCTGTCAAGGCTACTGGGGAAGGACAAGTCTGCAATTGACCTTGCTCAGGTTTCTCAACTTAATTCATCCGATCAGATGCAAAAGTTTCTACTCACTTTTGATTCCCCAAGAATCCCTGCCCTAAGACAAGGGAAGAAAAACATTCAATACCTGGGGAATATACCCTGTGAGAGTTTTTGAGAACTTGGTGGTAAGGCCCTTGGTGACAAAATGTGAGAGCCTGAAAATGCCACGCCAGGGTCCCATGGTGAAGGGGTTGATGGAGACAACAATTCCTCAAAGAGACTCTGTAACTCAAGAGGCACCTCAATCCCCTATGGAATGCTTGTCCTCGCAACAAGAGATAAAGGGGAGTGACTGCAACTCAGAACAAATGGAAGAACAGCCAATTGAATGTCACCTACCAAATTTTGCTGAAGTCAAATTTTTGGACTGAATCGGGGACCTGTCACTAAGTCAAGAACTGAAAGTGTATGATAGATTGACTACAACAATAGGGGAAGAAGAATTTGGGGCGGGAACAACTAAGAAGGCTGAGTTTGTGGGCCATGAAGGAGCTGAAGTACAACAGGGACCTAACGCCACCACATCTAGGTCAGCTAATGTATGTACACAGTTGTCAGCCTCCTGTAATTTGAAAGAGTCATTAGGAGGGTTGCAGAGTCAGTCTAACCCATCTTTTGGTAATGGATGTGTATTTGTAGACTTGGTAGGGGAACTGGATTGGATTAGTACTGATCCATGACGTTTAAGGCTCCTTTCATGGAAGATAGGGTGGTGGTGGAATAAACAATGGGATCCAGACTTTAAAAAATTTTTGGGCCACTCTGAGATTATACTGCTTCAGGAGACCTGGGCCCAGGCCCCAACCACCCCTAGCCTGGAAGGCTATAGAGGTTATAATGCCTTTGCCACCAAGTTCCATAATAAAGGGAGGGGCTGTGGGGGGCTTGTAACAGCTATTAAGAGAACGCTACTGATGGAGGTGGAGCTTATTCCTCATGATTGTGAGAATTTTGTGCTGGCTCTTTTGGTCAGAGTTCCTCCACGTGGAAGCCTTTTATGTCTAAATGTCTACCTGCCCCCTAATGGTTTAAGAGGGATTAGTAATGAGATGTGTTGGGGAAAACTACTTGAATTATTAGAAAGATTAGAAACCCAACATCCAACATCTATTTTTAGGAGGTGATTTTAATGCCAGTGAATTTGAGGATAAGGGGGGGCCTAATAAGAATCTCCTCGGTGGTGGACGTATCCTCCAGGATCCGTTCATTAACAGAGCTGGCAGAAGATTCCTGGAGCTTCTCTCAAAGCTAAATCTGTGTGTATTGAATGGTACTGGATGGGATATTTCAAAGGGGACTTATACGTATATTTCTACGCGAGGTGCAAGTACGATAGACTTTGTAGCAGTTTCATGGGATCTTTCAGAACAAATCCACTCTTTTTAGGTGACAAATGCACTACATAGTGACCATAATCCACTGCATGTAGTATTAGGTTGCTCGGAAGAAACAATTAGGGCACTTGATAAGCCCAAAGGAGATGACTTAGTACATAGGAGGCCTAAATGGTCGACAAATATTCAGAAATTAGTTCATGAAGTTCTTTCTAATGAGGGAATTACTCAGGAACTTTTGGACTTAAAAATCAAGGATTCCAACGTGATCCCCATTTATGATGAAATTGTGAAATGTTTAAAATCTGCACTTTTCAAGGGGAGTTCTGTTAAGTCAACTTCTACCCCCTGAAACTAGTGGTTTGATAGAGAATGTGTACAATCTAAAAGATACCTGATGAAATGTAATAGAATAGCTAGAAGGGTCCAGAATCATTTAGGATCCTAGGTAGAGCAAGTAGTCAATATAAAGATCTTCTAAAGAAGAAGAAACAGGCATCTGTTGCTCGTTTATGGGTGGAACTCCAAGAGGCGGCGAATAGCAGGAATAAGGGTAGATTTTGGCACCTGATTTCTATTGGTCTTCATTGTCAAAACTTGGGGAAGGATCCTGGTATCCAGGCTGAGATATGGTTTGACCATTTTTCAAAGGTCTTTGGTGGTGAGGGTAGGAATAGTCAGGTTAACCTCCCTCCACCCTTCACAGTTTCTTGGCCTGCAGTCACAATGTCAGAAGTGAGGTCGTTAATTGGATCTTTGCCCAGTGGAAAATCTCCAGGTGAAGATCTGATCCCGGCAGAGTGTTTTAAAACAAATATTTACTGGTGGCTACCAATGTTAGTGAAAGTTTTCACCCTAATTGACAGAACAAGTAGACTTCCAAAGGGATGGACCACGAGTATCACCATCTCAATTTACAAGAAGGGGGATCAGAACGAGCCGGGCAACTATAGGACAATTAGTTTGTTGCCAATTGCCTCTAAAGTATATAGTAAGCAATTAAAAAATAAATTCGAGGATTATGTTATTGATAATAACGTAATCCATCCCCTCTAAATAGAGTTCAAAAAAAGTCATTCTACCATCAAGCACTGTCAAACCCTATTTACCTTGGCTTCAGAGGCCATTAGAGGCCCTACAAAAGCCCTATATGCAGGCTTTATCGACCTGGCATCAGCATTTGATTCTTTAGATAGAGGTAGGTTATGGCAGAAGCGTCTGAACATCAACACTGACCCGTGGCTAGTATATCTGATTAGCCAGCTACATTGTGATACCAATGTAAAAGTTAAGGTTGGGAGAGAAGGCTTACTCACCGAGGACATCCAAGTGCTGAAAGGGTTGCGCGTTAGGTCCCACTTTGTTCAACTTGTATTTTAATTACATAATAGCTAGTTTAGAAGGTAGTGAATATATGGCCCCGGCCATTGGACAACATAAGGTTCCAGTCCTTCTGTATGCAGATGATATGGTCCTTCTGTCCTTAACCAAGATCAGTTTGAGGAGACTGCTGAATAAATTGGGTGAGTACTGCAATGCAGAAGGCTTGCAAATAAATTATGCCAAGTCAAAAGTCCTGGTTTTTAGGAAACGTCCAAAGAAATCTACCTGGAGCATTCTTGGCACCCAGATGGAGCAATGCAACACATATAAATATCTGGGTTTAACCTTCTCTGAAACTCTCTCCTGGCACCCCCACCTTACATCATTAAAAGCTGCTACTATGAAGAATTTGGGGGCTCTACTGAAGTTCTACTTTTCTAAGGCAGGAGGCATGGTAGACCCAGTTCTTAAACTGTATCGGAGTAAGATAATTCCAACCATGCTATATGGAAAGGAAGGGAAAGGGTTTTTTGTCATTGTGTATCTAAAGCTGTCTTGAACCAAGTGGAAGGGGGGGATTTTAATAATTTTTAAAAATCTATAAAATTCCTGCAAGAAATTTGCAAAAGTCTGAATTGTTAAGACTGTCAGGTCTTGAAAGAGAACTCACTCCCAACAACACTCTCTTGGCAGTGATTTGTTTATTGAGAGGTGAAGAGGTTTCAAGCATAGACAAATCTGTGTCAGAACTGCTACCTTGGGTGCCAGTTCCCTTTTTATACATAAATCAAATTACCTCCCCCAGTGAACAGTCCGATCACACTTTTACATCTAGCCCACCAAAACTACAATGCACTGTTAGCCCTCCTCCAGCACCTGCAGACATTCAGTTACATTATCAAGCAGTGTCCATAACTTCAAGGTCAAGCATGCATTCTTCCCATGTAGGGTGGCCCCACTTACATGCAATTAAAAGCCAGCACACCTCTGAGCAAAGCAGTAACACACAAGCATGCTCACATACTACCCCCCCCCAATTCCCAGCTGAATGAAACAAGACAAAAAAACTGAACACATAGAGTGGAAAAATACATGGCAAATGAGGCCTGAGTTTGACAAAGATAATTCTTGAACAGAAACCTTTAGTTTGACAAAGGAAAGGGGGGGGGGAATCCTTTCTCTGTATTGCCCTTTGAAGAGTGGTTCATGACCTCCTGGCTGAAACTTGGATAATGGTCACCTGTGGAGGCACTGAGTTAGGGAATGAACTTATCTGAGAATATAGATGGCTGTTAGCCAAAATCTACGACAGATGGCTAAATGTTTAACGTGAGTGTGGGCCAGCTATACTAGAGTTTTGCCTGAACTCAGAGTTCCAGTAATGGAGATCACATGAGTGTTCTTCCAAAACAAAGATTCTTTTTACTGAAGGTATTTAAAATCAGTCATACAACAGCATCAGTCTCACATATAACAAGCATACAAGATCCTTTAGAATTACAGAAATGAATACAAAATATTTACTTTAGTTACTTGGAAGTAGGGAGGTGGCTGAAACGATTTATGCTCACCTGCTATAGAAGTCCAGTCTGTTGCAGTGATGATTGGAGGGAAAGGGGGGGGGATCCCTGGGGTCTGTTGCTCTTCCACATTGCCAAAACAATGTTAGCTAATATGGCTGAATTTCTCTAACTGCACACCTTAGAGAAATTCAGACAAGAGCTTTTCCTCAAGGAAAGAGGGGGGGGGGGGATAGGATGCACGGCCAACCGGCCAGCAGTAGCAGCAGCTGCAAGAGCAGCTGTCTCTCTCTCTCTCTCAAAGCATGGTTATATAGTGAAATTTCCAGGCGGGGGCATCCTGCCTGCTCGTGATCTCACCTGACATACTGATCCATCCCATGAAATCTCCTTATTGGCTGCATGTAGCAAGGGGCAAGGGGTTTCTAGACACTCTAAATGACTGTGCTATGGAGCAGATGGTCACGGAACCTACCAGGGGAGAGGCGATCCTTGATTTGGTCCTAAGTAACACTCAAGACCTGGTGAGAGATGTAAAAGTGATTGCACCGCTTGGAAACAGTGATCATAATGTTGTTGAGTTCATCATTTGTACAAATAGAGAATTGGCCAAAAAGACTCACACAACCATTTTTAACTTTAAAAGGGGTAATTTCTCTGATATGAGGGGACACGTGGGGAGGAAACTGAAAGGAAAAGTAGAAAGGGTCAAAACAATTGGGGAAGCTTGGGATCTATTTAAAACTACGATCCTAGAAGCTCAAAAAATATATATTCCGCAGGTTAGGAAAGGCACAAAAAGGTATAGGAAAAAGCCTGCATGGTTAACAAACAGAGTAATGGAGGCTGTAAAAAGTAAAAAGAATTCCTTTAAGCAGTGGAAAGCTAGTCACAGTGAGGCTGATAAAACGGAACACAGGCTATGGCAAATAAAATGCAAGTCTGAGGTCAGGCAGGCAAAAAGGGAATATGAGGAGCATATAGCAAAAAACGTAAAAACCAACAATAAAACTTTCTTCAAATACATTAGAAACAGGAAACCAGCCAGGGAGGCAGTGGGGCCCTTGGACGACCAAGGGGTAAAAGGAGTATTGAAGGATGATAGGGAAATGGCTGAGAAGCTAAATGCATTTTTTGCCTCCGTCTTCACTGTGGAAGATGAGAAGTGCTTGCCCACTCCAGAACCACTGATTTCAGGAGGGGTGTTGAAAGACCTGAGTCAGATTGAGGTGACGAGAGAGGAGGTCCTAAAACTGATAGACAACTTAAAAACTGAAAAATCACCAGGCCCAGATGGCATACATCCGAGAGTTCTGAAAGAACTCAAATGTGAACTTGTAGATCTCCTGACAAAGATATGTAATCTTTCCTTAAAATCTGCCTCCATTCCTGAGGATTGGAAGGTAGCTAATGTCACTCCCATCTTTAAAAAGGGTTCCAGAGGAGATCCGGGAAATTACAGGCCAGTCAGTCTGACGTCGATACCGGGTAAATTGGTGGAAACCATTATTAAGGAAAGAATTAGTAGGCACATAGATGAACAAAACCTATTGAGGCAGACTCAGCACGGTTTCTGTAAGGGAAGATCTTGTCTCACTAACCTGTTAGTGTTCTTTGAGGGGGTGAACAAACATGTGGACAAGGGGGATCCAATAGATATTATTTACCTTGACTTCCAGAAAGCTTTTGATAAAGTTCCTCATCAAAGGCTCCTAAGTAAGCTCAAAAATCATGGGATAGAAGGACAAGTCCTTTTATGGATCAAAAACTGGCTAGTTCATAGAAAACAGAGAGTGAGTGTAGGTGGGCAATTTTCTCAGTGGAGGGTGGTAAGCAGTGGGGTACCGCAGGGATCAGTACTTGGTCCACTGCTTTTTAACTTGTTCATTAATGATTTGGAGATGGGAGTAAGCAGTGAAGTGGCTAAATTTGCGGATGATACAAAGTTGTTCAGGGTGGTGAAAACCAGTGAGGATTGTGAGGCACTCCAAGGGGATCTGTCAAGGATGGGCGAGTGGGCGTCAACATGGCAAATGGGGTTCAATGTGGCCAAGTGCAAGGTGATGCACATTGGAGCCAAAAATCCTAAATATAAATACACATTGATGGGGTCTGAACTGGCAGAGACTGAGCAAGAGAGAGATCTTGGAGTTGTAGTGGATAACTCACTGAAAATGTCGAGACAGTGTGTGACTGCAATAAAGAAGGCCAATGCTATGCTGGGGATTATTAGGAAGGGTATTGAAAACAGATCAGCCAATATAATAATGCCCCTATATAAATCAATGGTGAGACCTCATTTGGAATACTGTGTGCAGTTCTGGGCACCACACCTTAAAAAGGATATTATAGCTTTGGAAAAAGTGCAGAAAAGGGCAACTCGAATGATAAAAGGGTTGGAACACTTTCCCTATGAGGAAAGGTTAAAGCGCTTAGGGCTCTTTAGCTTGGAGAAAAGACGACTGAGGGGTGACATGATCGAGGTTTATAAGATTATGCATGGGAAAGAGCAGGTAAAGAAAGAGGTACTTTTCTCCCTTTCTCACAATACAAGAACTCGTGGGCACTCCATGAAACTGCAGAGCGGTCGGGTTAGAACGGATAAAAGGAAGTACTTCTTCACCCAAAGAGTGATTAACACATGGAATTCACTGCCACAGGAAGTGGTGGGTGCTACAAGCATGGATGGCTTCAAAAGGGAATTAGATAAGCATATGGAGCAGAGGTCCATCAGTGGCTATTAGCCACAAGGTATAGCTAGGGGCTCTGGGGCAAGTGATGCTCTGTCTTCTTGGTGCTTGGGGGGGGGTCAACAGTGGGAGGGCTTCTAATGTCCTGGCCCCACTGCTGGACCTCCTGATGGCACTGGTATTTCTGGCCACTGTGTGACACAGAGTGTTGGACTGGATGGGCCTTTGGCTTGATCCAACATTGGCGTCTCTTATGTTCTTATGTTCTTATGATGGGTGGTGACAATATTTGTAATTCTATACTCTATCTCATGGAATTCCATTTGGCCATGTGTTGAATCTCAGCTGGAGGACATTTCTTTGTTCTGTTGATGACCCTTGGCTTTACCAGCCTGCCAAGGCATTGTAAACGGGAAACGGCTTATACAAATGCAGATCAGGTCTCTGTAGAACATGACACCCAGTCTCTCAGCAAAGGAGAATATTCAACTCAGAGTTGTTGTTTCTCTGCTAACAAAGGCCCACCATGTTCGTCTTGTCCTCACAATGCTTTGCTAGCTGTATCTGTGTGCATGCCTCATTAACATAGAAAGCAGGCAAGTCTCTTCCTATGTGAAATCTCTGTCACATAGTAGGTGCTTCCAAACAGTTTTTCCTTTGCCCATAGGGATTTATAGGCACAGTCCATAAAAGTGTGTGTGTGTGTGTGTGTCAGCAATTACAAATACATAAAAGCAAATATTCAGCTCATCTGCTAACATGGCCATGCTAAACCAGGAGAGAAATTGTGGTGGCAGGTAGATGTGAATGTATGAAACTGTGAATCTGAGTGTTACTGAAGTTGCTTACTCGCGTATCTAGCATGGTTTGGTCTACACCAGAGAGGACCACTGGAGCTTGGCAGTGGCCTTCCTTTCTGCATTGAACCCTGTGTTGTGTTCCCATTCAAGCTTCATATTTAGGGCTGAATTTTCCAACAGGTACTTGCTCAGAAGGAAATCAGGAGCTTACTTCCCTTTTGTTTACCACCAAGCAGTGAGCAGATTCGACTTGGTGCAAGTTCCGGGGGGGGGGGGAGTAATCTCACAACGGTGCCATTTAATTACGCCAGCCAATTTCACTCACCTATGTAATTACTGAAATTTATTTCCATGGCCAAGCTACAGTGACTCTTAGGATGAGCGAGAAGAAAAACAGCACACACGTCTCCAGGTGGTTATATAAAGAAAATCCCTTCTGTCCCCCAAAGCAGGGAAGGCTGTGTGTCAAGTTGTCTCTGTCACAGTTTCCATCCCATTTGAGAAGGCAAACATCAAGCCAGTGCATTGGATGGCTATGGGAGACCAGCGTTTCCAGTTTGCCTGATTCTAAAGATAGCTCTGATCATTTCCCCTTCTGCAGGAGTATTGGCAACCAGCAGCCAAACATTTCAGGTTTTCGAAGGGCTCAAGAGAGTGTGCATCTAGACAGAACCTTTGCAGCCAGGATGTTGTTGGTGCTGCTGGCACTGCAGCTTCTCTTCACTCCACTAGTGTGCAAGGATTTCATGCACTGCTCTGAGAGTGATGCTCTCCTTGTCCTACACGAGTGGTATCAGTCAGGAGATCTCCTGATTGGTGGGATTATGTCTCAACTGTTTTATATTCCTTCCAAGTCTTCTTTCAAGATAAATCCATCCAATGAGTTCTCCACAACTATCACACGGTAAGGAAACTCCAGTGACAGTCAGTAGAAATCTCTCATCAATGCTTCGTTCTAATTGATGGAGAATGAATAAACCACTTAGGGGGCTATCTCTGAACAATTAGTGCCCACTGAGGGAGCCTCGGCAAATCATTCATCAATGTTGTTATAACAAATCACAACTTTTGATCTGTGCCCTTGAGGGACTTCTCATTGCCCTACAAGGAATGGACTACTGCAACTCATAAAAGAAAGAAGTCTGTGAAGGAATGTATTAAAAAGACAACACAGGGTTATGAGGGGAACCTGCGGTCCCTCAGATTTTGACAAGCCAGCTAACAACTTGAATTATGGTTTCTCTGCACAACAGTAGCAAATAGAAATAAAATCCTTCCAGGGTTTGTGTGTATGTATCTGTTGTATTTACAAGAACTGGAAAATGCAGCTCGTTTCTCATCCTACTTAACCCTCACTCTGATACTTTCAGCCTCTAAATATTCAAAAAGTGAAGAAGAATTGGAGTTGCAGATCTCATGGCACAGACATCCTTGCCAATTTTCCCCCTCCAAAATATGACGACATAGTCTCAAATGTGGGTTGTAGCTTTCTGTCCGGTAGTCTGTGAGGCCAGGAGGGAGGAACTAGAAAGAGGTGAACTGGGAAAGAAACTGGGAAGGGGGACTTTATGGCAAACTTGTTTCTTTTTCCTCACCTAAGTCCCGTAACCATCTTGTTTTACTTTACTTTTATTGTAAAGGAAGACAGCAGCAAGGAACAGAGCTTCACAGTGTACTGTCTTTTTTGGCTGTATAGATCAGCTGTCCCAACTTGGTTGGTTCAATTTGAATTAATAAAAAATGTGTCCTTTCCTAAGAGCATGGCAGCTTGAAATACTAGATATAACAGATCTTGAGAGGGAGGGCAGGAGGGGGTGCATCAGCTCATAGTTCTCATGGCTCATGGGGTTAGGAAGCAATTTTTCTCCAGGCCAGTTTGGCTGGGGATCCTAGAGGTTTTTATGTCATCTTCTGTGCATGGAACAGTGGTCACAGGGTGTGCAGGGGGGAAAGTATTTGTGAATTTTCTGCATTGTGCAGGGGGTTGGACTAGATGACCCTTCCCTTCCAACTCTATGATTCCAGGTCCCTTCCAACTCTATGATTATATATATATAGCTTTATATATCTGAGGCATCTACCCCACTTCTCTCGCCCTCATTACAGCTTTGATAATTAATTATGTGTGTGTGATCTCACCATAAATATCTAGCAGCCTTTCCAGATACTGGAATTAAAATGGTGTACCTGGCTATGAGGAAGGCAAGTGACATTGTATACCCAGATCTAGTCAGATTGACTCAGAAGGTAAGCAGGGTCAGCCTTGGTTATTACTCGAATGAGCAACTTCCAGGAAGAACCTCCAGGAAGAGGACCTCTGCTTCTCACTTGCCTTGAAAAGTCAACATAAATTGGCTGTAACTTCTGGCACTTTATACACAAACAAACCTGGCTACAATCCTAATATTTTTAAATATTGGAAACATTCTACGTAGATCTAATTAGAAATCATAAACTGATACATTTTGGAAGTGTGTTGAAAAGAGGGTCAGGACATGTTTCCCTATTTCAGCCATTGCAGATTGAAGTATGTATAGTGCCACAATTAGGACATTCTAATGAGGGCTGACAGACTTTGAAGGACTAGCCTGGAAAAACAATAAAGAATTTGTTTCTGTCTTAGATTTCTTGCTGATATGGAAGCATGAAAAAAAGGGTATCCAAAGAAGTGGCAAACAGACCTAGGCTGAGAAGTAAATCCGGTCCTATTTATTTTAAAAAGGAGGAATTCTCTTAGTGAACTTCTCTTTGAGAAGTTTTTTTAAAAAATAGCAAATCACTTATATCTGCCACTGAAGTGTCTTTAGAAAATGCTGCAGTTCCCCCAACGGGGGCCGGGGTTTGCCTGCTTTTGGACCACCAAGATCTATCATCCCAGACTTGGCCAGTGAAGGGAACACAGCCCCCAAAGTTCCCGGTTCACAGCAATGTGCCCGGTGCAATGACATCACCTGGAGGTGATGTGATTGTGCAGGGCATGTTATGCGGGCGGGTGGGGGGGGGGAGAGACAGTCAAGTCTTTAAGGAAGAACTATAGAGTTTTTCCTTAAATGGTAGAGCATCCCCTGAAACGTGCCATGTGTGATGACATCATTTCCTGGTAATGTCATCATGGTGCAGGTGCCAAAGAGTTCCCAGAGAGGGACTGGGACCACCACCCCTGCCGACATCAAGGAAGACCTGACAACCTTAGTGAATACTCACATGCTATAAACCATTGGAAAACAATTGTGCAAACCATTTCAGCTCATATAGCTTGAAAAATAGCATGTAGAGCCACATTGTTACTGTTAAATTGTGCAGCTGGTATTCTGTTCCATCTCAGAGAAAAAGGTTTTCTGGGCAGATCCAACTGCTCACAGTGTTTATGTCAGACATTGAAGAAAAGTTACTCTCCAAGAAAAGAAAGAATGGTTAGAGAAAATAACTACCACCTTTCATGGCCTATTTAAAATGTAAATCTATTCAAAATGTCACTCTTTGTGGAAAAACGTTGAATAAGATGAAGTGATCAATGTTTATATTTATCATCTATCTATCTGTCATCTATCTATCTGTCATCTATCTATCTGTCATCTATCATCTATCTATCTATCATCTATCTATCTATCATCTATCTATCTATCATCTATCTATCTATCATCTATCTATCTATCATCTATCTATCTATCATCTATCTATCTATCATCTATCTATCTATCTATCTATCTATCTATCTACCTACCTACCTACCTACCTACCTACCTACCTACCTACTGTATCAGCTGCAATTAATTTCCAATAGTGGATTAAAAAGTATTAATTGAGATTATGAAGCAGAGGAGATAGTAATGACCTCTGGAGTGGTATGATAAATGCAAGAAGTGTCTGCCATATCCTGACAAATATCTAGCAGTATGTCTATAGACTGGCCTATGCTCATTCTGTTACAAAGTTGAGTCCTGGGGGGGGGGGATGAAAGCAGATAAAAAAGAGGGCTTCAAGGAAATCACTTTGCGGATGTTTTTGTATATATATTTTTTTATATCAGCGTGAGTGTGTGGATGCATGTGAGTCTGTGTGCACCTGGAAGTCATAGCGACCGCTGGAGACTGACACCTACTGGGGGCCTGGATGATATTCAGAGAGATGGCTGAATAAAGCCTGCACCTTCCTCCCAAGTGCTGGTATTCCAAGCAGGTGTCCCATCCAAGTACTTGCCAGAGTCGACCCTGCTTAGCTTCTAAGAATGAGCTTGCCTGAACTACCCATGTAAGGTTGCAGATATATATATATCTCTTTAAATATTCTGGTTTGATTTTTTAAATTAATTAATTTTTTAAAATATTTTCAGTTTATTGTTATTTTTATGTTGTGAGCTGCCCTGAGCCCACTTCTGGGGTAGGGCGTGATAGAAGTTTAATAAATAAAAAAATATCCCAGTTTAGGTGAATTGGTGCATAAACAAATATTACCAGGGATAAAATGAGTGTTACATTACACCAGAAATGTGAGTCAAAACCACAAAAAAGGATAATCTTATTGTTTGGAAATGAAATAACGAGGGCCTAAGAGGAACTGAACTGTGATAAGATTACTTGATGTCATGTCAAATATGTTTGTGAAACCCTATGACATTCTATTTGCAGTATGGTGACAAAGTTCTACCAGCATGTTCTGGCCATGGTGTTTGCCATAGAAGAGATTAATGACAATCCAGAGATCTTGCCTAATATCACCCTTGGATTCCACATCTATGACAGCTACTATTATGAGAAGATGGTCTATCGCAGTACACTGGACTTGCTCTTCAAATCTCACAGATCTGTTCCTAACTACAAGTGTTCAGCCTCAAGAAACCTAATGGATGTGATTGGAGGACTTGGCTCTGATGTCTCCATCTGTATTTCAGACATCTTAAGTCTCTACAAGATCCCACAGGTAGGACCTACATGCATAACTGGCTGGACTTTTACATGTTGTATCAATTATTTACTCTTGACCCCCTTTCAAGTACCACATTCCTGTTTCAGAAACAATATGAAGTATAATAACATGTTCTGCAGTATTTACAGAATCAAAACTAAATGCAAATTGTCTTCAGAATGGCAGGGGAAACAAGAAAGGGAAGGTAGGGTCAGACATTTCACTATGACCATTTCCCAGAAATTTCATGGCATTTCCATGCTTGAACTGGATTCTCCAGTTTTACAGGTTAAAATCTGGATTTGAGACTGACAAATAGCCAATACACAGAGCTTGAAAGTCTTCCAGTGGTAAAATATTTGCTGCCTTTCTTTCAGTTCCCATATGGGTCACTGGATGTAGAGCAGAGGAATGCAGTACATTTACCCTTCTCTTACCATGTGGCCACTAATGAAACCCATCAGTACATGGGGATTATCTGGTTACTCCAGCATTTTGGATGGACATGGGTTGGACTTTTTGCAGTGGATGATGACCGTGGAGAACGTTTCTTAAAGACTCTAAAATTGTTTCTTTCCCAGCATGGAATCTGTCTGGCCTTCATACAACAAATGCCACAAAAAATGCGTCTCAATGACTGGACTGAAATAACTAACATGCTCTCAAAGGTTTATGTATCTTTCAAATTGAGCAAAGCCAGGGTATATGTTGTCTATGGAGATACTCAGACCATGACATTCCTGATCACTGTAATGTGTTCATTAAATGAGGAACATAAGGAACTCACATCTGTTGGAAAGGTGTGGATTACAACCAGCCAGATTGATTTTGCTATAACAAGATTTGAGAGGGGATTAGATCTGAGCATTTTCAATGGCACTGTATCCTTGACAATTCACTCACAGGAGATTTTAGGGTTTCAGAAATTTCTTCACATAAAACCTGAGAGGACATTGGGAAATGGATTTGTCGAAACCTTCTGGGAAGAAGCATTTAATTGTATGTTTGGAAGATTGTCAGTGGGTATAAATAAATGTACAGGAAAGGAGACGCTGGAAACTCTCCCTGGACCCGTTTTTGAAATGTCCATGAGTGGCCACAGCTATGGAATCTACAATGCAGTCTATGCTGTTGCACATGCTTTGCGTGCCTTGTATTCATTCCAATCCAAGTACCAATCCATTTTCCGATGCAAAAGTACTGGATTCTGTGATCCCCAGCCTTGGCAGGTAATGTCTAGAGAAGGTGTGTCTGGGCAAACGGTGAATATCTTGCAAGCAGGGATTCAGGCGGTTTTAGATGGGTGTGTATTTTATTTTTATTGTTTGAGTATTTCACTGTGCTTATTGCTGTGATTGGAAATAATTCTATTGTATTTGATATTGTTGTTACTGATCCAGGGTCCTGAGAAAGGCAGGCAACAAGACAGGCAGGCAGAGAGGAAGCAGGTTTTTTTTTTCTAAATTAGAAGAGTAACAGATGCTGCTTCCTGCCCCCATTTCATTCTTTTTTCATTAGCTCCACCAGTATCTTCAAGGAATGTCATTTAACAACTCCGCTGGAGAAACAGTGTCCTTTGACGAGAACAGGGAAATGGGAGCAGGCTTCGACATCCTGAACATGGTCACCTTTCCAAACGACTCCATCATTAGACTGAAAGTTGGAAGGGTGGATCCCAAATCTCCTGAGGGGAAGAAAGTCACCCTTCATGAGGATTTACTTGTGTGGCACCAGGGGTTCAACCAGGTATGGATTCCAAAGTATTTCAGAGGGCAGCTTTGCTTTATGGGTTGCTTGTCAGGGTGACTATTGCAGCAACATCAATTGCATTATAATTGGACACCATCATGGTTGATTAATTCATGTAATGTACTCAGTGCAGGCCCGTAGCCTGCGTGGGGCCCTCGGGGCCGCCCCCCGCTTGTTTTGTGGGCCCCCTCCTTCCCGATCTTCTGCTCCCTTCCCCCGCCTATCACCGCTGCCACAGGCTGCTGGGGCGTCCAGCTGCTCCGGGAGTGGATCGGCGGAGGTGGCGGCTTCTCATCGGGACTCGAGTGTTGGTTCCAGCGTGCTGCATGGGGGGGGCTCACCTTCCGGAGAAAGGAGCGAAGCCTCGTGGAAGGGGAGGAGCTCCTCAGGCTTAGCAGCTGCACATGCAAATTCCGCTCTTTTCCCTCCCTCCTGCTATTTTGATTTTCTCTCCCCACCCTCCCCTCCTTGTTGGCCTCTGAGAAGCTACTGGACACTAATCTGCTGTTCTAAGGTAACCTTCCGTTTAAAATCTTGGATATGAAAAAAACATCTTGCGGTGACATAAGCCCCGCCCCCAGCTCCCAACAGCCATCAGTCAGACCAAGGAGCAAGCAGCAGGGAGGTAAGGTCCCTGTGGAGCCCTCCCCTCACCTGCCGAGGCACCCCTCTCCTTTTTCAGGCCCCGTGTCGGGCCTGGAAAAAGATCAGCTGAGGTGCCCCCCCACTGTCACCGCCTTTTTCAGCCCCCCCCCATTGGCTCTCCTTGTGGGCTTTCAGAGACTCGGGGCGGTAGAGGAGGACTGCGTGCACAGCAGAGGGCGAGGGAAGGCACGCAGGTCTGTGAGGAAAACTTCTCTGACTGGCGTTAAAGTTGGGAGCGAGCGATTGGGCTGCTGCATTAATTAGTCTACTCTGGAGCTGTCCTTCCTTAGCTGAGACAAACGTGTGTAAACTGGAGGCTGCACCCCCCCCCCCCCCCCGATTCGCTT
>NW_015167533.1:1463715-1465048 GCF_001447785.1 Gekko japonicus | reverse complement strand
CCTGAGCTGAGACAAACGTGTGTAAGCCGGAGGCTGCATCCCCCCCCCCCGTTGGCTCTGCTCTCCTTCCTTGTAGGTGACTGGTGTTAAAGTTGGGAGCGAGGGAT
Organism: Gekko japonicus; assembly: GCF_001447785.1. Taxonomy (NCBI): domain Eukaryota; kingdom Metazoa; phylum Chordata; class Lepidosauria; order Squamata; family Gekkonidae; genus Gekko; species Gekko japonicus. Next base: position 1,464,941 of record NW_015167533.1, on the reverse strand, counting down.
TGGGCTGCTGCATTAATTAGTCTCCTTTCCATCGTGGAAGGTGAGGCCCCCCCCACGCAGCACGCCGCCACCGACAGCCATGAGTCCCGACGAGAAGCTGTCTATTGGAGGGGGGAGCTTGGAGAGAGAGAGAAGGGGGAGGGCATTAAGTCACTTCCGGGTGATGTGTGTGCGGCGCAGGGCCCTCCCACTAGGAAGGCTTTAGCTACGGCTCTGACTCCGTGCCATCCATTACTAAACAGATGTTAAAGACTAAAGTGTCAGTTGTATCCACTGGATTATTTGGGGGTGTGATTATTATCCTGTACAATTATTATTCTGTCTAGATGTTTATCGTCTCTCATCTAAGGTAAAGAACTTAGCACTAAACCATAACACATAACACATAACACCTCACTTGTTCTGTACTGTTTCTGTGGGATGCCCCCCCCCAATTAAATAGGCCTTGTAATAATAACTGCTTAGTCCGCAACTAGTCCACACTCCTAACCATTGGCTTATTGAAATAAGCAGTGATCTAGATCAGTCATTTATATAAGCTGAATACTGTTAATAAAAGAAGCTTGTTGAACCCACACTTGGTGACTCATGTCTGCATTTGGTGGGTGTAAGAGCAAACATCTAATTTACAGGGCTAAATTCTAGTAGTGTGACCTAAGGAAATTCGATTCAACAGCCCACGGCGCCCAGCCGTTGGGCTGGGGAAGCGCCTTTGCCTCCCTGCCGGATGAGGCAGGCTGGGGTTTGGCGCCAAAAGCGCCATATAAGGGCATCCGGAGGGGGCAGGGCCGAAGAAGTAAAAGACGGCCCTGTGTCTTCTCCCCAGCAGTTCAGTTTAATCGTTGGCAAAGGTTGAGCTCCGGTCTGTGGCTCCCTTTTTGGGCCTGCAGAGGCCGGGGAGTTCATGGTGGAGCTCGGCTGGGAGGCGAGAGGCAGCCCAACGAGGCAGCACACGGGAAATCGCATGCGAGGTGGCCTCTGTGCAACTGGGCTGCGGCCGGCCGGGAAGTGCTCGGCGAGAGTTGCAGCCGTGTACGAGCGGCTGGGCGATGACGGCGACGGCGGCCCGACTAGGCAGCAGAGGGACGTCGCGGGCGAGGTGGCCTCTGGGGAAAATGGGCTGCGGGCGGCCGGGAAGCGCCGGCGTGGAAGGCGGGGGTTGCAGCCGCTTGAGAGCGGCTTGGCAATTGCGGCGGCGGGCCCGGCGGAGCAGCAGAGGGGAGATT
>NW_015167533.1:1283942-1457628 GCF_001447785.1 Gekko japonicus | reverse complement strand
GTTATTAGTGCAGGCATTTGCTGGTCGTCCGGTTTTCGGGGGCCGGGTAGGAATTTTTCGCCCCTTCCTGATTGGCGCTGGGAAGGGGTGTTTTCGCCTACCCTGTACTTCGGCAGTGATGCAGGTGTTTTGAAGGGTGGGTCGTGTAAGCTAGATGGTCACTTTTGTGTAGGCAGGTTGCTATGCGGTATACAGATTGCGGTCCGGTGAGCACCAGCCGACACCCATATTTGGGTTGAAGGGGTCCTGTGAGTACAGTCTTTGTGCCTTGCGGCATGGGGCGGGGAAAACGGACTGCCTTCGGGACGGCCCTGTTTAGGTCCTCTCTTTGAGCCTTGCGGCTTGGGGGATGGGGCTACAGGGTTGTCTTGCAATGGCTAGCCGGCCGGATGGTAGCCCCTGCAGTGGGCTCCCACCCGGGGCAGGGTGGCTCGCCCTATTGACAAGGTAAGGGAGGGGTCCTTGACCTCTGGCCTTGACCATAACGCAATCTGTTTTGCCCTTGCCTTTGGTTCCAGTTAAGGTTGTCAGTTAATAAAGTGGCCCTATATTCAAACCCAGCACTTGTGTCTGCCTCGTTATTCCGGCTTGGGGGGCAAACTACTACTTCCTAAATCCATTGTCTTAAATTGATCTAGAAGCTTTGACTCTGGGTGCGTTCAGACGGCTCTATAGATCTGAGTGAGGCATGGGTGCCTCATGGATTTAAATGTAACATCCAGACATCAACATCTGGGAAACATTAGTCTTCCATGAGCATCCCATTTTGCCACGCCTTGGAGCTGTACTAAAAAGATACTACTTTTAATCAGGAGTTTTCGGTTCCACTTGCGGACTTTCCCCCGTCTGATCATTCGAGCACGCAATTAAAAATGGTGCCCATTGGGGATGGTCTGACATCAGACCATTCCGAACGGGCACCATTTTAAAATAATCTTGATTCTGCATATGTGCGAATAAACAAGGTCGCAATATCATGCCTATTGGCATGCGCAAAATGTTTTTTTTGTTTTTTTTTTAAACCCTACTACACATGCCTCCTTCAGTGGACAGTGTCTAGACAATCCACAGTGGAAGCAGCGCGTGATAAGGTGATTCCCCCGGGGGTTAGTCTGGTCGTGAAAGGATGGATTAAAAAAATCGGGATCAAATTTGAGCCTGCATAATGGTGGGATTAGCTGTCTGTCTGAACGCATCCTCTGTGTAGAATTACACTGAAACTTTGCAAACTTCAATCCGTCCTCCTAGTATATCTGGAGAAGATAAGGCAAAGAGACAAAAAATGTTTTTAAAGCTCTAAGCAATTTTAAACAAGCATATCATTTTAGCCCTGTCCTGGATAGCTCACCCTAGTCCAATCTCATTTGATCTACGAAGCTAAAAAATGTTGGCTCAGACTAGTATTAGAATGCTGGACCACCAAAATATTCCAGGGTTGCTATAGAGAGGCAGGCATTGGCCAACCACCTATAAACATCTCTTGCCTCCAAAATCCTACAGGGTTGCCATAAATTGGCTACGACCTGACAGCAAGTCATTGTAATGATTTCTCGAATTTGAAGCTTGCAGATATTAACCAAAGTTCTTTTGTCTCGTGCATAATCTGGTTTCCCTCCCTCTAACTTTGCTGTAGTCTTCAATGTTTGGTAGTTGCTATTAACATTCATTGGACTTTGATGTGCCATTAGTTCCTGTCTTCTTCTTGGATAGACCCAGCCTCTTTCGAGATGTAGTGAAGCCTGTCAGCCCGGTTTTCAGAAAAGAAAGAAAGAAGGGGAGCAGTTTTGCTGCTATGAATGTGTTCCTTGCCCAGAAGGGAAGGTTTCTATCCAGCAGGGTAAGTGATTCTGACTTCCATAGGAGCTCTGCAAGCACACAAATGTCAGATATGAGAGATGTAACCAGTGGAAGTGAGGCAAATGTCATAGTCTTGGGAAGGCTGTTAGAACACATACACTTGTATCGCATGAAGAACCCACCCCCCAATTTCAGTCATTGATAACTCCAGTTAACATGATCCCAAGCAACATGGCTGGGGAAAATCTCCCCTCCCTTTCACAAATGGTTGGATGATACTCCCTAGCACAAGCTTTTTTGATCCTGCAGGCACCATTGGAATTCTGACACAGGGTACTCGGAAGCATCAAAGAAATGGCTACTGCAGAAGGCAGAACCAAGCACAAAATATCAGGGAATGGGGTAATAAATAACTCTAATAGTAATTTGTCAACAAAATAACAAGGTGTTTTTAAAATAGAAAGTGTTGTTTGAAATCATTTGCAATCACAGATTAAAGAAACTTTTGCTGGAATTTCAGCTGCTCCAAAAGGAGAGCCAGTTTGTTGTAGTGGTTAAGTGTGTGGCCTCTAATTTGGAGAACTGGGTTTGATTCCCCACTCCTCCACTTGCAGCTGCTGGATGACCCTGGGCAAGTGATAGTTCTGCCAGAGCTGTTCTGAAAGTGCAGTTTTCAAAAGTGCTGTCTCGGCTCCACCGACCTCACAGGATGTCTGTTGTCCTGAGGGAAAGGGGGAAACATTTGTAAGCCGCTCTGAGACTCCAAGTGAAAGGTGGGGTATAAATCCAATCTCCTCTTCCTCCTCCTCCTCCTCCTCCTCCTTCAAAATGCACAGCCAATCACATCTTCAGAAGTATTTAAGTATCTCTGCTGGGCAATACCTCCAAATTGCACCCACGGTTGCCAGTAAAGTTCTTCATGGGTGTTATGGTATCCTTGGCTACCACATTGGAGATCTCTGCCCTAGTGTATAACCAGTTGCTGGAATTCAGCATGAATAATATCTCACACATTGAAGGGAGCCAGCAGATTTATCTCTTAGTTTCACGTGAACTGAAACTGAGATGGTCACTCATCCCTTTTCCAGATATGAATGACTGCTATAGTTGTCCAGAAGATCAATATACAAGCAAAGGAAAAAATCAGTGTATTCCCAAGATGATAAACTTTCTCTCCTATGAAGAACCAGTGGGGATTTCTCTGGCTTCAGGTGCTGTAACCCTGTCCCTAATCACAGTTTTGATATTAAGAACTTTTATTAAGCACAAAGACACCCCCATTGTCAAAGCCAACAACCAGAATCTCACCTATGCTCTCCTCATCTCTCTCCTGCTTTGCTTCCTGTGTTCTTTCCTCTTCCTTGGACGACCAAGCAAGTTGACCTGCTTTCTCAGACAGTCTGCTTTTGGCATCATCTTCACCATGGCACTTTCTTGTATCTTGGCCAAAACCATCAATGTGGTTGTAGCTTTCATGGCCATCAAACCAGGGTCCAGCATGAGGAAGTGGATGGGGAAAAGACTGACCATCTCCATTATCCTTTCCTGCTCCATTATCCAAATGTGTATCTGTACCATGTGGCTAGGAACCACTCCCCCATTCCCAGATATGGACACAAAGTCCATGACCACAGAAATCATAGCAGAATGCAATGAAGGGTCTGTGGCCATGTTTTATATTGTTCTGGGCTTCATGGGATTTCTATCCTTCATATGCTTTACTGTGGCTTTCCTTGCCCGGAAATTGCCAGACAGTTTTAATGAAGCCAAGTTCATCACCTTCACCATGATGATATTTTGCAGCGTTTGGCTGTGTTTTGTTCCAACCTACCTGAGCACCAAAGGGAAATACATGGTAGCCGTGGAGATTTTCTCTATCTTAGTCTCTGGTGCTGGGTTGCTGTGCTGTATATTTTCCCCAAAATGCTATATTATTGTTCTGAGGCCTGATTTGAACAGAAGAGAACAAGTAATAACAAGAAAGCATTAAAAATAATGTTATCCCTTGTCTGACACTTGTGTCCTGATTACCTTTGTGGGTGGGGGCTCTGATTTAGAGAAGGGAACTATCAAAAAACATTGGAGACTATGAAGAGGTAGCACACCCTTTCTACATTTGAAATCCTAAAGTAAGCAATGTGATGTGGCAAACAGCCAGCTTGGGACCAGGGCATGGTATGAGATACACACCCGCCTTACATAAACCTCTACCAAGATAGCCATAAGTCATTAGGTTAGTTGCCCACCATGAAACGTTCTCAGAACTCCTTGCCAGGCAGACTTAGAGAGTGTAGTGTTTAATGTTTGTAGCTGCAAAGTAAAGAATGGGCACTTAGCACCACTGGGAGAGCACCTAGCAGGAACACTCAAGAGGGAGAGGTAATATGTCTAATTGGGAAAAAACCACAACTATAACAAGTTCCCTTTCTTTGGAGACTGGAGCACCAATTTTGGGAGGAGAGAGAAAGCTAGGACCACCATCCTTCAGACACTGGGCTGTGGGACAACTAAAGCAGCATGTGACTCAAAGTCTGCAGAGTGGGTGGGGTGGAGCCAAGGGGGTGGAGCATGCAAATGGCCGGGGGCAGTCTGGTTGCTCTCACTATGCCTCTGCCTTTGAGCACTGCCCACACCTGGGTAGAAGCTCTGTCTGTGTCCCTTAGTTTTTCCCTGGACGTCATGCCCTTCATCTCACGTGGGATAGCCCTGTTTGAGGTAAAACTCAGTGCACCAATTCATGGTAACCCCCATTTACTTTTGACAGTTGCCTGTGCCTTTAAGCAGGAGTGTGTACTGTCACTATAGCCTCATGAAATATAGCGCTGCCCTGCCTTGGTCCTCAGCTGGAATGTGCATGGGTCCCGGTCTCTGTTGATTCCACTCTATGATTGGTCATTTCTTTCTTGTTCTTCTTGGCTAAGCCATCACAGCCCCATGACACCCTCTGAGTGTGATGGTGTGGGTGCTAGGAATGCTGGACATTAGAAACCATGATTTTCAAAAACCATTGGGGGAACATTTTAACCTTCCAGGACATTCAGTTGCTGACCTAAGAGTAGCAGTTCTCTTACAAAGGAATTTCAAAGGGAGATTTGAAAGAGAGACTGTTATATTGCAAGTGATAATGAAAATGAAGACAATGCATCCTCCTGGACTGAATCAAGACCTAGGTTTCCTGTCTCATTCATTACCAATGCTGATTTGTCCATGCCTACTATCCCTCTGTGTATCGTGCCTAATCCAATCACACATGCTGTTTTCATTTGCCTGCTTATGTCTTGGCATTTGAAATTATTCCACTTTCCAGTATATAGGACAGATGTACTCACATTCTAGCTGTCTCTGAGGAAGTGAGGAGTGACTCACAAAAACTCATACTCTGCCACAAATGTTGATCTTTAAGGTGATACTGGAGTTGTGCTTTTCTAGTTTGCTTTAAACAATTCCCCTCCCTCTCTCTAACTGCAAGCAGCCAGCGAAGTTAAAAGAGGACGCAGAACTGAGAAGATTTATATAGCTTTCTGATCCCATAGAGCAGAATAGGAACTCTGTTAGGCAGCCATCAGGGCTTGTTAAGCTTTGGGTGGCTCCTACTGGTGTTTCCAAACTGGAGAATCCCCCCCCCCCATTGCCTTGGAGTTTCATAAACAATTTAATTGAGCAGAGATTGTCAGGAAAATGTGTCCGTTCACAAACTGCCACGGACCACTACAAACAGTGCCAAACCATGAACTGGCCAAGATTCATGACAAAGTTTAGTCCCTGAGCCGGTTTGTGCCTATCCCTGTTCCCAATCATGAGGGAATGTACTCCACTGGTTTTATTTAAACAAGTTCCCTGCATCTCTCTGTAACTGTGAACAGTCATGAGAAAAGAGGCTGAAGAACTGAGCTGAGGGTATGTATAGCATTCTGATTCCATAGAGCAGAACGGGAACTCTGTTATTGGCAGTCAGCAGTGCTTATTAAGCTTTGAAGGACTTCTATTGGTGTTTCCAAGGTTGGAGAATTCTGCCTCCCCTGTTGCCTTAGAATTTTTGAAATTGTTCAATTGAGTAGAGAGAGTCTGTCTGGAAAATGTAAAAATTCATGAACCACCACAAACTGCCATGAGCAGGGGCAAAGTTTGTATGGTGTGATTATGAACATCTCCCCCCAACCCCCAAAGTTGGATATGCATTCACTAACTGGAGAGATCATAGAAAAATGCAACGAAGAGGTGGTTGTTAACTTTTGTATTGTTCTAGGCTAAAGAAGATTTTTGTTCTCCATCAGCTTCACTGTGGCTTTCTTTGCCAGGAAGCTGCCCGACAGTTTTAATGTTCTAAAGTTGCCAGACAGTATGCCTACATATGATGCACAGCCAGATACAGTCCAGAATACATAGCCTTCACTTCCACTCTTTGTTCGTAGAGATTCAGGTGGCTGCAGCCAATGATGGTTAGGTTGCATTCAATGCCCATGACACTCTGCTTCCAGACTACCTGAGTCACTATGCAGCTGGTATTTGTCTGGGTTTCCCATTGCTTTGATCTGCTGTGCTCCTTTGGTACAGTAATAAGTCCCGGTGTCTCCTGCCTTCATGACTCTCATCTCCAAATAAACCTCATTCTTGGATGTGTCTCTGGAGATAGTGAGACGGCTTCTCAGGGAGTTCAGGTAGCACTTGTTGTCATCACAATAGATGAGGCACATCCACTCTAGGCCTTTCTCTGGGGGCTGATGAACCCAGCTCACTGTATGCCCGAGTTAAAGAAGTTGTAAATCAAGTTGAGCAAATAAAGCTTGAATTGATGGAGTGGTTTAAACCATATAAAAAATTCAGTTGTGATGTTGGGACCCAGTTCTCTGGTATTTATAACCCAGCTTGGGCTAGTAAACAATTCCCCAGTGTCTGGTTACTCTCCCAGGAAAGTAAAGGAAGATACACAAGACAAGCTGGTCTTCAAACCTAATTGCATCACCCTGACAATCTGCAGTCGCCTAGCACCATGGGGCAGAGCCCCGAGATGGGCTGGTCGGACTGGTATTATGGTGCATCTGTCAAGGCTACTGGGGAAGGACAAGTCTGCAATTGACCTTGCTCAGGTTTCTCAACTTAATTCATCCAATCAGATGCAAAAGTTTCTACTCACTTTTGATTCCCCAAGAATCCCTGCCCTAAGACAAAGGAGGGAAAAAAAACAGATTCAATACCTGGGGAATATACCCTGTGAGAGTTTTTGAGAACTTGGTGGTAAGGCTCTTGGTGACAAAATGTAAGAGCCTGAAAATGCCACACCAGGGTCCCATGGTGGAGGGGTTGATGGAGACAACAATTCCTCAAAGAGACTCTGTAACTCAAGAGGTACCTCAATCCCCTATGGAATGCTTGTCCTCACAACAGGAGATAAAGGGGAGTGACTGCAACTCAGAACAAATGGAAGAACATGAACCAATACTCACAATTAACCTACTATTTTAACCTCTATACTATGAATAAAATCATTTATGGTAGGGTACTCCCAAATCTGATCCTTTTCCCAATCCAATCCCTAGATCATTCCAGCTATCTCTCTTTAAGCTACATTCAACCTATTGTTCTCCTTCCCACATTTAATCTCTAATTTTCCCTGTACATTTATTTCTAACATTATCTTGCACTCCAACATTATAAAGCTTAATCATTAGACATATAAACCAAATCATCAAATTTTACAGTGCAATGGAAGCTATACATTCCTTTCCAACACAAATCTATAAACCATATTCCACTCAATAACTAAAGCTCTGTTTACATTTGATTTCCACTTACAATACCATTACTCCCATCCTACATGTATGAATAATTAATTAACCATAAAGAGAAATTAATTGCCATTAAAATAGATATATATGTATACTTTATCTTTGTACTACTTAATTTCTATAATTCTGAAGTTTACTTTCCCAGCCTACATGCATAAATAATTAATTAGCCATAAGGAGAAATTCATTGCCATTAAATTACATCACAGTCATCCATTCATTTTTCCAACAAAACATATATATATATACATGTATATTTTGACTTCATACAGCTTAAATTTTTCTATAAATCTGAAGTTTGCTTTCCCTTTTCAATGAGTCCACATGACTTTTCTCTTTGCATGCTTGCAGTTTTCTTTCTGGATTATTTCTTCTGTATTTCCATCTAACTATGTCCCAGGTTATGTTTCCACTCTCATCTTTCCACATCCCTCATCTTGATCTCTTTTCCCCCCTTTTATTTTGTTTCTGTGAGGCCCTATATATTTTTTCTTTTGCTATATATGAGCTTGTATCCACGTTTTCTCTTCTACATTTCCACCTGATTATAGTCCTAATTGCCTTTTGAGTCCTACTTTTTCATACACCTTGTTTTGATTTCTTTTTCCTTTTCTTCTTATTTTCATTTCTCCCTTCCTTATCAGACATATTTACTCTCTCCTTTTTTGTTTGTTCTGTCCCTATATACCACACACCCTTCCTCTTTGTTTTTACTTCTATCAATGTGACAGGCTGGGTATTAACAAAGGTCTCTTTAAAACAGCCAGCCTGTTGTTCCTCCACATCGCTGCCGTCCTGCATTAGTTCCTCTTCATTTCTCTCTTTTTCTGTATCCTGTAATGCCACTTGTAAACTTCCAATCACCTTCGCACATGCTTGCCTGATGCCTTTTTGGAGTTCCTCCCTGAGTATTTCCACAAATTGGTCCAATGTGAGGTATCCTACCAAGGTCTCCTCATCAAAGTCCTCCTTCTATGACTCAGCTGTTGCTGCAATTTTAATAATAAAGTTACTTCTACTTAGTCCTCTTTCAAAATTCTTCCAGCAATTCCAACAAGAAAATGAAGTCTCCCGTTAGAAAGTTCCCAAACCCCATGAAAAAAACCAACAATCATCCATTATATTTCTCTGCCACTTTCTTTCTCCGGCCGCTCATACACCTCCATCTTGGGCTCAAAAACGGGGGGAAACTTGCCAAAATGGTATCCAAACCGCTAGAAATTAGAAAAGGCGCGTACTTACAAAGTCTTTGCTATATCCCATATTGAAATTCAGTCTTAAAAAAACGGTTAAAAAAAGGATGGTCGCAACTCTACTCCATGAAATGCTCCCGCTTCGGGACAGGAAATGGTCACCCCCCCACCTTGCCAAGAACAGGAGGGGCCGCAACTGAGTCCCCTGCATAGTCCTCACTCCATGAGGTACACCAAGGTCTCCCTGGTCGCCCGGGGTCCCCCGAAAGAAATTAAAGGATCGGGCGTTCTTGGAGCGCCCAAGAAAACCGCCCGTCACTGTGCCGTACCTACTTCCGGTCCAACAAAGATAATTCTTGAACAGGGGGGATCCTCTCTCTGTATTGCCCTTTGAAGAGTGATTCATGACCTCCTGGCTGAAAATTGGATACTGGCCACCTGTGGAGGCACTGAGTTAGGGAATGAACTTATCTGAGAATACAGATGGCCATACTAAACCAGGAGAGAAACTGGGGTGGCAGGTAGATGTGAATGCATGAAACTGTGAATCTGAGTGTTACTGAAGTTGCTTACTTGCGTATCTAGCATGGTTTGGTCTACACCAGAGAGGACCACTGGAGCTTGGCATTGGCCTTCCTTGTATTAGCTTCCCTTTCAAGTTTCATATTTAGGGCCTAATTTTCGTATTGGTACTTGCTCAGAAGGAAATCAGGAGCTTACTTCCCTTTTGTTTACCACCGAGCAGTGAGCAGAAGGAAAATAAAGTTCTGGGAAGAAGAAAAAAGTAATCTCACAATGGTACCCTTGAATTACGCAAACCAATTTTGCTCACCTCTGTAATTACAGTAATTTCTCTTCATAGTCAAGCTACAGTGACTCATAGGATGAGCGAGGGGAAAAAAAATCAAAACACAAGTCTCCAGGTGGTTATATAAAGAGAATCCCTTCTGTCCCTCAAATCAGGGAAGAATATGTGTCAAGTTATCTCTGTCACATTTTCCTTTCCTTTTGAGAAGGCAAATAACAAATCACTGCATTGGTAGTCTCTGATGGCCATGTGAGGCAAGCATTTCTAGCCTTCCTGAGTCTAAAGATAGCTCTGATCATTTCCCGTTCTGCCAGGGTATTAGCAGCCAGCAGCTCTACACAGCAGCATGTTGATGGGCTCAAGAGTGTCTGCATATAGGCAGAAACTTTGCAGCCAGGATGTTGTTGGTGCTACTGACACTGCAGCTTCTCTTCACTCCACTGGTGTGCATGGATCTCACCAACTGCCCTGAGAGCAGCAATGATCTCGTTGTCCCACATGAGTGGTATCAGTCAGGGGATCTCCTCATCGGTGGGATTATGTCTCAGCTGCTTTATATTCCTTTCAAGAATTCTTTCAGGAGATATCCTTCCAGCAAGTTCCCCACAACTAATTCACGGTAAGGAAGGCTCTGTGACAATCACTAGCAATCTCTCACCAATGTTTCGTGATAACTGATGGAGAATTAATGAACCAGGTAGAGGGGCCATCTCTGAACAATTCGTGCCCACTGAGTGAGCATCAGCAAATCATTCAGCAATGTTAATATAACAAATCGCAACTAGATACTTGATATGCATTCTTGAGGGAGTCCCCCCCCCACCACAAGGAATAGACAACTACAACTCACGAAAGAAAGAAAGAAAGAAAGAAAGAAAGAAAGAAAGAAAGAAAGAAAGAAAGAAAGAAAGAAAGCCGGCGAAGGCATGTATTAAAAAGACAACACAGGGTTATGATAAGGGGTACATCTGTTTATCTCTCATCCTACTTAACCCTCACTCTGATACTTTCAGCCTCTAAATATTCAAAAAGGTTTACACTGCTCTTAACAGTGAAGAACTGGAGTTGTGCATCTCATGGCACAGACGTCCTTGCCAATTTTATGCCTCCAGAGTCCAACAAAAAGTTATCAAATGTGGGTTGCAGCTTTCTGTCCAGTGGGCTGTGAGGCCAGAAGGGAGGAAGTAGAAAGAGGTGAACTGGGAAAGAAACTGAGTGGGGGGAGCGACTTCATGGCAAAAAAAATTCCCCTCCTCTAAGTCCCACAAATATCTTGTTTTACTTTACTTTTATTCTAAAAGAAGAAAGCAGCAAGAAGCAGAGCTTCCCGGTTCATTCCCTTTTCCCCCTCTTATAGATCAGCTGTCCCTACTTGCTTGGTTCAATTTGAATTTATAGAAACGTGTCCTTTCCTAATGGCATGGTGGCTTGATATAGTAGATGTATCTTTTATGTGGTTTTTCCCCTGCATCCCTCAGTTTTATGCATGTGAGGCAGGTGCCTCACTTACATTTGCCCTCGTTACAGCTTGGATTAATGAAAGATCTAGCAATGTGTCCAGATACTAGAATTAAAAATGTGTCCCTATCTACAAGGAGGGAAGGTGGCATTGTATACCCTGACCTAGTCAGATCTCAGAAGCCAAGCAGGGTCAGCCCTGGTTATTACTTGGATGGGCATCCTCCAAGGAATACACTGCAGAGGAAGGCAATGACAAAACACCTCTGCATCTCACTTTCCTTGACAGCTCCTTTCTGGGGCTGCCGTAATTTGGCCGTAACTTGATTGTATTTTACACACACACCTGGCTACAACCCTAATATTTTTAAATATTGACAACATTCTAGATGTGCCAGTTACATTTGATTAGAAATAATAAGCTTATACGTTTTGAGACTGCGTTTAAAAAAGGATTGGGACATGTCTCTATTTCAACCATTACAGATTACGGTATGTATAGTGCCACAATTCAGGAATTCTAATGAGGATCAATGAACTTTGAAGGACTAGCCTCGAAAGACAATAAAGTTTGTTTCTATGTTAGATTACCTGCTGATATGGAAGAATGAAAAGGGGTATCCAAAGAAGTGGCAAACTGACCTAGGCTGAGAAGTATATCCGGTTTTATGGAACTATTTGTTTTTAAAAGGATGGGTTTCCTTAGTGAACTTTTCATTAAGAGAGAAGTTTATAAAATAGCAAACCAATGATATTTGCCACTGAAGTGTCTTTCGAAAATTTATAATACCGTGAAGCATTGATGGTATTGTGGGAAAGACAAAACCATCCCCCCCCATATGTGTTGGGAATACTCACATGCCAAAACCATTGGAAAATGATTGTGCAAAGCATTTCAGCTCATACAGCTCTGACAATAGCTTGTAAACCATCATTGTTATTGTTAAATTGTGTAATTGGTATTCTGTTCCATCTCTGAGAAAAGGTTTTCTGGACAGATCCAAGTGCTCACAGTGTTTGTGCCAGACACTGGAGAAAAGTGACTCCCCGAGCAAAGAAAGATTGGTTAGATAAAATACCTACCAACTGTTCAGCCTAATGAAAGCAGAAATCTTTTCAAAATGTCAATCTTTGTAGAAAAATGGCAAATACGATCATCAATGTTCATATGAATCAATCTGTCCGTCTATCATCTATCTCACTACTGCTATCTGCTGCAGTTAATTTCCAGTAATGGATTAAAAAGCACAAATTGGGATTATAAAGCAGAGGAAATAGGAATGATCGCTGGGATGGGTAGATTCATGCAAGAGGTGCCTGTGATATCTTGACAAATAACTAGCAACATGTCTATAGACTGCCCTATTGTCATTCTGTTACAAAGTGGAGTAACTGGGAGGAGGGAATGAAAGGAGCTCAAAAGAAGAGAGTTTCAAGGAAATCACTTTCCAGATAAATTTCTTTTTAATCTTCTATCTAAGTATTGGTGTATTATATCTCCTATCTATCCTATCTCCTATCTATTGGTGTATTTAATCTCCTATCTAAGTATTGGTGTATTATAAATATTGCCAGTAATGAAAGGGGAGTTACATTACACCAGAAACATAGAATCCTAGAATCATAAAATCTCAGAATTGGAAGGGGCCACCTAGTCCATCCTCCTGCTCAGTGCAGGATCAGTCTAGAGCATCCCTGACAAGTGTTTGTCCAGCTGCTGCTTAAAGACTGCCAGTGAGGGCAGCTGTTCAACAGCCGTGGTTTCCACTGTTGCACAACTCTGTCAAAAAGTTTTTCCCTAATATCCAGCCTTTCTGCCTTTAATTTAAAACCATGATTGTGAGTCCTCTCCTCTGCTGCCATCAGGAACAGCTCCCTGCCCTCCACTAAGTGACAGCCCCTCAAATACTTCAAGAGAACAATCATGTCCCCCCCACAACCTCCTCTTCTCCAGACTGAACATTCCAAATCCCTCAGCCTTTCCTCATATGATTCAGAAGTACAAAAGAGAGATAATCTTATTGTTTAGAAATGAATAAATGAGGACCTAACAGGAACTGAACTGTGATAAAATTATGTCATAGCATGTGAAATACGTTTCTGAAACACTATGGAATTCTATTTGCAGGATGGTGACAAAGTTCTACCAGCATGTTCTGGCCATGGTGTTTGCCATAAAAGAGATTAATGACAATCCAAAGATTTTGCCTAATGTCACCCTTGGATTCCATATCTATGACAGCTACTATCATGAGAAGATGACCTATCGCACCACTATGGACCTGCTCTTCAAATTTCACAGATTAGTTCCTAACTACAAGTGTTCACCCTCCAGGAGCCGAATGGCTGTGATTGAAGGACTTCGCTCTGATGTCTCCATCTGTATTTCAGACATCTTAGGTCTCTACAAGATCCCACAGGTAGGACCGATATGCATAAGTGGCTGCCTTTTCACGTGTTATATCAATTATTCTCTCTTTACCACCTTTCTAATACCAGTTTCCTGTTTCAGAAGCAAAATGAAGTATGATAACATGTTCTACAGTATTTATAGAATGAAAACTAAATGCTAATTGTCTTCAGAAGGGCAGGGGAAACAAGAGAGGGAAGGTAGGTTCAGACATTTCATGATGATCATTTCCCAGAAATGTCATGGTGTTTCCATGCTTGAAATGGATTCTCCAGTTTTGCAGATTAAAATCTGGATTTGAGACTGCCAAATAGCCAAAACACAGAGGTTGAAAGTCTTCCACTGGTAAAATGTTTGCTGCCTTTCTTTCAGTTCCCATATGGGTCACTGGATGTAGAGCAGAGGGAAGCAGTACATTTACCCTTTTCTTACCACATGGCCACTAATGAAACCCATCAGTACATGGGGATTATCTGGTTACTCCAGCATTTTGGATGGACATGGGTTGGACTTTTTGCAGTGGATGATGACCGTGGAGAACGTTTCTTAAAGACTCTGAAATTGTTTCTTTCCCAGCATGGAATCTGTCTTGCCTTCATACAAGAAATGCCACAAAAAATGCGTCTCAATGACTGGACTGAAATAACTAACATGCTCTCAAAGGTTTATGTATCTTTCAAATTGAGCAAAGCCAGGGTATATGTTGTCTATGGAGATACTCAGACCATGATATTACTGATCACTGTAACGTGGTCATTAAATGAGGAACATAAGGAACTCAAATCTGTTGGAAAGGTGTGGATTACAACCAGCCAAATTGATTTTGCTATGACAAGATTGGAGAGGGGATTGGATCTGAGCATTTTCAATGGCACTGTATCCTTGACAATTCACTCACAGGAGATTTTAGGGTTTCAAAAATTTCTTCACATAAAACCTGAGAGGACATTAGGAAATGGATTTGTCAAAACCTTCTGGGAAGAAGCATTTAACTGTGTGTTTGGAAGATTGTCAGTGGGTATAAATAAATGTACAGGAAAGGAGACGCTGGAAACTCTCCCTGGACCCGTTTTTGAAATGTCCATGAGTGGCCACAGCTATGGAATCTACAATGCAGTCTATGCTGTTGCACATGCTTTGCATGCCTTGTATTCATTCCGATCCAAGTACCAATCCGTTTTCCGATGCAAAAGTACTGGATTCTGTGATCCCCAGCCTTGGCAGGTAATGTCTAGAGAAGGTGTGTCTGGGCAAACGGTGAATATCTTGCAAGCAGGGATTCAGGCGGTTTTAGATGGGTGTGTATTTTATTTTTATTGTTTGAGTATTTCACTGTGCTTATTGCTGTGATTGGAAATAATTCTATTGTATTTTATATTGTTGTTACTGATCCGGGGTCCTGAGAAAAGCAGGCAACAAGACAGGCAGGCAGAGAGGAAGCAGGTTTTTTTTTTTCTAAATTGAAGAGTAACAGATGCTGCTTCCTGCCCCCATTTCATTCTTTTTTCATTAGCTCCACCAGTATCTTCAAGGAATGTCATTTAACAACTCCGCTGGAGAAACAGTGTCCTTTGACGAGAACAGGGAAATGGGAGCAGGCTTCGACATCCTGAACATGGTCACCTTTCCAAACGACTCCATCATTAGACTGAAAGTTGGAAGGGTGGATCCCAAATCTCCTGAGGGGAAGAAAGTCACCCTTCATGAGGATTTACTTGTGTGGCACCAGGGGTTCAACCAGGTATGGATTCCAAAGTATTTCAGAGGGCAGCTTTGCTTTATGGGTTGCTTGTCAGGGTGACTATTGCAGCAACATCAATTGCATTATAATTGGACACCATCATGGTTGATTAATCCATGTAATGTACTCAGTGTCATCCATTACTAAACAGATGTTGAAGACTAAAGTGTCAGTTGTATCCACTGGATTATTTGGGGGGGGGGTGATCATTATCGTGTACAATTATTATTCTGTCTAGTTTTTTATCATCTCTCATCTAAGGTAAAGAGCTTAGCACAAACCCAGACATATAACACCTTAAGATCACTGAGGCGGTGTGAAACCATTAAAGCAAAAGCGAAAACACAAATGGACTTGATAAAAACCCCGATATACAGGTTTATAAATGATTGAGAACATGGGTAATACAGAATTTTTAATGGAGTTAATTGACATTTTCAAGCCTTCCATGGTGACTGCAAAGCCCATGGGACAGGGTACAACTGACAGAAATAATTGGTACGACTCTGACTGTAAGACTCTCAAAAGATCAATCCGGTACCTATATAGAGAGTTTAACTAAAATGATAACTAGACACTGATGTAACCCTTCCTGCCCTCCCTCTCATGAGCTGACTGAGTTCACAGAGTAAGCATTGCTGTCAGATGGCCATCTAGCCTCTGTTTAAAAACCCCCCCCAAGAAGGGGAGCCCACCACCTCCCAAGGAAGGCTGTTCCTCTGAGGAACCACTCTGTCAGGAAGTTCCTCCCAATGTTTAGCCGAAAATTCTTTTGATTCAATTTAAACCTGTTGGTTCTGGCCCAACCTTCTGGGGCAAAAGGAAACAACTCTGCAGCATCCTCTGTAGGGCAGCCCTTCATGTACTTGAAGTCAGTTATCGTATTACCTCTCAGTCATCTCCTCTCCCAGCTAAACATATCGAACTTCTTCAACCTTTCCTCACAGGACTTCGTCTCCAGACCCCTTACCATATTTATCTAACCAGAAAAAGAGTCAAGAAGACAGATCAGCCAATTGGAGTGGACAGCTGACCTTTTCACCAGGTTGCTCCCTCTCACATTCAGCCTTTTTGCTTCAGCTGACCCATCCACCTTCTCTGGAGACAGCATGGGATAAGCTGGTGGCAGGAATGTGGTGGTCCTGTATATCCGATTTTCCGAGAGCCTCTTTTTCACTTGTTCTGTACTGTTTCTGTGGGATGCCCCCCCAATTAAATAGGCCTTGTAATAATAACTGCTTAGTCCGCAACTAGTCCACTCTCTTAACCATTGGCTTATTGAAATAAGCAGTGATCTAGATCAGTCATTTATATAAGCTGAATACTGTTAATAAAAGAAGCTTGTTGAACCCACACTTGGTGACTCATGTCTGCATTTGGTGGGTGTAAGAGCAAACATCTAATTTACAGGGCTGGATTCTATTAGTGTGACCTAAGGAAAACTACTACTTCCTAAATCCATTGTCTTAAATTGATCTAGAAGCTTTGACTCTGGGTGCGTTCAGACGGCTCTATAGATCTGAGTGAGGCATGGGTGCCTCATGGATTTAAATGTAACATCCAGACATCAACATCTGGGAAACATTAGTCTTCTGTGAGCATCCCATTTTGCCGCGCCTTGGAGCTGTACTAAAAAGATACTACTTTTAATCAGGAGTTTTCGGTTCCGATGGGCCACTTGCGGACTTTCCCCCGTCTGATCATTCCAGCACGCAATTAAAAATGGTGCCCATTGGGGATGGTCTGCCATTTTAAAATAATCTTGATTCTGCACATGTGCGAATAAACAAGGTCACAATATCATGCCTATGGGCATGCGCAAAATGTTGTTGTTTTTTTAAAAAAACCCTACTACACATGCCTCCTTCAGTGGACACTATCTAGACAATCCATAGTGGAAGCAGCGCGTGATAAGGCGATTCTCTATCTGGGGGATGTCTGGTCGTGAAAGGATGGATTAAAAAAATTGGGATCAAATTTGAGCCGGCATAATGGTGGAATTAGCTGTCTGTCTGAACACACCCTCTGTGTAGGATTACACTGAAACTTTGCAAAATTCAATCCATCCTCCTAGTATATCTGGGGAAGATAAGGCAGAGACAAAAAATTTTAAAAAGCTCTAAGCAATTTTAAACGAGTATATCATTTTAGCCCTGTCCTGGATAGCTCACCCTAGCCCAATCTCATTTGATCTACGAAGCAAAAAAATGTTGGCCCAGACTAGTTCTAGAATGGCGGACCACCAAAATATGCCAGGGTTGCTATAGAGAGGCAGGCATTGGCCAACCACCTATAAACATCTCTTGCCTCCAAAATCCTACAGGGTTGCCATAAATTGGCTGCGACCTGACAACAAGTCATTGTATTGATTTCTCAAATTTGAAGCTTGCAGATATTAACCAAAGTTCTTTTGTCTCGTGCATAATCTGGTTTCCCTCCCTCTAATTTTGCTGTAGTCTTCAATGTTTGGTAGTTGCTATTAACATTCATTGGACTTTGAAGTGCCATTAGTTCCTGTCTTCTTCTTGGATAGACCTTGCCTCTTTCGAGATGTAGTGATGCCTGTCAGCCCGGGTATCAGAAAAGAAAGAAAGAAGGGGAGCAGTTCTGCTGCTATGAGTGTGTTCCTTGCCCAGAAGGGAAGTTTTCTATCCAGCAGGGTAAGTGATTCTGACTTCCATAGGAGCTCTGCAAGCACACAAATGTCAGAGATGAGAAATGTAACCAGTGGAACCGAGGCAAATGTCTTGGGAAGGCTGTTAGAACACATACACTTGTATCGCATGAAGAACCCACCCCCCAATTTCAGTCATTGATAACTCCAGTTAACATGATCCCAAGCAACATGGCTGGGGAAAAACTCCCTTCCCTTTCACAAATGGTTGGATGATACTCCCTAGCACAAGCTTTTTTGATCCTGCAGGCACCATTGGAATTCTGACACAGGGTAGTCGGAAGCATCAAAGAAATGGCTACTGCAGAAGGCAGAACCAAGCACAAAATATCAGGGAATGGGGTAATAAATAACTCTAATAGTAACTTGTCAACAAAATAACTAGATGTTTTTAAAATAGAAAGTGTTGTTTGAAATCATTTTCAATCACAGATTAACTTTTGCTGGAATTTCAGCTGCTCCAAAAGGAGAGCCAGTTTGTTGTAGTGGTTAATTGTGTGGCCTCTAATCTGGAGAACTGGGTTTGATTCCCCACTCCTCCACTTGCAGCTGCTGGATGACCCTGGGCAAGTGATAGTTCTGCCGGAGCTGTTCTGAAAGCGCAGTTTTCAAAAGAGCTCTCTCGGCCCCACCGACCTCAAAGGATGTCTGATGTGCTGAGGGAAAGGGGGGAAAGTTTGTAAGCCGCTCTGAGACTCCAAGTGAAGGGCGGGGTATAAATCCAATCTCCTCCTCCTTCAATATGCTCAGCCAATCACATCTTCAGTAGTATTTAAGTATCTCTGCTGGGCAATACCTCCAAGTGGAACCCACAGTTGCCAGTAAAGTTCTTCATGGGCGTTATGGTATCCTTGGCTACCACACTGGAGATCTATGCCCTAGCGTATAACCAGTTGCTGGATTTCAGCATGAATAATATCTCACATATTGAAGGGAACCATTAGATTTATCTCTTAGCTTCATGTGAACTGAAACTGAGATGGTCACTCTTCCCTTTTCCAGATATGGATGACTGCTATAGTTGTCCAGAAGATCAATATACAAGCAAAGGAAAAGATCAGTGTATTCCCAAGATGATAAACTTTCTCTCCTATGAAGAACCATTGGGGACCTGTCTGGCTTCAGGTGCTGTAACCCTGTCCCTAATCACAGTTTTGATATTAAGAACATTTATTAAGCACAAAGACACTCCCATTGTCAAAGCCAACAACCAGGATCTCACCTATGCTCTCCTCATCTCTCTCCTGCTTTGCTTCCTCTGTGCATTCCTCTTCCTTGGACGACCAAGCAAGGTGACCTGCTTTCTCCAACAGTCTGCTTTTGGCATCATTTTCACCATGGCAGTTTCTTGTGTCTTGGCCAAAACCATCAATGTGGTTGTAGCTTTCATGGCCATCAAACCAGGGTCCAGCATGAGGAAGTGGATGGGGAAAAGACTGACCATCTCTATTGTCCTTTCCTGCTCCATTATTCAAATTTGTATCTGTACAGTGTGGCTAGGAACCACTCCACCATTCCCAGATATGGACACAAAGTCCATGACCACAGAAATCATAGCAGAATGCAATGAAGGGTCTGTGGCTATGTTTTATATTGTTCTGGGCTTCATGGGATTTTTATCTTTCATATGCTTTACTGTGGCTTTTCTTGCCCGGAAATTGCCAGACAGTTTTAACGAAGGCAGATTCATCACATTCAGCATGCTGGTCTTTTGCAGCGTTTGGCTGTGTTTTGTTCCAACCTACCTGAGCACCGAAGGGAAATACATGGTAGCCGTGGAGATTTTCTCTATCTTAGTCTCTGGTGCTGGGTTACTGTGCTGTATATTTTCCCACAAATGCTATATTATTGTTCTAAGGCCTGATCTGAACAGAAGAGAACAAGTAATAACAAGAAAGCATTAAGGAATCATCTTATCCCTTGTCTGACACTTTTGTCCTGATTAGCTATAGGGGCTCTGATTTAGAGAAGGGAACTATCAAAAAATATTGGAGACCATGAAGTAGCACACCTCTTCTCCATTTGAAATCCTTAAGTAAGCAAGGTGATGTGGCAAACAGTCAGTTTGAGAACAGGGCATAGCAAGAGATTTAACACACACACCCCGCCCTACATAAACCTCTACCAAGGTGACCATAAATCATTAGGTTAGTTGCCCACAATGAAACTGTCTCAAAACTCCCTGCCAGGAGGACTTAGAGAGTGCAGTGTTTAATGTTTGTAGCTGCAAAGAAAATAATGGGCACTTAGCACCACTGGGAGAGCACCTAGCATGAACACCCACGAGAGAAAGGTAATATGTCTAACTGAAGAACTATAACAAGTACCCTTTCTTTGGAGACTGGAGCACCAATTTTAGGAGGAGAGAAAACCAGGACAACCATCCTCCAGAAACTGGGCTGTGGGATGCTGTTTCTCAGAGTTCTCAGAGCACAGTGGGGATGGCAGTGTCTCTCACGTCAGCTAATGAGCACCTGGGAGATCTGGTGGCCCTCACTGGGGACAAGGGGCATGGAGGCATGGATCAAGGAGCTTCCCAGGGAGTTATTGGTGGCAGCTCATGTCCCCATCCAGGCCTGTGCCCCAGCAGCCTGGCCTGGGTTCCATTCCATTGTTCCTCTCACCATGACTCTGCCTTTGAGCACTGCCCACTCCTGGGTAGAAGCTCTGTCTTTGTTCCTTGGGTTTTCCCTGGATGTTGTGCCCTTCATCTGATGTGGGATGTGTTCCTGGATAGCCCTGTTTGAGGTAACACCCAGTGCACCAATTCATGGCTCCCCTCCCCTCCATTCACATTTGACAGTTGCCTGTATCTTTAAGCAGGGGTGTACTGTAACTATAGCCTCATGGTACATAGCCTTCCCCTGTCTTGCTCCTCAGTTGGAATGTGCATGGGTCCTGGTCTCTGTTGACTCCAGTCTATGATTGGTCATTTCTTTCCTGTCCCTCTTGGCTAAGCCATCACAGCCCCATGACACCCTCTGAGTGTGATGGTGTGGGTGCTAGGAATGCTGGACATTAGAAACCACAATACTCAAAAACCAGTAGGGGGACATTTTAACCTTCCAGGACATTTAAATGCTGACCTAAGAGTAGCAGTTCTCTTACAAAGGAATTTCAATGGGGGATTAGAACAAGAGACTGCTGAATTGCAAGTGATAATGAAACTGAAGACAATGCATGCTCCTGGATTAAATCAAGACCTAGGTTTCCTGTCTCATTACCAATGTTGATTAGTCAACACCTACTACCCCTGTGTGTATCACACCTAATCCAATCATGCCTGATATTGGTAATTTCCTGCTAATGTCATTTGGCATTTGAAATCACTCCACTTTCCAATATATAGCACAGATGGACTCACATTCTAGCTGTCTCTGAAGAAGTGAGCAGTGACTGAGAGGAGCTTATACTGTGCCACAATTTTTGTTGATCTTTAAGGTGATACAGGACTTGTGCTTGCTAGTTTGCTTTAAACAGGTCCCCTGCCTCTCTCTGTAACTGCATCCAGCCAGCCAAGAGAAAAGAGGCTGGAGAGCTGAGAGCATTTACATAGATTTCTGATCCCTTAGAGCAGAAGAGGAACTGTTACTGGCAGCCAGCAGTGCTTTGGGTGGCTTCTATTGGTGTTTCCAAGCTGGATAATTCCATCCCCCTGCATTGCCTTGGAGTTTCATAAACTGTTTAATTGAGCAGAGATTGTCTGGAAAATGTGTCCATTCACAAACTACCATGAACCGCTACAAACAGAATTGGATAAACATATGAAGCAGAGGTCCACCAGTGGTTATTAGCCACAAGGTATAAATAGGAACTCTCAGTCTGGGGCAAGTGATGTTCTGTATTCTTGGTGCTTGGGTGGGAGCAACAGTGGGAAGGCTTCTAGTGTCCTGGCCCCACTGATGGACCTCCTGATGGCACCTGCTATTTTTGGGCACTTTGTGACAGAGTGTTGGACTGGATGGACCATTGGCTTGATCCAACATTGGCTTCTCTTATGTTCTTATGTAAACTTTGTGGAATGTTCATGATGGGCAGCCTTCCACAAACTTCACTTTGCAAACCATGAACTGGCCAAGATTCATGATGAACTTTAGTCCATGAGCCGGTTTGTGCCCATCCCTATTCCCAATCACGAGGGAATGTGCTCTGCTACTGTGCTTTAAACAAGTTCCCTGCCTTTCCTTGCAACTGTGAACAGCCAAGAGAAATGATGCCACAGAGCTGAGCAGAGGGTATGTATAGCATTCTGATCCCATAGGGCAGAATGGGAACTCTGTTATTGGCAGTTAGCGGTGCCTGTTAAGCTTTGGATGACTTCCATTGGTGTTTCCAAAGCTGGAGAATTCTGCCTCCCCTGTTGCCTTAGAATTTTGTAAACCGTTTAATTGAGTAGAGAGAGTCTGTCTGGAAAAGGTGATCATTCATGAACTGCCATGAACCACCATGAGCAGGGCCAAAGTTTGTATGGTGTGGCTACGAACATCTCCCCCCATCACCAGATTTGGATATGCATTCACTGACTGGAGAGATCATAGAAAAATGCAATGAAGAGGTGGTTGTTAACTTTTATATTGTTCTAGGCTAAGTGAGATTTTTGTCCTCCATCAGCTTCACTGTGGCTTTCTTTGCCAGGAAGTTGCCAGATAGTTTTTAATGTTTTAAAGTTGCCAGACAGTATGCCCACACAGGATGCATGGCCAGATACAGTGCAGACCACATAGCCTTCACTTCCTCTCTATGTTTGTGGAGATTCAGGTGGCTGCAGTCAATGTTTGTTAGAAACTATGGGCAGGTTGCATTCAGTACCCATGGTGCTCTGCTTCCTGGCTAGCTGAGTCACTATGCAGTTGGTATTTGTCCGGGTCTCCCATTGCTTTGATCTGCTGTGCTCCTCCAGCACAGTAGTATGTGCCGGTGTCTCCTGGCTGCATGCCTCTCATCTCCAAATGAACCTCGCTCTTGGATGTGTCGCTGGAGATACTTAGCCGGCTTCTCAGGGAGTCCAGGTAGAACTTGTCACCATCCCAATCAATGTGGCACAGCCACTCCAGGCCTTTCCCTGCGGGTTGACGAACCCAGCTCACTATAGAGCCAGCAGAAGTGAGGGAAAATCCAGAAACAGAACAAGTGAGCCGGAGGGTTTCTGATGGCCTCAGCTGCACTGATCCAGGCTGCCTCAGGGTCACCGCAGACTGGACGCCTAGAAAGGAGGAATGAAAAAAAAACCCTGTTACAAAAAGACCTGGATCTCAAAAGTAGCAAAATGAAACAAGGATGCCTCTGTGAAGAGGCACTTACAAAGTAGACAAGCAAACAGCCCAAAGGCCAGGAGCAGGGAGTTCATGGTGCCTTCTGGAGGGAAAAGAGAAGAGGGGGGGGGAAGATGAGATGTATTAGATTTCTGAGTCACACTTTGATTGAAGGAAGCATTTTAAGATCCTCTGGATTAGACCAGGTGAGAACAATTTGCATATCCAATCTGTATGTAAAATGAAATCCGGGGGCTCCATCGGTGAAAGGTTTAGTTCTCATGAAACACTTCTGAGCAAGACAGCAATCATTGGATGAGGAGCTTGAACACAAATGAAGAATGCCTAGGGCCATCCAATTCATTCATTGAGTACAGCACAACATTGTCCTTTTGTGATACACTACCACCACCTACCTAGTGTAAGTTTTGGGAATGTGTCCTGCAAATAAGCATCAGTGTACAGTGCACAGGGGGAGGGGAGAAAACAGAAAGAATGCAGGAAGGACCTAAACAAATGTAATTACACATAAAATAAAAAGAAATGAAACTTTCTTGCGTGTCCTTGTGTATCTAAAGCTGTCTTGAGCCAAGAGGAAGGGGGGTGGGTTAATAATATTTTTTTAAAAAAATCTATAAAATTCCTTCACGAAATTTGTAGAAGTCTGAATTGTTAAGATTATCCTTGAACAGAAACTTTTACTTTGACAAAGGAAAGGGAAAAAAATCCTCTCCCCATATTGCCCTTTGAAGAGTTCTTTGATGGATCTGGCCAGCTGTCAAGGCACTGTGTTCGGGAACAGAGATATCTGAGACTACAGATGCCCATGCCAAGCCAGGAGAGAAACTGGGGAGCCAGGCAGAGGTGAACACATGAAGCTGTGAATCTGAATGTTACTGGATGTTGTGTCCACTGACCGCCACCGGAGGTCAGCGCACACACCTGAGCTTCAGTCTAGGACAACAATGGGGACTAGGATCCTAGTCCCTCCACTGGGGGAACCAATGGGACAGAGGCGGGAGATTCAAACCCGCCAATGAGACCCAGGGGTGGTCCCCTGGTAGTGTATATAGTTGGCCTGCTGGCCGTTTGCAGGGCGTTCGTGTTGTGTACTAATAAAGCGTGCTATGCACTACGTCGTTGTCTGTCGTCCATCCATGCGGCAACCCACTACACAATACTGGATTATCTTTTTTGCATGATACGGCCTACTTCAGGCCCATAGTGAGGATTTTTTTTTATCTTGGGGGGCTCCGGGATCAAGCGGGTTAATTTAGATTAAAAATTTAAACTTGGCAAGGAGAGGAAAACGGCGGGCTACCCTTGTTGCTGGCTGAGCGAGTCTGCTCCATGTTTACAAGCAGGAAGAAGTCTTGGTGGCCCACAACAAAGCCAAAATGGCTGCCTCCTCTCTTCCCCCACCAGCCAGCAGGAAGAAGTATCAGCAGGCAAAGAGGCAATGCGGCTGCCTCTCCCTCCTCACTCTTCCCCCACCATCAGCTGAGCAGAGAGGGGGTTAAAATGGCTAGCAAGAAGGGAGAAGACTCTGCCAGCAAGAGGCTGCGCCTCCCCTCTCTTCCCCCACCAACCAGCTTCTTGAGCTCCCGCACTGCCAGCAGCATGGCAGAATTCACTTTGGGTGGAGGGAGGATGGAAATCTTCTGGGGCAGTCCCTTTAAGGGAAGGTGTGGTGCCCCCCAAAGCCCCCCCCCATACAAATTCTCCAGGTCTACTCCAAAGGGGACCATGGGAGCCTGTCAGTGGCCTTCCTTTCTGCATCGAACCCTGTATTGTGTTCCCTTTCAAGCTTCAAATGTAGGGCCTAATTTCCCTACTGGAGCTTGCTCAGAAGGAAATCAGGTGCTTACTTCCCTTTTGTTTACCACCGAGCAGCGAGCAGACTAGACTTGGAGCAAGTTCTGGAGGAAAAAAAGTAATCTCACAACGGTGCCATTTAATTACACCAGCCAATTTTGTTCGCCTGTGTAATTACTGACATTTATTTCCATGGCCAAGCTACAGTGACTCTTAGGATGAGCGAGAGAGAGCGAAAACAGCACTCAAATCTTCAGGTGGTCATATAAAGAAAATCCCTTCTGTCCCCCAAAGCAGGGAAGGCTGTGTATCAAGTTGTCTCTGTCACAGTTTCCATCCCATTTTGAGAAGGCAAACATCAAGTCACTGCATTGGAAGTCTCTGATGGCCATGTGGGACAAGCATTTCTAGCCTGCCTGATTCTAAAGATAACTCTAATAATTGCCCCTTCTGCAAAGGCATTGCAAGCCAGCAGCCGTACACGGCAGCTTGTTGATGGGCTCAGGAAGGTCTGCATCTAGGCAGAAACTTTGCAGCCAGGATGTTGTTGGGGCTACTGGCACTGCAGCTTCTCTTCACTCCACTGGTGTGCAAGGATTTCATGCACTGCCCAGAGAGCGATCTTCTCCTTGTCCCACATGAGTGGTATCAGACAGGAGATCTCCTCGTTGGTGGGATTATGTCTCAGCTGCTTTATATTAATTGCAAGTATTCTTTCATGGGATATCCTTCTCATGAGTCCTCTACAACTGCATGGTAAAGAAACTGCTGTGACAATCACAAGAAATCTCTCACCAATGTGTCGTTCTAACTGATGGAGAATGAATAAACCACTGGGGAGGCTATCTCTGAACAATTATTGCTCACTGAAGGAGCCTCAGCAAATCATTATGCAATGTTGTTATAACAAATCAGAACCAGATAGTTGATATGCATCCTGAGGGAAGTCCCCCCCCCAAAAGAATGAACTACTGCAACTTACAAAAGCAAGCCAGTGAAGGAATGGATTAAAAACACAACACAGGGTTATGAGGGGAACATGCTGTCTCTCAGATTTTGACAAGCCAGCTAACAATGTTCCCGCTAAACTGTGGAGTTCTGTGAGCAAAAATTCTACTTTGTGAGCTACTGGCATTAAAGTTGTGAGCGAGCAATTTGGCTACCTCATCGATTAGTTCGCTCTGGAGCCATCATTCCTGAGCTAAGACAAAAACGTGTGAGCCGGAGGCTAGAAAACTGTGAGCTAGCTCACACTGTCTCAGCTTAGAAGGAACACTGCCTTGGGCTGTAGTTTCTCTGCACTACAGTAGCAAATAGAAAGAAAATCCTTCCCCAGCTTCAAGGGTTTGTGTGTAGGTATCTTTTGTGTTTACAAGAAGTGGAAGACGAAGTTTGCTTCTCACCCTACTTAACCCTCACTCTGAATCTTTCAGCCTCCAAATGTTCAAAAAGTTTAAAGTCCTTCAGGGAGTCCCTCTCATTAGTGAAGAATTGGAGTTGCACATCTCATGGCTCAGACATCCCTGCCAATTTCCCCCCTCCTGAAATATTCTCAGATGTGGGTTGCAGCTTGCTGTCCTGTGGGCTGTGAGGCCAGGAGGGAGGAAGTAGGAAGAGGTGAACGGGGAAAGAAACGGTGTGTGTGTGTGTGTCCTTATGGCAAACTTGTTTCTATTTGCTCACCTAAGTCCAGCACACATCTTGGTTTAGTTTACTTTTATTGTAAAAGAAGAAAGAAGCAAGGAGCAGAGCTTCACAGTGTACTGCCTCCCCCCCCCCCTTATAGATCAGTTGTCCCTACTTGGTTGGTTCTATTTGAATTTATACAAATCTGTCCTTTCCTAACGGCATGGCAGCTTGATATAGTAGAGTTATATTTTATACATTTTTTCTGCATCCTTCAGTTTTATGCATGTGAGTTAGGTTCCTCACTTGCCTCGCCCTCGTTACAGCTCTGATAATGAATGATGAATCTGTGATCTCATGATAAATATCTAGCAATGTGTAAAAATGCTAGAATTAAAAAGGTGTCCCTGTCTACAAGGAGGGAAGGTGGCATTGTATACCCTGCCCTAGTCAGATCTCAGAAGCAAAGTAGGGTCAGCCATGGGTATTACTTGCATGAGCAACCTCCAAGGAAGCCTCTGCAGAGAAAGGCAATGGCAAAACACCTCTGCTTCTCACTTGTCTTGAAAGCTCCTTTCTGAGGTTACCATAAATTGGGCATGATTTGATGCTACTTTATACATATGCACCTGGCTACAATTGAGCTGCGGTGGCTCAAGAGGTTAAGATGCTGAACTGTAGGCTGTGGAAGGTCGGTAGTTCAGCAGTTCGAGACCCGAGTGTGCCGCATGATGGAGTGAGCTCCCGTCTCTAGTTCCAGCTTCTGCCAACCTAGCAGTTTGAAAGCAAGAAATTGCAAGTAGACTTCAGTGGGAAGGTAACAGCATTCCGTGCGCCTTGGTGTTTAGTCATGCCGGCCACATGACCACGGAAACGTCTTCAGACAGCGCTGGCTCTTTGGCTTTGAAACAGAGATGAGCACCATAACCCTAGAGTCGGATTTGACTGGCTTTCGAACAAGGGAAACTTTACCTTTACAATCCTAATATTCTTAAATACTGACAACATTATAGATGTGCCAGTTACATCTAATTAGAAATAATAAATAATATGTTTTGGGACTGTGTTGAA
This sequence comes from Gekko japonicus, assembly GCF_001447785.1. Classification (NCBI taxonomy): domain Eukaryota; kingdom Metazoa; phylum Chordata; class Lepidosauria; order Squamata; family Gekkonidae; genus Gekko; species Gekko japonicus. The sequence goes on along the minus strand of NW_015167533.1, from coordinate 1,429,997 downwards.
AAAAGGAATCAGGACATGTTTCTCTAGTTCAGCCATTACAGATTAAAGTATGTATAGTGCCACAATTTTGGAATTCTAATGAGGATTGACAACCTTTGAAGTACTAGACTTGAAAAACAATAAAGAGGGCTCCCCCCCCATCTTAGATTACTTGCTTATATGGAAGAATGAAAAAGGGTATCTATCCAAAGAAATGGTAAACTGACCTAGTCTGAGAAATAAATCCTGTTTTGTGAAACTATTTCTATTTAAAAGGATCAATTCTCTTAGTGAAATTCTCTTCAAGAGAGAAGCTTATAAAAATAGCAAACCGATGATATCTGCCACTGAAGTGTCTTTAGAAAATTTAGAACACCATGAAGCATGGAGCGGTGGCGCAAGCGGTTGAACGCTTCCCAAAAAGTAACAACTAGAGACAGCCACTATGGCTGTTCGAGAATCCACCGCGGCCAGGGTGAGCTCCTGGCCCGAGTCCTAGCTCCCGACCACCCAGCGGCCTGAAAGCAATTAAAAATCATCAAGCGAGTAGGCAAATGGGTACCCACCCTTAGAAGGGTGGGGGCACCCGCCTCCGTAACGAGGTATGTGGTGGCCACAGTAGCAAGCGGCAAGAACATCAATGGCGGCGGCGGCGGCAGTGGAGCTTGATGGCGTGGTGCGAAGAAAAACATCGGGAGAGCGATCCCTGGCGGTGGAAGCCTGCGGTGGAGACCAATGGCGGCGCATGTTGACGTGCACTGTGAGCGCTTCGGAGCCAGTTGGGACAGAGCCGAGGCTGGAGCAGGCACGGAGGCGTGCGCCGAGAAGGCGGTTCCACCAAAGAAAGCAGCCGGACCAGCGGAAAAAGATGCCAGTTAAAAACCGCGGAGAAGGAAGATGCCGAGAGAAGATGGAGCGAATCCGCCACAGGGTGCTGGTAGGGAAATCCCCACCCCTACAGTATGTGGGCTTAGATAGGGTATTAACAGTTCATAGAACTCTCCTGTAAACCGCCCAGAGACCCTTAGGGGTTAGGGCGGTATAATAAGTTGAAAATAATGAATGAATGAATAAATAAATAAATAAATATTATCCCCCCCCCCAATTTGCCATAAACATGCCATAAACCATTGGGAAATGATTGTGCAAAGCATTTCAGTTCATATAGTATTCAAAATAGCTTGTAGACTCCCATTGTTACTGTTAAATTGTATTGCTGGTATTCTGTTCCATCTCTGAGAAAAGGTATTCTGGCCAGATCCAACTGCTCACAGTGCTGATGCCAGACACTGGAGAAAAGTGACTCTCCGAGCAAAGAAAGAATGGTTAGCTGTTGTAGATTTTCTGGGTTTTATGGCCATGGTCTTGGCATTGTAGGACCTGATGTTTCACCAGTAGCTGTGACTGGCATACTCAGAGGTATAACACAGAAAGATGGAGTGCTCTCTGTGTCAAGGTGAGAAGAAAAATGGTAGGCAGTGCTTCTCGCCTTGAGACTAACAGTACTCCATCTTTCTTTGTTATACCACTTAGTATGCCAGTCACAGCTACTGGTGAATCATCAGGTCCTACAATGCCAAGACCACGGCCATACAACCTGGAAAATCTACAACAACTAATTAACTCCGGCCATGAAAGCTTCCTACAACATAAAGAATGGTTAGATAATATACCCATCACATTTTCAGCCTATTTAAAATGTAAATCTTTTCAAAATGTCAGTCTTTGTAAGAAAATGGTGACTAAGATGAAGTAATCATTTTAATGTCGATCTGTCTATCGATCTGTCTCACTACTGCATCTCCTGTAATTAATTTCCAATAATGGGTTAAAAAAAAACCTAACCGGGATTACAAAGCAGAGGAAATAGTAATGGTCTCTGGGATGGTATGATGAATGCAAGAGGTATCTGTGATAGCCTGACAAATTTCTAGCAACAAGTCTATAGGCTGCCCTATTGTCATTGTGTTACAAAGTTTACATGGGAGGAGGGAATGAAAGGAGGTCAAAAAAGAGAGCTCCAAGGAAATCACTTTTTAATCTCCTGTCTCAGTTTAGTGAATTAGTGCATAATAAATATTACCAGTGATGGAAGGGGATTTACATTACACCAGAAACATAGAATCCTGGAATCATAAAATCACAGAGTTGGAAAGGGGCCATAAAGGCCATCTAGTCTAACCCCTTGCCCAAAGTAGGATTAGCCTACATTATCTTTGACAAGTGTTTGTTCAGCCACCACTTAAAGACAAGTTCCGCAGGGCCTGCAAGACGGAGCTCTTCCGCCAGGCTTTTGAATAGGAGCCGCCACCACTAGTCCACCACTAGTCCACCAGCAGTCCATCATTAGTGCACTAGTGCACCACCATCGCACTAGCTACCATCTATCCCCCATATATGGACATCAAGATGAGGCATGCACATCTAGTTGCTGCATTATGGGCGAGAACGGGATGGTCAGGGACAGTCATCTTGCTTTTAGAAATTTTAGAATTGCTAGGCATCAAAATCTGTTTTAAATAGGGCTGTAATTTAATATTTTGTATTGTTTTATGGTTTTATCTGGCAATATGCCCTGTAAGCCGCCCTGAGCCTCCGGGGAGGGCGGGATAAAAATGTGAATTATAAAATAAATAAAAATAAATAATAAGACTGCCAGTGAGGGGGAGCTCACCATCATCAATAGGGATTCCTCTATTGAACAACTCTTACTGTAAAAAAAAGGTTTTCCTAATATCCAGCCGGTACCTTCTATCCTTACTTTAAACGCATGATTGGGAGTCCTCTCCTCTGCTGCCATCAGGAACCGCTCCCTGCCCTCCTCTAAGTGACATCCCTTCAAATGCTTCCAGAGAGCAATCATGTCCCCCCCTCAACCCCCTCTTCTCCCAACTGAACATTCCCAAGTCCCTCAGCCTTTCCTCATAGGGTTTGTGAATATGAGTCAGAAGTACAAAAAGGGACAATCTTTTTGACTGGAAAAGAGATAATGAGGGTCTAACAGGAATTGAACTGTGATAAGATTACTTCATGCCATGTCAAGTATGTTTGTGAAACACTATGAAATTCTATTTGCAGGATGGTGACAAAGTTCTACCAGCATGTTCTGGCCACGGTGTTTGCCATAAAAGAGATTAATGACAATCCAGAGATCTTGCCTAATATCACCCTTGGATTCCACGTCTATGACAGCTACCACTATGAGAAGATGGCCTTTCATGTATTTGAATTGAATTTATTGTTACAGCGCATAGCCAGCTATTATAAAAAACCATAGAAGTAACTTACAATAACCAAACGGTAAAACTACCTTAAGAACTACAGGGTTACTAAGGAACAACATCATGTAGTCATTTTGATCACTAAAACCAGACTTAAGAATACGCTGCAATGGAACACATTTAAAAAGAGTAAAATAGAATGACAAAAAAGGCAATAAGGTTTAAAATCAAACAGTCCTATCCCAAGTGACAACCAGAACACTAATGAACTTTTATGACCAAGGAGCAAAATTTTGCAATGTCTGGATTTCAATGTCTAAAATATCCAGATGGTGAATCTATTTATGTAAAATTATACAAGCATTTTAAAATCTAAAACCAACAATACAATGTAAAAAGGACAGAATTTAGTCGTAAAAAGATAAAAGAACGAGAATAAAAAAAATCAGTTATTTGGGAGGGAATCTAACCCAAGTGGCTACCTGAGCACTGATGAGCTTTTACAACCAGAAAACAGAATTTCGCTATCTGGTGTATCGCTGTATGGTCAGGGTTTGAAAGTAATTTCTCTATCTTATCCTGATCAGAGGAGCCAACCAAGAAGGGATAAAAAAGAAGTATATAAAATAGCAAACCAATGATATCTGTCACTGAAGTGTCATTAGGAAATTTATATCACTGTGAAGCATTGATGGTATTGTGGGAAAGAGAATATTAGCTCTCTCCTCCCCCATATGTTGTGGGAACATTCACATGCCATAAACCATTGGAAAAGAATTGTGCAAAGCATTTCAGCTCATATAACTTTGAAAATAGCTCGTAGACCCACATTGTTACTGTTACATTGTTTAGCTGGTATTTGTCTCATCTTTGAGAAAACGTTTTCTGGAAAGATCCAATTGCTCACAGTGTTTATGCCAGACATTGGAGAAAAGTCACTCCCCGAGCAAAGAAAGAATGGTTAGATAAAATTTTGTTGTTGTTCAGTTGCACAGTCGAGTCCGACTCTTCGCGACCTCATGGACCAGATCATGTCAGGCCCTCCTGTCTTCCGCCTTCCTCTGAAGTTTGCTCAATTTCATGTTCATTGCATCTTTGACACTGTCTAACCATCTCATCCTTTGCCGACCCCATCTTCTTTGACCTTCAATCTTTCCCTTCTCATTGGGTGGCCAAAGTATTTGAGCTTCAACTTAGATAAAATACCCATCACCTTTTCATTGTACTTAAGACACAAGTCTTTTCAAAATGTCAATCTTTGTAGAAAAATTGCAAATATAAAGTAATCAATGTTTATATCAATCAATCTGTCTGTCTGTCTATCTATGATCTGTCTATCTCACTACTGTATCTGCTGCAGTTAATTTCCAATAATGGATTAAAAAGAGCTAATCGGGATTATGAAGCAGAGGAAATAGTAATGATCTCTGGAATGGGTAGATTTATGCAAGAGAAGTCTGTGATATCTTGACAAATATCTAGGAACATGTCTAAAGACTGACTTATTGTCATTCTGTTACAAACTGGGTGGAGGGAATGAAAAGAGATCAAAAGAAGAGAGCTTCAAGGAAATCACTTTACAGATACATTTCTTTTTAATCTCCTATCTCCCTTTAAGTGTATTGGTGAATGAGAAATACTGTTATGAAAGAGGAGTTACATTACACCAGAAACATGGAATCCTAGAATCATAAAATCACAGAGTGGGAAGGGGCCACACAGGCCATCTAGTCCAACCCCCTGCTCAGTGCAGGATCAGCCAAGAGCAGGGGTGGCCAAACTGTGGTTCGGGAGACACATGCGGTTCTTTCATACATATTGTGTGGCTCCCAGCAGGGCAGTTGGGGAAGTGTTCCCCTTCCTGGGTAGGCTTGAGGCAGGGGAGAGCAGAGAAAGAAAGCAACTAACTTTAAATGTGTTCTGAAATGCCCCTCCCCAAAGCCTACAAATATCATTGGACAAATAAAATATCATTATCAATATCTATCTTTACCCCTTTTGTTTTTGGCAGTCTTATTTAATGTTAATAAAAATCAAAATTGCATATTTTCCAATAAAAACATATCTGTAAGGTTTGTTCATGTCATGCAGCTCTCAAACATCTGATATTTATTATATGTGGCTCTCACATTAAGCAAGTCTGTCCACCCCTGGCCTAGAGCATCCCTGACAAGTGTTTGTCCAGGTGCTGCTTAAAGACTGCCAGGAAGTAGGAGCTCACCACCTCCCTAGACAGCTATTTCCACTGTTGCACAACTCTGACTGTCAAAAAGTTTTCCTAATATCCAGCTGGTACCATCCTGCTTTTAATTTAAACCCAATTCCAATTCCAATAACCTTTATTGGCATACAGTGATTTAAACCCATGATTGTGAGTCCTTTCCTCTGCTGCCAACAGGAACAGCTCCCTGCCCTCTAAGTTCCCCCTTGCTCAAAAGCCAGTCAAATCCAACTCTAGGGTTGCGGTGCTCATCTCTGTTTCAAAGCCGAAGAGCCAGCGCTGTCTGAAAAGATTTCCATAGTTGTGTGGCCAGCTTGACTAAACACCAAGGCGCACGGAACGCTGTTACCTCCCCACTGAAGTGGTCCCTATTTATCTACTTGCAATTTCTTGCTTTCGAACTGCTAGGTTGGCAGGAGCCCTCTAAGTTACAGCCCTTCAAATACTTAAAGAGAGCAATCATGTCCCCCCTCATCCTCCTCTTCTCTGGACTGAACATTCCCAACTCCCTCAGGCTTTCTTCATAGGCCTTGGGAATGAGTCAGAAGTACAAAAAAGGACAAGTCAGAAGTACAAAAAAGGACACACTTATTGACTGGAAATGAAATAATGAGGACCTAACCGAAACTGAACTGTGATAAGATTATGTAATGGCATGTTCCCCCAAGGGCACTTCGGTCGGGAGGGCAACATCTCCTGGAGATTCCAGGCCCGAGAGAAGCGAAACTTGCTGTGACTAGGGCTGGGGCGTTTTCGGTGGCGGCTCCTACCTGGTGGAAGGAGCTCCCGGAAGAGATCCGGGCCCTGCGGGACCTCTCTCAGTTCCGCAGGGCCTGCAAGATGGAGCTCTTCCGCCAGGCCTTTGGATAGGAGCCGCCGCCACTACTCAGCCCTAGTGAATTAACATCGAACTAACATTGGACTGCCTGGCCCCCAAGGGTGGAACGTAGTACCAAACATGGCTCTAGGATAAGATCAAGGGTAGCTATGTTGAGATAAGATCTTTCTTCTCTTGCTTGAAACTTGCTTCTAATGTATTGTAAATTGTTCATTTTATTGTAATTTATTGTTTTAATCATTGTATTGTTTTAATCTGGTACTTAGTGCCCTGTAAGCCGCCCTGAGCCTTCGGGGTAGGGCGGGGTAGAAATTCAAATATAAATAAATAAATAAATAAAATGTGAAATATGTTTGTGAAAGCCTATGAAATTCTATTTGCAGTATGGTGACAAAGTTCTACCAGCATGTTCTAGCCATGGTGTTTGCCTTAAAAGAGATTAATGACAACCCAAAGATTTTGCCTAATGTCACCCTTGGATTCCACATCTATGACAGCTACTATAATGAGAAGATGACCTATCGCACCACTATGGACCTGCTCTTCAAATCTCACAGATTAGTTCCGAACTACAAGTGTTCAATCTCCAAGAAACTAATAGCTGTGATTGGAGGACTTGGTTCTGATGTCTCCATCTGTATTTCAGATATCTTAAGTCTCCACAAGATCCCACAGGTAGGATCTATGCATAACTGGCTGCCTTTTTACATGCTGTATCAATAATTCTTTCTTTATCAAACTTTTGGAAAACTGAAAATAAAACAAGATAAAAAAATAATAATTCTTTCTTTACTCCCTTTCTAATACCAGTTTCCTGTTTCAGAAACAAAATGAAGTATGATAACTTGTTCTACAGAATTTATAGAATGAAAACTAATTGCAAATTGTCTAGAGAAGGGAAGGGGGAACAAGAGAGGGAAGGTAGGGTGAGACATTTCACCATGACCATTTCCCGGAAATGTCATGGTGTTTCCATGCTTGAAATGGATTCTCCAGTTTTGCAGATTAAAATCTGGATTTGAGACTGACAAATAGCCAAAACACAGAGGTTGAAAGTCTTCCACTTGTAAAATGTTTGCTGCCTTTCTTTCAGTTCCCATATGGGTCACTGGATGTAGAGCAGAGGGAAGCAGTACATTTACCCTTTTCTTACCACATGGCCACTAATGAAACCCATCAGTACATGGGGATTATCTGGTTACTCCAGCATTTTGGATGGACATGGGTTGGACTTTTTGCAGTGGATGATGATCGTGGAGAACATTTCTTAAAGACTATGAAACTTTTGCTTTCCAAGTATGGAATGTGTCTGGCTTTCATACAAGAAATGCCACAAAAAATGCATCTCAATGAGTGGACTGAATTAAGTAACATGCTCTCAAAGGTTTATGTATCTTTCAAATTGAGCAAAGCCAGGGTATATGTTGTCTATGGAGATACTCAGACCATGACATTCCTGATCACTGTAACATGTTCATTAAGTGAGGAACATAAGGAACTCACATCTGTTGGAAAGGTGTGGATTACAACAAGCCAGATTGATTTTGCTGTAACGAGCCTGGAGAGGGGATTAGATCTGACCATTTTCCATGGCACCATTTCCTTGACAATTCACTCACAGGAGATTCTAGGGTTTCCAAAATTTCTTCACATCATAAAACCTGACAGGGCATTAGGAGATGGATTTGTTGAAACCTTCTGGGAAGAAGCATTTAACTGTGTGTTCGGAAGATCACCAGTGGGTATAAATAAATGTACAGGAAAGGAGAGGCTGGAAGCTCTCCCTGTGCCTGTTTTTGAAATGTCAATGAGTGGCCACAGCTACGGCATCTACAATGCAGTCTATGTTGTTGCACATGCTTTGCATGCCTTGTATTCATCACAATCCCACTACAAACAAGTTTTGCGATGCGAAAGTACTGACTTATGTGATCCCCAGCCTTGGCAGGTAATGTCTACACAAGTTGTATCTGGGCAAAGGTGAATATCTTCCAAGAGGGGGTTAAGGTGGTTTTAGATGGGTGTGTATTTTATTTTTATTGCTTGACTGTTTCACTGTGCTTATTGCTTTGATTGGAAATAATTCTATTGTATTTTATATTATTGTTAGTGATCGGGGTCCTGAGTTGTCCTGAGAAAGGCAGGCAGGCGGGCGATAAGACAGGCAGGCAGAGAGGAAGCAGTTTGTTATTCTAGGTGTAGTGATTAAGTGCATGGACTCTAATCTGGGAGAACCGGGTTTGATTCCCCACTCCTCCACTTGCACTTGGCTGGATGACCTTGGGCAAGCCATAACTCTGGCACAGCTGTTCTTGAAAAAGAGCAGTTTGCCCCCCAAGCCGGAATAACGAGGCAGACACAAGTGCTGGGTTTGAATATAGGGCCACTTTATTAACTGACAACCTTAACTGGAACCAAAGGCAAGGGCAAAACAGATTGCGTTATGGTCAAGGCCAGAGGTCAAGGACCCCTCCCTTACCTTGTCAATAGGGCGAGCCACCCTGCCCCGGGTGGGAGCCCACTGCAGGGGCTACCATCCGGCCGGCTAGCCATTGCAAGACACCCCTGTAGCCCCATCCCCCAAGCCGCAAGGCTCAAAGAGAGGACCTAAACAGGGCCGTCCCGAAGGCAGTCCGTTTTCCCCGCCCCGTGCCGCAAGGCACAAAGACTGTACTCACAGGACCCCTTCAACCCAAATATGGGTGTCGGCTGGTGCTCACCGGACCGCAATCTGTATACCGCATAGCAACCTGCCTACACAAAAGTGACCATCTAGCTTACACGACCCACCCTTCAAAACACCTGCATCACTGCCGAAGTACAGGGTAGGCGAAAACACCCCTTCCCAGCGCCAATTAGGAAGGGGCGAAAAATTCCTACCCGGCCCCCGAAAACCGGACGACCAGCAAATGCCTGCACTAATAATAGGGCGGGAGGGTGGGCCAACGATTAAACTGGACTGCTGGGGAGAAGACACAGGGCCGTCTTTTACTTCTTCCGCCCTGCCCCCTCCGGATGCCCTTATATGGCGCTTTTGGCGCCAAACCCCAGCCTGCCTCATCCGTCAGGGAGGCAAAGGCGCTTCCCCAGCCCAACGGCTTGGCGCCGTGGGCTGTTGAATCGAATTCTGTCAAGAGCTCCCTCAGCCTCACCTACCTCACAGGGTGTCTGTTGTGGGGAGGGGAAGGGAAAGGAGTTTGTAAGCTGCTCTGAGATACCTTTGGGTAGTGAAGGGCGGGGTATAAATCCAATCTCTTCTCTTCTCTAAATATGAAGAGTAATAGATGCGGCTTCCCGCCCCCATTTCATTCTTTTTTCATTAGCTCCACCAGTATCTTCAAAGAATGTCATTTAACAACTCCGCTGGAGAAACAGTGTCCTTTGACGAGAACAGGGAAATGGGAGCAGGCTTCGACATCCTGAACATGGTCACCTTTCCAAACAACTCCATCATTAGAATGAAAGTTGGAAGGGTGGATCCCAAGTCTTCTAAAGGGAAGGAAGTCACCCTTCATGAGGATTTACTTGTGTGGCACCAGGGGTTCAATCAGGTATGGATTCCAAAGTATTTCAGAGGGCACCTTTGCTTTATGGGTTACTTATCAAGGGTGGTGATGATAGCGTTATAGCTGAACAACACCATTGTTGATTAATCCATGTAATATACTCAGTGCCATCCATTACTAAACAGAGGTGAAAGACTAAAGTGTCAGTTTTCTCCACTGGATTATTTGGGTGATCATCTAAGGTAAAGAAGCCAGACAGATAACACCTTACGATCATTGAGGCGGTTTGAAGCCATTGAAGGAAAAGCAAAAACACAAGTAGACTTGGAAAAAACCAGATATACAGATTCATAAAATAATTGAGAACATGGATAATACAGACTTTTTAATGGATTTAATTGACTTTTTCAAGCCTTCCATGGTGACAGAAAAGCCCAGGGGACAGGGTACACCTGACAGAAATAATTGGTATGACTCTGACTGTAAGGCTCTCAAAGGATCAATCAGGTACCTATATAGACAGTTTAACTAAACTGATAACTAAGCACTGATGTAACCCTTCCTGTCCTCCCTCTCATGAACTAAGTTCACAGAATCAACATTGCTGTCAGCATTGCTAGCCACTGTTTAAAAACCTCCAAAAAAAGGAGAGCCCACCACCACCCAAGGAAGCCTGTTCCATTGAGGAACCACTCTGTCAGGAAGTTCTTCCCAATGTTTAGCCAAAAACTCTTTTGGTTTTATTTAAACCTGTTGGTTCTGGTCCAACCTTCTGGGGCAAAAGAAAACAACTCCACAGCATCCCCTGTATGACAGCCCTTCAAGTACTTGAAGACGGTTATCATATCACCTCTCAGTTATCTCCTCTCCAGGCTAAACATACCAAGCTTCTTCAACCTTTCATCACAGGTCTTGGTCTCCAGACTTCTCATCATCTTTATCCATGATCGGGGACAGAGGGTGACGATAGGAGGAGAGACGTCAACTAGACATCCACTAATATGTGGGGTGCCTCAGGGGGCAATTCTCTCTCCAATGTTGTTTAATATCTGTATGTGCCCCCTCACCCAGATGGCTTGGAGTTTCGGGGCTTGGGTGTCACCAGTATGCTGAGGTCACCCAGCTATACCTGTTGATGGGCAGCTGCCCAGACTCTGACCAAAAAAATCTAGCTGAGGGGTTGGAGGTCATGGTGGGACGGTTGAAGGAAAGCCAGTTGAAGCTGAATCCAGCTAAGATGGAGGTTCTGTGGCTGTGGGGGGGGGGGTGATTCAGGATAGGGGAGTCAACTCCCAGACCTTGATGGGGTGCCTCTGACACCAACACCTACCATCAGGAGCTTGGGGGTGATTTTGGACCCCACTTTGTCTATGGAGGCCCAGATCACCAATGTTGTACAGTGGACATTTTTCCAACTGTGCCAAGTTAGGCAGCTGGCCCCCTACCTGCAACCGTCACCTCCAGGTTGGATTATTGTAACTCACTTTATGTAGGGCTACCCTTGAGACTGACCCAGAAGCTCCAACTGGTACAAAATGCAGCTGCGTGGGTCCTTACAGGGACTTCACGGAGGGCACATATCCATCCAGTGCTGCAAGAGCGGCACTGGTTGCCAGTGGAGCACTGGATCAGATTCAAGGTTTTGGGGCTTATCTTTTAAGCCCTTAACAGTCAGGGACCTACGTACCTTTGGGACCGCTTCTCCCAATATGCCCCTCGAAGGGCATTGAGATCAGCAGATAAGAATCTCCTGGTGATTCCAGGCCCCAAAGATATCCGGCTGGCCTTGACCAGGACCAGGGCTTTTTCAGCCTTGGCCCCAGCCTGGTGGAACTCTCCGCTGAATGACATCAGTGCCCTGTCTGACCTATTAAAGCTCTGCAGGGCATGCAAGGCAGAGATGTTCCACCAGGCCTTTGGTTGAGGCCAGCAATGGTTCCCTTACATCAGCCCAGCACCCTCCCGTCCCCTTCCCCTTATGAAAATATGAATGCAAAAAATCTGTATGCTAAATATGCCATCTTGTTAAAATGTTTAAATACTTATGCTGAATGTTTTAACATGGAATTTTGTAGTTTTAACTGGTTTTAAAATTGTATTGGATTTTATGCTGTTGTAAACCGCCCTGAGCCCCACGTAAGCAGGGAAGGGCGGTTGAGAAATCAAAATAAATAAATAAAATAAACCTTGTTGTCCCCCTCTGGACACGTTCCAGCGTGTCTGTATCCTACTTAAACTGGGATACCCAAAACTGAATAGAATACTATAGGTGAGGTCTAACCAGAGCAGAGTAAAGAAGACAGATCAACCAATTGGAGTGAGCAGCTGACCTTTTCACCCTGTTGCTCCCTCTCACTTGCAGCCTTTTTGCTTCAGCTGACCCACCCACCTTCTCTGGAGACAGCATGGGATTAGCTAGTGGCAGGAATGTAGTGGTCCTGTATACTGAATGTGCCGGGAGCCTCTTTTTCACTTGTTCTGTACTGTTTCTATGGGATGCCCCCCCTAATTAAATAGGTGTTATAATAACCACTTAGTCCACAACTAGTGGACTTAGTCCACCCTCCTAACCATTGGCTTATTGAAATAAGCAGTGATCTAGATCAGTCATCTACATAAGTTGAATACTGTTAAATAAAGAAACTTGTTGAACCCAGCTTGGTAACTCATGTCTTCATTTGGTGGGTGCCAGGGCAACATCTAAGTTACAGGGCTGGATTCTAGTTGTGTGACCTAAGCAAAATTACTACTTTCTAAACCTATTGACTTGAATTGATCTAGACGTTTGACTGTATTTAGGATTACACTGAAACTTTGCAAAGTTCAATCCAACCTCCTAGTATAACTGGGGAAGACAAAACAAAAGCCTTAAGTGATTTTAAATGAGCATGTCATTTTAGCCCTGTCCTGGATAGCTCACCTTAGCCCTGTCCTGGATAGCTCACCTTAGCCCAATTGCATTAGGAAGATCAAAACTGTTGACCCTGGTTAGTATTAGAATGGGAGACCACCAAAAAACGCCAGGGTTGCTATAGAGAGGCAGGCATTGGGCAGCCACCTATAAACATCTTTTGCCTTAAAAATCCTACAGGGTTGCCATTAGTTGGCTGCGAATTGACAGCAAGTCAGTGTAATGGTTTTTGGAATTTGAAGCAAAGAAATATTAACCAAGGTTCTTTTGTCTCGTGCATAATCTGGTTTCCCTCCCTCTAACATTACTGTTGTCTTTAATGTTTGTTAGTTGCTATTAACATTCATTGGACTTTAAAGTGCCATTAGATCCTGTCTTCCTCTTGGATAGACCCTGCCTCTTTCGAGATGTAGTGATACCTGTCAGCCTGGGTATCAGAAAAGAAAGAAAGAAGGGGAGCAGTTCTGCTGCTATGAATGTGCTTCTTGCCCAGAAGGGAAGGTTTCTATCCAGAAGGGTAAGTGATTCTGACTTTCTCAAGAGCTCTGCAAGCACACAGATAGCTGAAATGAGAAATATAATAGGTGGCAGTGAGGCAAATGTCACAGTATTGGGAAGGCTGTTAGAACACATACACTTGTTTTGCATGAAGAACACATCCCCCCAAGTACAGTCATTGACATCTCCAGTTAGAATGATCTGAAGCAACATGGCTGCTGGTGGTGGTGGAATACATGGCTTTCTCAATGATTGGATAATAGTAAAATGTCTTCTCAATGATACTCCCTAGCACAAGGACCCCCAGTTTTTTGATCTTACAGGCACCATTGGAATTCTGAAGCAGGGTAGTGGGAACCATCAAAGAAATGGCTACCTCAGAAGAGAGAAGCAAGCAAAAAAAGTATATCAGGGAATGGTAATAAGTAACTCTAATACTAACTTATGAACAAAATAAGCAGAATCTCCATTTCACAGGATGCTTTTTAAATTCAGTTTCAATCACAGATTAAAGAAACCTGCCCTGGGGTTTAAGCTGCTCCAAAAGATTTTTTTTAAAATATATGCACACCCAATTAGATCTGCACTAGCCTTTAAGAATCTCTACTGAGCAATACTTCCATCTGGACCCACAGTTGCCAGAAAAGTTCTCAGAGGGTGCCACAGCATCCTTGGCCACCACAGTAGGGACATCTGCACCAGCACATAACCAGTTGCTGAAATTCAGCATGTATAATATCTCACATATCAAAGGGAGCCAGCTGAATTAACTCTTAGTTTCATGTGAACTGATACTGAGATGGTCACTCTTCCCTTTTTCAGATATGGATGATTGCTCTAATTGTCCAGAAGGTCAATATCCAAACAAAGATAAAGAACAATGCATTCCCAAAATGATAAACTTTCTCTCCTATGAAGAACCACTGGGGACCTGTCTGGCTTCAGGGGCTGTTTCCCTCTCCGTAATCACAGTTTTGATACTAAGGACTTTCATTAAGCACAAAGATACTCCCATTGTCAAAGCCAATAACCAGGATCTCACCTATGCTCTTCTCATTTTTCTCCTGCTTTGCTTCCTCTCTTCTTTCCTCTTCCTTGGATGACCAAGCAAGCTGACCTGCTTTCTCCAACAGTCTGCTTTTGGCATCATTTTCACCATGGCAGTTTCTTGTGTCTTGGCCAAAACCATCAATGTGGTTGTAGCTTTCATGACTATCAAACCAGGGTCCAGCATGAGGAAGTGGATGGGGAAAAGACTGGCCATTTCCATAATCCTTTCCTGCTCCATTATCCAAATGGGCATCTGTGCCGCGTGGCTAGGAACCACTCCCCCATTCCCAGATTTGGACACAAAGTCAATTACCACAGAAATCATAGCAGAATGCAATGAAGGGTCTCTGGTTATGTTTTATATTGTTCTGAGCTATATGGGACTTCTATCCTTCGTAAGCTTCATTGTGGCTTTCTTTGCCCGGAAGTTGCCAGACAGCTTTAATGAAGCCAAATTCATCACCTTCAGCATGCTGATATTTTGCAGTGTTTGGCTTTGTTTTGTTCCAACTTACCTGAGCACGAAAGGGAAATATATGGTAGCCGTGGAGATTTTCTCTATCTTAGTCTCTGGTGCTGGGTTACTGTGCTGTATATTTGTCCCCAAATGGTATATTATTGTTCTAAGGCCTGATTTGAACAGAAGAGAACAAGTAAAAACAAGAGACCATTAATCATGTCATCCCAGCCTCTCTCCTGTGGAATGGAGTCAATGTGCTTTGACCTGACTTCCCTTGGTCTACCATTTGTCACACTCCGACTTGTGTCCACAGCCCTATGTAAAATTTGAAAGGTGCACACAGACTCAAAAAAGTTATTGCCCTTTTCTTACAACCCCTTCAAGACCTGCTTGTTGGTCCCTTGGCTGACACTTGTGTCCTGACAAGTTATGGGGGCTCTGATTTAGGAAAGGCACTTATCAGAGAATATTGGAGA
Organism: Gekko japonicus; assembly: GCF_001447785.1. Classification (NCBI taxonomy): domain Eukaryota; kingdom Metazoa; phylum Chordata; class Lepidosauria; order Squamata; family Gekkonidae; genus Gekko; species Gekko japonicus. The sequence goes on along the minus strand of NW_015167533.1, from coordinate 1,414,837 downwards.
CCATGAAGAAGTAGCACACCCCTTCTCCCTTTGAAATCCTTAAGTAAGAAAGCTGATGTGGCAGCCAGCCAGTTCGGAACCAGGGCATGGCAAGAATGTGAAGCCCCCCTCACATATAAACATAAACAATGCCCAACTGGGTGAGCCATAACTAAAATGGACACTGTGAGCTGGCACATGGGTTAATATAAGTCCTCCTCAACAACCATTAAATGAAATTTTGGGAAACTTTAAAAAAATAATTCGTGGAGTTTCTGCACTTTCTTGCTGCATTCTTTCCTTGTCAGAATGCACATTTAGACAAATTTCCATTGCAAACTTAGTTACTTGGAGGAAAATTGTGCTGGAAATGTGATCAAAGATTCAATCAGAGAGATGAAGGAAGGAATATATGTTGATATACACTGTATAGTTAAATGATAAATTCTTAAGTAATATTGACCATTCTTCTGTCTTTAATTTTAGTAAGATCTGTATGAACCCTTCAATGGTTTATGAGGTATTGACATTTCCTTCTTTTTTCTTTTGTATTTTTCTGTAAAAATTAAGACAATGTTCTGGTTAAAGCCATAGAGACTGAATTCAGGAGGGCTATGCGAGAGAGGACCATTTGATGCACAGCCCAATACTGTCCAGACAACATAGCCATCACTTCCTCTCTCTTTTGGTAAATATTCATGTGACTGCAGCCAATGATGGTTAGAAACTATGGGCAGGTTGCATTCATTCCCCATGACACTCTGCTTCCAGACTTTCTGAGTCACTATGCAGCTGGTATTTGTCCGGGTCCCCAATTGATTTGATCTGCTGTGCTCCTCTGGCACAGTAATAAGTGCCAGTGTCTCCTGCCTGCATGCCTCTCATCTCCAAATAAACCTCGGATGTGTCTCTGGAGATAGTGAGGTGGCTTCTCAGGGAGTCCAAGTAGCGCTTGTATTGTCCTGGGGGCACCTTGCTTTGGAGCAGCTGGCAGAAGAACTGGGCTTTAGATCAGGAAGTACCATATGCCCCCTTGAAGGGGAGAGTCTCCTGGATGTGGGTGGGTGTGACATGTGGTGGACCAAACATTATTTTGGGGAGTAAGGGGCAAGCAGCCATACCAATTCTTTTTTCGAATCTCCATTGAAATACAGGCCTCTTGGGGGCACCCCAAATAATAGCTTCTGTCACCAAAGCCAGTGTTTGGACCGGGCTCTGCTGTATGTCTCCTTTCAGGGTACAGTCTGTAGAGTGTGGAGATGTGCCAGAGAGGAGGTCCAGAGAGGTCTGAGGGTGCAGTATAGCCCCAATGTTTCCCTGTGTGGTTTTCCTTTGGGCACCTAACTTTGGAGAAGCTGGCACAATAACCAGGCTTTGGAACAGGAAGTGCCACATGTCCTCCTTAAGGGAAGGGTCCCCTGAATGTGGGGGTATATGACACGTGGTAGTCCAAATTTTATTTTGGGATTCAGAGCTTTCAAACTCTTCTCAGTGGTTTTGGTTGAATTCATGAATAAGTCACAAATAAGGAATTAATAAGGAACTGGGAATAAGGAACCAATTTCAGCTTTCTGATTTATTTCCCCCTAATTCCAAGATTTTAAAAGACAACTCATCCTTCTGTTTCCCATTGAAAGGGTTTCTCTTTCTGACCCTTTTAGCTTTATGTGGCAGTCCTACAAAATTAACTCTACAGACGTTTCTGTATCACAAGAATCCAGAAGTTCACGGCAATCTTGTTAACTTCAGCTGGGTTATCTCAATAAACTCAGTGAACTCCCACTTCATCTGGTTTATTTGGAGGTACCCAACATAAAGTTCCTTATGAAATTTCTCAGTAGGCTTTGTACTTCAGACTGTCTTGGTGTTGAAAGCATACGATAGAGGGATTTTTTTTGTCATACTTATCAGAGTTTGGTTTAAGAAATGTAATGAACTTTTTTAAAAAAAAAACGAATAAACAAACAGCTGTGGAACTCAGCCAAGCATGTCTGTGCTGGACACCGCCCAAGCAGAAGTCAAAGTCCCTACTGTAAAGGTTGGGAATTATTTTCAAAAGGCCCTCCATAGACAACGTTCCTTGCCACAAAGATGAATGCCTCCTACAATAACATTCAGTGTACATTTAAAAAGAGGGAGGGGGAGAAAACAGGAAGAATTCAGGAAGTACCAAAACAAATGCTATTGTACATAAAATAAAAACAAATGAAAGGAAACTTTGGTTTTGTATCTAAAGCTGTCTTCAACTAAGAGGAAAGGGGAGGGGGTTTAATAAATTAATAAAAATAAATTCCATAAAATTCCTGCAAGAAGTTTGCAGAAGTCTGAATTGTTAAGATTATCCTTGAACAGAAACCTTTACTTTGATAAAGGAAGGGGGGGACCATCTTTGTGTATTGCCCTTTGAAGAGTCTTTTGATGACCTCCTGACCAAAACGTGAATATTGGCTGGCTGTGAAGGCACTGAGTTTTGAAATTAACATATCAGAGAACACAGATGGCCATGCCAAACCAGGAGGGAAATTGGGGTGGAGGGCAGACGTGAATACACGAACCTATGAATCTGAGTGTTACTGAATTAGCCTCCTTGACTATCTAGCATGGTCTGGTCTACTCCAGAGAGAACCACTGGAGTTTGGCATTGGCTTTCCTTTCTGCATTGAACCCTGTATTGTGTTTCCATTAAAGCTTCATAATTAGGGCCTACTGGTGCTTGCTCAGAAGGAAATCAGGAGCTTACTTCCCTTTTGTTTACCACTGAGCAGCGAGCAGACTCGACTTGGAGCAAGTTCTGGGGGGGGGGAAAGTAATCTCACAACGGTGCCATTTAATTACGCCAGCTAATTTTGCTCACCTATGTAATTACTGAAATTTATTTTCATGGCCAAGCTACAATGACTCTTAGGATGAGTGAGAAAAAAATCAGCACACAAGTCTTCAGGTGGTTATATAAAGAAAATGCTTTCTGTCTCACAGGGCAGAGAAGAATGTGTGCCAAGTTATCTCTGTCGCATTCTCCTTCTCATTTGAGAAGGCAAAAATCAAGTCACTGCATTGGAAGTCTCTGATGGCCATGTGAGGCAAGCATTTCTAGCCTGCCTGAATCTAAAGATAGCTCTGGTCATTTCACCTTCTGCAAGGGTATTGGTAGCCAGAAGCCAAACATGGGAGTTTGTTGATGGACTCAGGGGATTCCCCGAGTAGACAGAAGCTTTGCAGCCAGGATGTTGGTGCTGCTGGCACTGCAGCTTTTCTTCACTCCACTGGTGTGCAAGGATCTCATGCAATGCCATGAGAGAGATGCTCTCCTTTTCCCACATGAGTGGTATCAGTCAGGGGATCTCCTCATTGGAGGGATTATGTCTCAAATGGATTATATTCCTTATCAGTATTCTTTCAAGAGATATCCTTCCTGTGAGACCTCTAGAACTACAAGGTATGGAAACTGCTGTGACAATCGCTAGAAAACGCTCACCAATGCTTCTTTTTAACTGATGGAGAATTAATAAACCACTTGGGGGGGGTATCTCTGAACAATTAGTGCCCACTAAGACAGCCTCAGCAAATCATTTAGCAATGTTCTTATAACAAATCACAACTAAATATTTGTCCTTGAGGGAGTTCCCACCCCCCCTACCAGGAATGAACTCCTGCAACTCATGAAAGAAAGCCAGTGAAGGAATGTATTAAAAAGACAACACATGCAGTCCCTCGGTTTTTGATAAGCCACCTAACAACTTGGACTGTGGCTTCTCTGCACTACCATAGCAAATAGCAATAAAATCCTTCCACAGCTCCAAGGGGTTTTGTGTATGTATCTGTTGTATTGACTAGAAATGGAAGATGAGGTTTGCCTCTTACGCTACTTAATCCTCACTCTGATACTTTCAGCCTCTAAATATTCAAAAAGTTTACACTACTTCACTTGTGAAGAATTGGACCTGCACACATTCTTCACGTGTGAAGAATTGGACCTGCACATCTCATTGCACAGATATCCTTGCCAAGTTCCCCCCTCCAGAATACGGCAAAATATTATTTTCTGTCCTTATTGACTACCTGTTCCTACTTGGTTGGTTCAACTTGAATCAATAGAGATTTGTCCTTTCCTAACGGCATGGCGGCTTGTTATAGTAGATGTATATTTTATATGGGTTTTTTCCCTGCATCCCTCAGTTTCATGAACCTGAGTTAGGTGCCTCACTTGCCTCACCCTCATAACAGCTCCGATAATGAATGATGTCTCTGTGATCTCATGATAAATATCTAGCAAGGTGTCCAGGTGCTGGAATTAAAAAGGTGTCCCTGGCTACAAGGAGGGAAGGAGGCAAGGAGGCATGGTATGCCCCAACCTAATCAGATCTCAGAAGATAAGCAGGGTTAGCCCTGGTTATTACTTGGATGGGCAGCCTCCAAGGAAGACTCTGCAGAGCAAGGCAATGGCAAACCAGTTCTGCTTCTCACTTTCCTTGAAAGCCTCTTGCTGTGATTCCATAAATTGGCTTTGACTTAATGGAACAACACACATATACACCTGGCTCCAATCCTAATATTTTTTAAAATATTGACAACATTCTAGAAATAATAAACTTTTTATTTTGGGACTGTGTTGGGGGGAAAAAGGATCGGGACATGTTTCTCTATTTCAGCAGTTACAGATTAAAATATTTATAGTGCCACAATTAGGGAATTCTAAATGAAGGTTGACAAACTTTGAAGGAGCAGCCTGGAAAGACAATAAAGGGTTTGTGTCTATCTTAGATTACTTGCTGATTTAGAAGAATGAAAAAGGGTATCCAAAGAAGTCGCAAACTGACCTAGGCTGAGAAGTAATTCTTGTCTTCTGGAACTATTTACCGTATTTTTCGGACCATAAGACGCACCTGACCTTAAGACGCACCTAGTTTTTAAAGGAGGAAAACAGGGAAAAAAATATTCTGAACCTTCGGTCCATAAGACGCACTCACTTTTCCTCCCACTTTTTTGGGAAGAAAAAGTGAGTCTTATGGTCCAAAAAATACGGTATTTTAAAAAAGAGGAATTCTATTACTGAACTTTTCTTCAAGAGAGAAGTTTAAAAATTACCAAATCAATGATATCTGCAACTGAAGTGTCTTTAGACAATTTATAACACTGTGAAGCATTAATGATATTGTGGGAAAGACAAAACCATCCCCCCCCCATATGTGGTGGAAATGCTCACATGCCATAAAGCATTGGAAAATGATTGTGCAAAGCATTTCAGCTCATATAGCTTTGAAAATAGCTTGTAGAACCACACTGTTACTGTTAAATTGTGTAGCTGGCATTCTGTTCCCTTTCTGAGAAAAGGTTTTCTGGGCAGATCTATCTGCTCACAGTGTTTGTGGCAGATATTGGAGAAAAATTACTCTCCAAGCAAAGAAAGAATGATTAGATAAAACACCCATCACATTTTTGGCCTAATTAAAATGTAAATCTTTTCAAAATGTCAATCTTCATAGAAAAATGGTGAATAAGATGAAGTAATCAATGTTTATATCTATCTATCTATCTATCTATCATCTACTCTATCTGCTGCAATTAATTTCTAATAATGAATAAAAAGAACTAATTGGGATTATGTAGCAGAGGAAATAATAATGAACCCCTGAATGGTATGATGAATGCAAGAGGTTTCTGTGATATCCTGACAAATATCTAGCAACATGTCTACAGACTGGCCTATGCTCATTCTGTTACAAAGTTGAGTATTGGGGGGGGGGGTGAAATGAGATCAAAAAAGAGAGCTTCAAGGAAATCACTTTGTAGATGTGTATATTTTAAAATCTCCTGTTTTGATTTTTTAAATTGTTTACTAGTTTTTTATATTATTATGTTTATTGTAATTTTAAATATTGTGAGATGTCCTGGGTTGACTTGTGGGGAAGCTTGGGATATCTGTTTAATAAACAAAACCAATAAATAAATCTCTGTTTGGGTGAATTGGTGCATAATAAATATTGCTGGTGGTGAAAGGGGAGCTACAATACACATGAGTCATAAATACCAAAAAAAGAAGAAAAAGAGATAATCTTATTGACTGGAAATGAAATAATGAGTGCCTAACAGGAACAGAACTGTGATAAGATTACTTCATGCCATGTGAAATATGTTTGTGAATCCCTATAAAACTCATTTGCAGTATGGTGACAAAGTTCTACCAGCATGTTCTGGCCATGGTGTTTGCCATAAAAGAGATTAATGACAATCCAAAGATTTTGCCTAATGTCACCCTTGGATTCCACATCTATGACAGCTACTATTATGAGAAGATGGTCTATCGCAGAACACTGGACTTGCTCTTCAAATCTCACAGATTAGTTCCTAACTACAAATGTTCAGCCTCAAGAAACCTAATGGCTGTGATTGGAGGACTTGGCTCTGATATCTCCATTTGTATTTCAGAAATCTTAAGTCTCTACAAGATCCCACAGGTAGGATCTATACATAACTGGCTGCTTTTTCACATGCTGTATCAATTATTCTCTCATGTCTAATACCAGTTTCCTGATTCAAAAACAGGATGAATAATGATAACCTGTTCTGCAGTGTTTATAGAATCAAAATTAAATGCAAATTGTCTTCAGAAGGGCAGGGGAAACAAGAGAGGAAGAGGGGATCAGTTTCCTGATTCAAAAACAGGATGAATAATGATAACATGTCCTTCAGTGTTTATAGAATCAAAATTAAATGCAAATTGTCTTCAGAAGGGCAGGGGAAACAAGAGAGGGAAGGTAGGATCGGACATTTTCGCCATGACCATTTCCCAGAAATGTCATGGTGTTTCCATGCTTGAACTGGAGTCTCCAGTTTTGCAGATTAAAATCTGGATTTGAGACTGACAAATAGCCAAAACACAAAGGTTGAAAGTCTTCCACTGGTAAAATATCTGCTACCTTTCCTTCAGTTCCCATATGGGTCATTGCATCCAGAGCAGAGGGAAGCAGTCCATTTACCCTTTTCTTACCACGTGGCTACTAATGAAACCCATCAATACATCGGGATTATCTGGTTACTCCAGCATTTTGGATGGACATGGGTTGGACTTGTTACAGCAGATGATGACGGTGGAGAGCATTTCTTAAAGACTATGAAACTGTTGCTTCCCCAGCATGGAATCTGTCTGGCCTTCATACAACAAATGTCGCAAAAAATGCGTCCCAATGACTGGACTGAAATCAATAACATGTTCTCAAAGGTTTATTTGTTTTTCAAATTGAGCAAAGTCAGTGTATATGTTGTCTATGGAGATACTTTGACCATGAGATTCTTGATCACGGTAACAAATGTATTAACTGCTGATCATAAGGAACTCACATCTGTTGGAAAGGTGTGGATTACGACGAACCAGATGGATTTTGCTGTAACGAGCCTGGAGAGGGGATTAGATCTGACCATTTTCCATGGCACCATTTCCTTGACAATTCACTCACAGGAGATTTTTGGCTTTCAGAAATTTCTCCACATCATAAAACCTGACAGGACATTAGGAGATGGATTTATCAAAAACTTCTGGGCACAAGCATTTAAATGTGTGTTTGCAAGATTACCAGTGGGAACAAATACATGTACAGGAAATGAGAAGCTGGCGGCTCTCCCTGGGCCTGTTTTTGAAATGTCCATGAGTGGCCACAGCTATGGCATCTACAATGCAGTCTATGCTGTTGCACATGCTTTGCATGCCTTGTATTCCTCCCGATCCAATTACCAATCAGTTTTCCAATGCAAAATTACTGGATTCTGTGATCCCCATTCTTGGCAGGTAATGTCTATACACTCGTAGAACAGATTACACAGTTCTCGAAGAGATGGGACACGGTGGTCATGGCCCATGGGAGATTTCAGTTACTCTGCTAAAATGAAAGGTCTAATACATTTCTTACTTTTCTTGCTGACAACTTAAATTTCCAGAAAGTGGAGAGGAAAACAAGGGGATTTGCTATCTTGGACTTGATTCTTACCAACAGGGAAGAACTGGTTGACGAGGTGAAAGTAGTGGGCACCATGGGTAGTTCTGACCATGTAATTTTGGAATTTACCGTCTTAGGGAAGGTAAAAGCTGTATTTAGTCAGACATATAGGTTGGACTTCAGAAAGCAAAGTTTAACAAACTTAAAGTTATGCTGGTCAGAATCCCATGGTCAAAAATAGTTAAGGAGAAGGGAATTCAAGAGGGATGGGAGTTTCTTAAAAGTGAAATACTGAAGACACAATCACAAATGGTTCCTATGAGCAGGAAAAATGGGAGGAACCTAAAGGAGCCAAGGTGGCTCCATAAACAGCTTTATAAAGATTTGAGAAATAAAACAGACTCATTTAGAAAGTGAAAGGAGGGCCTTATAACCTAGGCTGAATAGAAACAAATAACCAGTGCTTATAGAGAGAGAGTTAGGAAAGTTAATGCTCAGCATGAGTTTAGACTAGTGAGAGATGCTAAAAACAAAAAAAAAGGTTCTTTTCTTATGTTCCAAGTAAGAAAAAAGAGCAAGGACATGGTAGACCCATTGCGGGGAGAGGAAAGTTAAATTGTAACAGGCGATGAAGAGAGGGCAGAATTGCTCAATTCCTACTTTTCCTCAGTCTTCTCCTGTGTTGTGGTCAACAGAACACATGATGAGGGAAGGGAGCTGCAGCCTAGGATTGGCACAGGGGTAGTACATAAACACCCAGTCTCGTTAAATGAAACTAAATCCTCAGAGCCAGATAAACTGCATCCAAGGGTACCAAAAGAACTCACAGATGTAATTTCTGAGCCTCTGTCCATTATTTTTCAGAATTCTTAGAACAGGGGAGGTGCCAGAAGATCAGAGGCAGGCCAATGTTGTCCCCATCTTCAAGAAGGGGGAAAACTCTGCTCTGATTAGACCTCACCTAGAGTATTGTGTTCAGTTTGGGGCACCACAATATAAGAAGGATATAGACAAGCTGGAACGTGTCTAGATGAGGGCAACAAAGATAGTGAGGGGTCTGGAGACCAAGTCTCCCCTGAGCCTCCGGGGAGGGCGGGGTTTAAATATAAATAATAAATAAATAAATAAATAAAAGTCCTATGAGGAAAGGTTGAAGGAGCTGGGTATGTTTAGCCTGGAGAGGAGACGACTGAGAGGTGAGAATAACCATCTTCAAGTGCTTGAAGAGCTGTCATCTAGAGGATGGTGCAGGGTTGTTTTCTGTTGCCCCCGAAGGTTGTACCAGAACCTATGGGTTGAAATTAAATGAGAAGAGTTTTCAGCTAAACATCAGGAAGAACTTCCTGACAGTTAAGTGGTTCCTCAGTGGAACAGGCTTCCTCAGGAGGTGGTGGGCTCTCCTTCTTTGGAGGTCTTCAAACAGAGGCTTGATGGCCATCTGACAGCAACGCTGATTGTCCCCCTATTCAGAATAAAGAGCCAGACACCAAGGGTTGGATAAACTAAGGGCCACTTTATTTAACATATTAACATGTAACTCAACGACAAGGGCCAAGTGTCTAGTGGCACGGCAAAGGCCAGGGGTCATTCCCGACCCCTCCCTATCCATATGACAGGGAGCCACCTTGCCCTGGATTGAGCCCGTGTGTTTGTCTCACATCCGTCTGGCACAACAAATGGGCAATGCCATGGAGATCCCCCCCACACCAAGCCGTACAACTTAGGTGGAGGCTCAATCCATGCAGACCCAAGGCAGGCTGCCATCAGAACCCTGGCTTGCGCAACCCAAAGGCTAATCTGGCCAGACTCCAAGCCCCAAGTTGGGGTTGTTAATTGATGTTCCCCTAGCTGCATATCAATCATCAGCCCTCATCCAGCTCAACTAACATGACCAACCTATGACATAGCACCAACCTAGACCTATTCCACAAACCACTGACTGACTGCAGAAGGTAGGCAAAAAAACATCCCTGACCCAAGCCAATCAGTCGGGGATCAAAAATTCCTACCTGGCCCCCATCAAGGAGCGACCAGCCAAAGCCTGTACAGTGATCAGGGTGGGAGGGTGGGCCAAAGAAAAGGCAGCAACTGAGGGGTTGGGGACAGAGCCAACCATTAAAGTGCACTGGCTCCACACACCCCCAAGGGCCCAGATGCTTTAATTTGCATTGTGCCTGCTCCTTTCCTTCAAGGGCAGCAAAGGAAGCCCCTGGCAATATAGCCGTTGGCCGTCTGCCAGGTGGTGACAGATTCTGTGAACTTAGGCAGATCATGAGAGGGATGGCAGGAAGGGTTGCATCAGTGTGTAGTTTTTGTGGCTTTTTCTTACACACCCAGGAAAATGCTGATCACCACTTCACGGTCAGGAAGCACCTTTTCTCCAGGCCAGTTTGGCTGGAGATCCTGGAGATTTCTTGTCATCTTCTGGATGTGGAACTGCAGTGACTAGCGGTGTGGGGTGGTGGTATTTGTGACTTTCTTGCCTTGTGCAGGAGGTTAGACTAGTTGACCCTGGAAGTCCCTTCCAACTCTATAATTCTATGATTCTATGTGTGTCAGGGCAAAGGATGAATACCTTGCTAGCTAGGACAGTTTTAGATGGGAGTGTTGCAATGCAGATCAGACACCATTTTAGTTTGCTTGCTGTTTGCTTGACCAAACTTTAGTCAAAGAGGATTTTGGGTCTGTGCTAGGCCTGGAATGTGTTGTCAAAGTATGTTGGTGTAAATCTTGAAGGTGCCTTTTAGTCTCTTTGTGCCTTAGAGTCTCCTTTAAGACCTGGGACGACTTCTGATAAGAGAGAGTTATGTCCTTGGACTCCCCACCTGCTAGCACTTAGCCTATTAGCCTGTGGGGCCATTAATTAGCAACAACATTCCCAAGTGATAGCACCTGTGAGTGGGATGGAGTCACCCCATCTTTAGAATGTTAAGTTTCGATTTCAAGAAGAGCAAAAACAAGTATTAATGGATATTGTGGTTACCTTGGTTACTGGTAAATGTGACATCATTTTGTAGGGTGGTGAATGGTTAACAGGCCTGAATCATTCATGACCCTTTTTGCTATAAGAACTCTGGTTCTTGGTAACCCAGGAGAGGGATTTCTTGGAGCTTTGGCCAAGCCAGGCTAAGACTCCAGCAACCCTTCATTATGCCTTGAATATACTTGGATTTCCACTCTGATGGGAATATGGACTTGCACTCTGCCTCTACAAAGCCTTGATACTTTGAAACTGCTTGTACATTGCTTGTGAGTATATAGCTATGCTGGAAAAGCTTAGAGTTTATTATTTTTGTCCTTGCACTGCCTAATGTCTCGTGTTTTATAAACTTTGCACAATTTATTTAAATAAAGAAATATATTTTTACCTTTGCCTGAGTCAATTGAGCTCCACGAATTTCAGAGTCTAAATCTTGTGTCTTGGACTGCTTAGTCACCCACTACCAATTGAGTTTCTTGTTCTAAGTCTGTGGTGAAGGCTGCAGTCTTAGTTTTGGGTAACTTTGCTCCAGACCTGGGGGAACTCAGAAAGTTACCTGGTGGCAGACTACCGGTGAATTTTGTGTCTTGTGTTCCTTGACCCCCAAGCACAGCGAGTTGGGTCTTGGAGAGGATCTGGCTCGGTCCTGTGACAAGTGTATTTTATCTATTCTTTCAATGCTGCACTGTGTTTATTGCCGTGACTGGAAATAATTCTACTGCATTTTCAAATATTGTTTCTGTTCAGGGGTCCAGAGTTATCCAGAGAAACTCAGGCAGGCAGCAAGACAGTAAGACAGTCAGACAGATAGGAAGCAGTTCGTTATTCTAAATATGAAGAGTATAAATGCTGCTTCCCCCCCCATTTCATTCTTTTTTCCCTTAGCTCCACCAGTATCTTCAAAGAATGTCATTTAACAACTCTGCTGGAGAAACAGTGTCCTTTGACGAGAACAGGGAAATGGGTGCAGGCTTCGACATCATGAACATGGTCACCTTTCCAAACAACTCCATCATTAGAATGAAAGTTGGAAGGGTGGATCCCAAATCTCCTGAAGGGAAGGAAGTCACCCTCCATGAGGATTTACTTGTGTGGCACCGTGGGTTCAACCAGGTATGGATTCCAAAGCATTTCAGAGGGCACCTTTGTTTTATGGGTTGCTTATCAGGGTGGCGATGGCAGCAATATCATCTGCATTATACTTGGTCAACATCATCGTTGGTTAATCCATGTAATGTACTCTGTGCCTTCCACTACTAAACAGATGCTAAAGACTAAAGCATCAGTTGTCTCCATTCCTGTCAACACACTAATTAATGATACATCAAGTCTGGTTTTAATCCTAGATCTTAAAATTCACTTACTGATCATTCTGAAGATTCAAAGCTAAGGAAAAATCAGTTTTGTTCGACGTGATAGCAGCCACTTGGCCGAATTCCTGAAATGTAAAGAAGTGAGATTCACAACAAATTATGGTATGGATTGATTGGCCCTGGCCCTGGTTTAATTCAAATGAACCATGAGACTCTATTAGATGCAAAGAAGACAGCTCAGCCAATAAGAGTGGGCAGCTGGCCCTTTTACCCTGCTGCTCCCTCTCACTTTCAGCCTTTTTGCTGCAGCTGACCTGCCCACCTTCTCTGGAGACAGCATGGGATAAGCTGGTTGCTATACAGGGCCAAATAGGAGCTGCGGTGGCTCAAGTGGTTAAGATGCTGAACTGCAGGCTGTGGAAGGTCGGTAGTTCAGCAGTTCGATGCCGCATGACGGAGTGAACTCCCATCTCTAGTTCCAGCTCCTGCCAACCTAGCAGTTCGAAAGCAAGAAATTGCAAGTAGATAAATAGGTACCACTTCGGTGGGAAGGTAACAGCGTTCCGTGCGCCTTGGTGTTTAGTCATGCCGGCCACATGACCACGGAAATGTTTTTGGACAGCGCTGGCTTTGAAACGGAGATGAGCACCACAACCCTAGAGTTGGATTCGACTGGCTTTCGAGCAAGGGAACCTTTACCTTTTATACAGGACCAAGCTGGAATGGGGTGGTCCTGTATGTCAGATGTGCCAGGAGCCTCTTTCCCACCTGTTGTACTTTTTCTGTGGGATGCCCAACCCCCAATTAAATAGGCTTGGTTATAATAACTGGTTAGGGCACAACTAGTTTGGCAGGAACAGGGCAGTTTGCCTTTGATAGGTCAGATGATTCAGGAAGCACCTTGAGACACCTGCATGATGGAAGGTATGTCTGGAACAGGCCCATCGCATGCCTTGCTGCTGGGTGCACTGTGAAGGAGTGGTGCTTAGTGGCATGTTTTGAACCTAGTAGTATTCTTGCAGCTCTTCAAGAGAGAGGGATGAAGTGAGGTACCACTCTGCACGTGGAGATTTGCTGGTGGTGATAAGCAAGCCCAGCTGAAATGCCAGCCAAATTTGGAGCCCAGGTGCATCCGTCCCTAAGGCCGTCAATGTGACTGCCTAGTAGAGCCCACTATCCAAACCATCAGCTTCTTGAAATAAGCAGTGATTTAGATCAGCCATTTACACAAATTGAGGACTGTTAAAGAAAGATCTAAATTACAGGGCTGGATTTTAGAAGTGTGACCTGTGCAAAACTACTCCTTTCTACATCCATTGACCTAAACTGATCTAGAAGGTTTAACTCAGTGTAGGATTGCACTGAAACTTTGCAAAGTTCAGTACGACTTCCTAATATATCTGGGGAAGAGAAGGCAAAGAGACAAACAAGTAAAGAAAAACCCAAAGCAATTTTAAAAGAGCATTGCCATTTTAGCCCTGGCACGGATAGCTCACACTTGTCCGATCTCATTAGATCTAGGATGCTAAACTGTGGCTGCGGTCACACGGGCAGGAAAATGCGGGGGGGAAGCGTGGCTTTTTGCCCCGGGGCAAACTAACGCGTAGTTACTCGATCAGACCTCCCCTGGAAGTTCTGTGGAGGTCCCGTGGAGGTTCCGTGGGAAGGGAGTAGTGCTGATCACAGGACGATCCTGCGCGCAACAAAGAAGCGCGTGATGCGGCAAACTGGGTTTTTCCCCGTGTACACCAAAAATGTGCATGCTCCGTTGGGTGCTTGTGCGCATCCATGGAGACTTGGAAAAAACCCACCCTTGTTCGCAAGGGGACATGGGCGGGCGCCGGATGCCACCGGAAACGTTATCAGATGCCCGCCCTTGCCCCGCAGTTTCCAGAAACTAGTACCTCCGAGGTACTAGTTTTTTGCCGCGCTTCTTCGGCGGGAAGCCTTGGTTGAGCCACAGAAGCACTATGCTTCGCAGATGTGCCAGTGAGATCGCGCCCGGAAACTCCGCCTGTCTTCCATCTCTCTAGCGTGGCTAATGTTCCGTGTGACCGCAGCCTGTGTTGTCCGTGGTTAGTATTAGAATGGGAGATCACCAAAAAAATACTAGGTTTTCTATAGAGAGGCAGGCATTGGCTAAGCTCCTATTAACATCTCTTGTCTTAAAAATCCTACAGGGTCATCATATTTGTAATAATTCTTGGAATTCGAAGCATGCCAATATTATCTGAAGTTCTTTTGTGTCATTGATAATCAGCACCCCCCCTCCCCAGGACAGTTTTTGTCTTTAATGTTTTGTTAGTTGCTATTAACATCCATTGGACTTTAAAGTGCCATTAGATCCTGTCTTCTTCTTGAACAGACCCTGCCGCTTTCGAGATGTAGTGATGCCTGTCAGCCCGGTCATCAGAAAAGAAAAAAAGAAGGGGAGCCGTTTTGCTGCTATGAATGCGCTCCTTGCCCAGAAGGGAAGGTTTCATTCCAGAATGGTAAGTGATTCTGACTTACCCAAGAGCTCTGCAAGCACACAGAAGTCTGCACACAACGAAATGAGAAATATAATAGGTGGCAGTGAGGCAAATGTCACAGTCTGGTCGAGGCTGGTGGTACACAGGCACTTGTTTTGCATAAAGAATACCCCCAGTTGAGTCACTGACATCTCCAGTTAAAATGATCCCAAGCAACATAGCTGGAGAAAAAAAAACCTTGACTTTCACACATGACTGGATAACAGTTAAATGTCTTCTAGATGATACTCCCTAGCACAACGATCACCAGTTTTTTGATCCTGCAGGCAACATTGGAATTCTGACACTGGGTGGTGGGAACCATCAAAGAAATGGCTAGTGCAGAAGACAGAACCAAGCACAAAATATCAGGGAATGATATTGTCAACAAAGCAAGCAGCATCTCTGTTTAACAGGATGCCTTTTAAAATTGAAAATGTTGGCTTAAAGCATTTTCAATCACAGCTTAAAGACACTGGTACTGGGGTTTCAGCTCCTCAAAAGGATCTTTAATATATGCACAGCCAATCAGATCTTCAGTAGCTTGTAAGAATCATTGCTAGGCAATAGCTCCATCTGGACCCACAGGTGCCAGAAAAGGTTTTGGTGGGTGCCATGGCATCTATGGCCACCACACTGGGGATCTCTGCCCTAGCATGGAACCAGTTGCTGGAATTCAGTATGAATAATATGTCATGTATTGAAGCCATTTTCATCTGACTGTAGCAATAGAAAAGAGCAAGTTTCAAAAGAGCAAGAGTCCAGTAGCACCTTCAAGACTAACAAAGTGTGTGGTGGGGTATGAACATTTGTTACTTCTCTTAAGTGAGAAGTGATTCACAAAAGTTCATACCCTGCCACATATTTTGTTAGTCTTGAAATTGCTACTGGACTTTTGCTCTTTTGAAACTGAGATGATCATGCTTCCTTTCTTCAGATATGGATGACTGCTCTAGTTGTCCAGAAGATCAATATCCAAGAAAAGGCAAAGATCAGTGTATTCCCAAGGTGATAAACTTTCTCTCCTATGAAGAACCAGTGGGGACCTGTCTGGCTTCTGGTGCTGTTTCCCTGTCCTTAATCACAGTTTTGATACTAAGAACTTTCATTAAGCACAAAGATACTCCCATTGTCAAAGCCAACAACCAGGATCTCACCTACACTCTTCTCATCTCTCTCCTGCTTTGCTTCCTCTGTTCCTTCCTCTTCCTTGAACGACCAAGTAAGTTGACCTGCTTCCTCCGACAGTCTGCTTTTGGCATCATCTTCACCGTGGCAGTTTCTTGTGTCGTGGCCAAAACCATCACTGTGGTTGTAGCTTTCATGGCTATCAAACCAGCGTCCAGCATGAGGAAATGGGTGGGGAAAAGACTGACCATCTCCATTATCCTTTCCTGCTCCATTATCCAAATGTGTATCTGTACAGTGTGGCTAGGAACCACTCCCCCATTCCCAGATTTGGACACAAAGTCAATGGCTACAGAGATTATAGCAGAATGCAATGAAGGGTCTGTGACCATGTTTTATATTGTCCTGGGCTTCATGGGACTTCTATCCTTTGTAAGCTTCATCGTGGCTTTCTTTGCCCGGAAATTGCCGGACCGCTTTAATGAAGCCAAGTTTATTACCTTCACCATGATGATGTTTTGCAGTGTTTGGTTGTGTTTCATTCCAACCTATCTGAGCACCAAAGGGAAATATATGGTAGCCGTGGAGATTTTCTCTATCTTATTCTCTGGTGCTGGGCTACTGTGCTGTATATTTTTCCCCAAATGCTATATTATTATTCTAAGGCCTGATTTGAACAGAAGAGAACAAGTAATAACAAGAAAGCATTAAAGAATCATGGTATCCCAGCCTATCTCCTGGGGAAGAAAGTCAATGTGCTTAGTCTTCGACTTCGACCATTTGTAGCGCTCCAACTTGTGTCTCCCTGTCTTGATGCAATTGGGCACTTTCAGTCAACATTCCTGTGTTCCTATTCTGTTGGAAAGTGAAAACTATTACCTTTCCCTGATATTCTGTTTAACTCTGTCAAACATAACATTGTCCTCTTGGTTACAAAATTGTCTCCTACTTTCTAAGTACTGGGTAATCATGCATATTCGGCCCAAGCTCTTCAGGGCTTGGGAGCTAAGAGTGGTTGGCCATGATCAATATTCGGATGGGGGATCACCAAGGAGTACTGTGCTTGCTACATGGAGGATGGCAGTGGCAAACTGCCTCTGCTCATCTCATGCCTGGAATGCCTGTGGAAGAGGTCACCTTGAGTCATTTGCAACCCAACATCTTTTTCTTGGTATCACTTTCAATGATGCTTGTGTCTATGAAGCCTCAAAAGTCTTATCTACAAATCAGATGTGCATGCATGAACATGCAATTTAGGTTAACTGGTGTGGTTAGTCCAGTTACCACTAGTTAGCAGAGTGTTTAAATAAATCTACAAATGCAGGAGTGTCACTTTACCAGGTTACTCAGCTTACAAAGCTACACAGAGTCATGTTGCAAGTTTAGAAGAGAAATACTTCCTTTATTTGAGAAGTACACTTTGGATAGAAAAGAGTGGAGACATGATAGAGTACTAACTTACTAGCTAAAGGATAGCAGCAGATGGCAAGAGGCCCATCTGCCTCATGGTGCCAGGAGAGGAACAAATCTCTCTCTTGGTGTGTGCAGGGAGAGAGATCATCTTCATCTGAGAGAGATAATGGAAGGAAGGGATAATCGTCCCAGAGAACATGATCTGCATTTCAAAGGGAACAGTGGCAGAAGAGTAAACACAGGAAGAAAGGTCTGTGTGCTTATCTAGCTATCTAGTCTCCCTTGCCATGACCAGAAGGTCTGACACACAGGGAACATCACACCTGGAACTTCCAACACACACTACATGCTTGTACCCTTTATTCCAGAATTATTTACCATAGTAATAAACAGTGTGTGCTTAGACTGGCTTCTGATGCATTTCTTTCTGAATGAGCATGACTGCTCAGCAGGGTCATCTTGTCCACATGTAGAATGGCATCACTGACCAAGGGAGGGGCTGTGGGTCACTGGTAGAACTACGGTCTGGGGCCCAAAATTTGTTAACTATTCCGGGCCCCAGGGATGCTAAACTGGCAGCCACTAGGGCCAGGGCTTTTTCGGTGGCGGCTCCTACCTGGTGGAATGAGCTCCCAGGGGAGATCCGGGCCCTGCGGGATCTTATGCAGTTCCACAGGGCCTGCAAGACGGAGCTCTTCCACCAGGCTTTTGAGTAGGGGCCGCCGCCCCCCACTGTATCACCACCGTGGTGGGCTGGAAGAGGCCCTGAGAAAAAACACCCGAACACTGAAGCCTTAGACCGTCTACCAGGAACTTTTTGGAACTGTTCCGTCATCTTTGGATTTTGAAGTCCTGCAGAATACTGAGCACTTTATCTGAATTAGGACTGGGATTTTAAGATATATAGTATGTTGTTAATCTATAAGTATATGATGTTTTCTTGTAGCAAGGTTATCTTGCCTTTGTAAGCCGCCCTGAGCCCTACGGGGGAGGGCGGGGTATAAATTTGATAAATAAATAAATAAAAATAAATCTATTGTCCATACAGAAGGCCCCAAGTTCTAATTCCCAGCATCTTCTGTTAAGGGATCAGGTAGTAGGTGATGTGAAAGACTTTTGCCAGAGACCCTAGAGAGCCACTGCCAGTCAGAGTCTGATTCAGTATAAGGCAGCTTCATGTGTTCATGTGTGCTCATGTGACTCCTGCCTCTTCCAGTCCATATCTAAATAAAGGCTTTGCTTCAAGGTCTAAATTTCCAATTGCTGTTTCTTCACTGTGGATACCTGGAACCCACTGCTGGCTCTTTCTTGATCCAAAGAGCAGGGAGACATGGTTAGATCTGGGGGGGAAACTAAAATGTTCATCATCATTCATCTCCCCCAGGAATGGTCCAAATCACTGCAATTTGTACATTTGGTTCAAGCCCCAGCAGGTTTTTCAGAAGGCAACAGAAAACAATCAACAAACCCAGAAATAATTATAAACCTCACTCCTCCTGGCATAGGCCAGGTTCTGTCACTTTAATCTCTCTTCTTACTTTGAGATCAGAGTATGTGCAATCTCAGCTAACACACAAGCCATGCATTTGCAGCTGTATTAAGGATAGAAATAGGGCTTGTGCATTTCCCTTTA
This sequence comes from Gekko japonicus, assembly GCF_001447785.1. Lineage (NCBI taxonomy): Eukaryota > Metazoa > Chordata > Lepidosauria > Squamata > Gekkonidae > Gekko > Gekko japonicus. The sequence goes on along the minus strand of NW_015167533.1, from coordinate 1,395,950 downwards.
AGAAGCCTATTGGTGTCAACAGCTGCCATCCAAGATAGCCTGTTATGAAATAGCTGGGCACAGGAGAGTCCTGTGCCTAGCAAGGACCTTTTTTGCCGGGATGTTGAATTTGGTGGAGTTGCTGCTTCTGTTTCCTCACATGGTGGGCAACACAGGCACTCTGAGGTGCCCCCAGAATGACCCCATCCCTGTTCCGCATGAGTGGTACCAGCCAGGAGAGCTCCTTGTTGGTGGGATGTCCTCTCAGATAATTTACATTCTTCATCACTGTGATCTCAAGACACATCCTTTGAAGGACATGTTTGAGGTTTCAGAGTAAGGATTTTTTTTCCTCTCTCCATTCATGGATGATGTGATGCCAGTGACCTCACAAATCCAACAAAGGTGTTTCTTTTGAGGATGAGTGGGGAAGCATGATTCAGTGTGAGGAGGGTATGAATGGGGAAAATCTGAATGCAGAGAGGTGTGCCATTTCTTTTTAACAGGGCATATTAATGGTGAAAAGCCAAGAAATAAACAGAACATAAGGATTCATAAATCAAATTCAGGGAGTTTAAAAAAATGTGCATGGGTGATATCTGCAAAAGGCAATGTTGATAACAAGAGATGTTTGTAGAGTAATGGATGGGCCTAATGCACCTTCACATTAAAAATCTAAACAGATTGTTTAATAATCAGAAGAGAAAATGCATGGAGAAAGGATTCATAAATCAAATTCAGGGAGTTTAAAAAAATGTGCATGAGTGATATCTGCAAAAGGCAATGTTGATAACAAGAGATGTTTATAGAGTAATGGATGGGCCTAATGCACCTTCACATTAAAAATATAAACAGATTGCTTAATAATCTGAAGAGAAAATGCATGGAGAATGGAATGAGAAATGAATAATTTGAAAATAAAGATAATACCAAGATTCTTGCACATCATGCAGAGTATTGTCACATCATCTGATTCGCCAGAATATTATTCCTGTTTGGTAGAGATACCCTTACTTGGATGGCCCAGGCTAGCCTGATATCATTAAATCTCATTGGAAGCTAAGCAGAGTGGGGGTTGGTTAGCACTTGGATGGTAGACCACCACAGAAATCCAGGGTTGTTGAGGCGAGGCAGGCAATGGCAGACCACCTTGAAAACCCTATGGGGTTACCATAAGTCAGCTGTGACTTGATGGCGCTTTCCACCACTATCACCTCCACCACAGGAAAAACAAACAGACACAACAAAACATATACTTCTGACTCAGAAACCTACAAGTGTGCCATCTGAGGCAGAGCAGAATCCTTCTAAATCCATTGAAGCCAATGGGCTTAGAAGGATATCCATTTGCTGAGGGTGGCACTGTTAGGTTCTGAAGAGCATGGGGAAGGAAACTGAACTTTGAAGAATGGCAGTTCTAGCATTTCAGATCATCGACATTTTAAAGCATCCCAAAATAGAGAGTAAATAACAGTGATTAGGGGAATATACAATAAAATTTGGTCCTTCTGTGTTATATTGGGACATCTGTAGTGTATATAGTTGGGGTGTCCAAGGGAAAGGAAAGACTATCAATGTTGCTCCTCCTAGGTGCATCAGATGTATTATTTGGGCTAATTAAATGCATCTTAGCTTAGATGCGGGGGGATATCACAACAGGGAAACAAGGTAACCAGAACCAGAATAGCCCAATATGATCAGGCACATCATGGAATTCTTCTGTAAAATAACAAACTTTATTTGCAGTAGGGTGACAAAATTCTACCAGCATGTCCTGGCCTTGGCATTTGCTGTAAGTGAGATCAACAAGAATCCCAAGATTTTACCCAATGTCACTCTTGGGTTCCACATCTATGACAGCTACTATGATGTGAAGATGACCTATCGTAGTACTCTGGACCTGCTATTCAAATTACATCAATTTATCCCTAACTATAAGTGTGATACCCAGAAAAACCTAATAGCTGTTGTTGGGGGACTTGGCTATGATATCTCCTACCATATGACAGACATCTTAAGTCTCTACAAAATTCCTCAGGTAGGAAGAATAGAAATCTTACCAATTTCAGCCTTCATCATCTGAGGCATCCCTTTGTGGTTGAAATGGAGAGATAGGTATAGTCGACACAAAAGTTAATCCCTGAAATTATGTTGTGCTCCCAAAATTTTAATCTAAATAATTCCAGAGTAGCTGAAGTAGTAAATTACATTAAGAGATATTTGTTGCACAAAAAGTCACACTGTTAGGATATTATTCCCATTCTGCAGACACTCCATTGGCTGCCCATTTGTTACCAGGCTCAATTAAAGATACGGACTATCATGTACAAAGATCTTCATTGCCTTGCCCCTACTTACCATGGGAGTGCCTCTCCCCCCCCCATGCCCCACCACAACAGCTTCATTCATGTCTGCAGAATCTTCCTCAGGTTCCAAACTGCAAATAGACAAAATCAACAACTGCCCATTGTGGCTCCCACCTTATCAAATAACCGGCCAAGGTGGTCAGGGGAGTCCCCACTGTCCTGACATTCTGGGAACAATGCAAAACTGAATCATTCAAGAGGGGTTTTCTTCACAGGTAGTAGGGCTGCATCGTACAAAACGGTTGACATGCTCCCTTGGTTAAATAATTAGGGGCTGTGCTCTACACTTCGGTGTATAGCTTAATGTCAGTAGGATTCTATTATGTCATTTTGGCATAGCTTTCCAATTTCTGGTTGGTTCCAGATTGTTGCAATCCTGATGCACTATATATTGAATGTTCTATTTTGTTGATTGTATTGACTCATTCCATGTAATCTGCCTCAAGTCCCCATGACATAGGTGGACTATAAATAATGAAAATAAAAAAGCAAATAAAACAAGTATATGTGCTGCCGAAGCGAGCACAAATAAAACAAGTAATTAATAAATAAATATTAATTTTCAGCTTGCATATGGCTCATATGCATCAGAGAGTAGTGATACAATGCAACTCCCTTCGTTTTACCGTATGGCACCAAATGAAGTTTATCAGTCCATGGGGATTATCTGGCTACTTCAGTATTTCAGATGGACATGGGTGGGTCTTTTTGCTGTGGATGATGACAGTGGAGAACATTTCATGCAGGCCCTTCAAGTGCTGCTATTCAAGAATAAAATTTGTCTGGCCTTCACAGAAAGAATCCCAAACCATGGCAACTGGAATATTTTAGGTGACATTATGGATTTAGTCTCGAAGATTTATCTGCCTTTCTTACAGAGCAAAGCCAATACGTTTATCCTATATGGAGAAACTAGGACCATTGTGAGGCTGATTTCTTTGTTGTTCGTAGGAGACTTTAAATATAAGGAAAATATATCATTTAGCAAAGTGTGGATTATGACAGGCCAGGTCGATTTTGCATTAACAGGTATTCAAAGGGCTTGGGACTTTGAATTCTTCCATGGAGCTATTTGCTTCACAATCCATTCAAATGAACTTTTAGAGTTCCAGAAATTTCTTCATGCTGTAAAACCATATTGGAGAAAAGGAGATGGTTTTCTCAAGGACTTTTGGGAGCAAGCCTTTGACTGCACATTTCTTAATCAGCAAGAGTTGATGAAAGCTGATGGTGCATGTACCGGGGAAGAGAATCTGGAGAATCTCCCTGGTTCTGTTTTTGAAATGTACATGAGTGGCCACAGTTACAGTATCTATAATGCTGTCTATGCCATAGCACATGCATTGCATATGGTGTCTTCCTCTAGATTGAATCAAAGAACAATGGTGGGTTGCCAGAGAGTTCAGCTTCAGCATCTCCAGCCTTGGCAGGTAATGTTTTTTATTGGAATTACCATATTATGAAAAGATGTGAGAGTCTACTCCAGTACTAATTGGTGAAGTAATTGAGATTGGTAGCCACTAGGACTTGGAAGAGAGAGGTACTTCCCTCAGTCAATGACTGGCTTATTTAAGTATGTGAGTTATGTGTGCACGATAAAATTTCTAAGTTAATACATGAAGAAGAAAACTACTCTTATACATCATATTTTGAAGAGCTATGGTTTCCATTTCTTAGCTTTGTTTGTAGTCATGAAGATGTTAAGTGGCTTTTTAGCTGGACCAAAGTAATATCCATTTTTAAACCTTGTTAGTAGGAGATATCTGATAAACAAGGTTTAAAAATGGATATAGAATGTGTTGTATATTTTGTTAATTTACTTTTGTAAATGCATTGGATTATATATATTTTTAAAAGATTGGTAACCACGTTAGTCTGTCTGCGGCAGTAGAAAACAGCAAGAGTCCAATCGCACCTAAAAGACTAACAAAATTTGTGGTAGGGTATCTGAAGTATCTGAAGAAGGTAGCAGTGACTTACAAAAGCTCATACCCAGCCAGAAATTTTGTTAGTCTTTCAGGTGTTACTGGACTCTTGTTCTTTTCTACTGCTGAAATAAGATTATACACACCATTTATGGTTCACAATTCCTGCTACAAAATGCTGTTATAATGTTATTCTTTTTATGTCAACTAGCTCCACCTGTTTCTTCAAGGCACTTCATTTAATAACTCACTTGGAGATAGTATCTCTTTTGATAGTAAGAAGGAAACTGAAGTTGGACTTGATATCACAAACCTGGTCACATTCGCAAACAAGTCCTTCCATAGGGTGAAAGTTGGAAGGGTGAATCCCAAAGCTCTAGAAGGACAAGAATTCATCATTCATGAGGATAAAATTGTGTGGCACACAACATTTAACCAGGTTGGGTTTCAAGGTATTCTTTAGAAGGATAATTTGTGATTGGAACGTTCCTTAGATGCAAATGGTGACTCTTGAATGCATGATCTGCCTCTATAATGGTAGCACACATTTTGGCATTAAAGAGCCTAAGAGGGAATGTTAGATATTTCTATACTCTCTAAATGCTGGGGGGGGGGATAAAACATTTTATACAAGAAACACTGTGAAATAATTGCCTTCCTTAATATGTGAGAGAACCAGGCAAGACATCTTGTATGGGCTGAATCAGTGGTTGAGTTAGACCATTCCTTTGCCTGGAGTTCCTATATTTAAAGTAGGGATGTACATTTGGGTATACCAGAGCCAAAATTAAATCTCAAAGCAGCTTTTTAAGGTCACCTCAGGGGTATCTGGAATGATGCGAAACACTCCCAAAATTCTGGGAATAAAGAAAATTTATCTCCCAGAATTTCAGGAGCACTTCAGTTTCAGAGAGACACAGGAGTGGGGAGGGAAAAGAGTACACTCACCCACCAAACAGTTATTAGTTGGTGTCTCTGTCATTTTAAATGTTAAATGGACTAGAAGCCTCATCTGAAGGTAGATGATTGTGGTCTATATGTGAAATTATGGGGTTTTATTTTTCCTTGGCATTAGAGAAACTAGGGCTGCGGTCACACGGAACATTAGCCACACAAGAGAGATGGAAGACAGGTGGAGTTTCCTTGCGCGATCTCACCGGCACATCTGGGAAGCGTAGCGCTTCCGTGGCACAACCAAGTCTTCCTGCCGAAAACACGCAGCAAAAAACTAGTACCTCGGAGGTACTAGTTTCCGGAAACCATGGGGCAAGGGTGGGCGTCTGATCGCGTTTCCGGTGGCATCCGGCGCTCGTCCATGTCCCCTTGCGAAAAAGGTGGGTTTTTCCCCCCAAGTCTCCATGGATATGCACACGCAACCAACGGAGCATGCGCATTCGTCATGTACACAAAACAAGAAAACCAGTTCGCCGCACCGCACGCTTCTTAGTTGCGCGCAGGCGTGTCCTGTGATCGGCACCTCTCCCTACCCACGGAACCTCTACGGTACCTCCACAGAACCTCCACAGGAGGTCTGATCACTTAACCGTGCATTAGTTTGCCACGGGGCAAACAGCCACGCTTCCCCCCCCCGCAGTTTCCTGCCCATGTGACTGGAGCCACAGTCTATAAATATATTTCTGCTACATGATCAAGACAGTAATAGTAAATTATTGATTATGGAAAAAGCTGTTAAGTCACAGCTGGCTGATGGCGGCCTTCTAGTGTTTTCAAGGCAAGAGACAAACAAATGTTGTTTGTAGCAACCTTGGACTTCCATGATGGTCTCCCCTTCAAGTACTAACCAGAGCTGACCCTGCTTCCATTGAGATAGGGATGCAAATATATGCATGATATTTTGTGCTCCCCCCTTCCACTTCTATTTTTTCCTTTCCTATATCATTTTATGTACTATAAAATAATCTTTAATTCCTCCAATATTAAATCCCTTTCATGTTTTTGATAGGTTTTGCCGGTTTCAGTGTGTAATGACTACTGCCTCCCTGGTTCTCACAAGAAAAGGAAGGAAGGGGAGAATTTTTGTTGCTACAGTTGTGCCCCATGTCCTGAAGGGACAGTTTCAAATCAGAAAGGTCAGTAACTTAGTGCATCCTATTTGCTACCAATGAAGGTTAATTAACTTAGAAGCAAAATCTTCATGTCGTGATTTTGTCATTGTTCAGGCTTAATGGAGAGGACCATTTATTCAGCAGTATCTCACCACAGTGTACATGTAGCCAACCATTTGTTAAACCAGTATTCTGCCTCACTGTGAAAAAAATGCAAAGATAATTGTTTCACAAAATGAAATATTGAGAAATAGATTAGAAAACAGAGAGTGTTTTCCAATTCTGCCTTTTCACCCATTCAGGGGTAGTCTATCAAGTGATGACAAACCAAGGGGCATCTGTAGTTGTATGCACCGGTCTATACTTAATGATCGAAGCAAGAAAAATAGCCTTAGTTTTAGGAGTCAAAAATTGTACTTATATATTTAATTTGATTATTTTCTGCCTTTCCTGTTTAGACTGGATGATGAGTCAGGGTCACATATTGAACAGGGGGTACACTAACATTACGGAACCAGGGGCATTTGTCATTGATTTCTAGATTTTCAGTCATTCAGCCTGATGCAGGAAAAATGTGAATGACTGTTACAGATGGCAATAAATCAATAAATGCAGAATTCTCTGTGTACCATAGGCATCCATGTTTAAAGACTGATGTACAGGCTAAAGATCTCCGAATTGGCTTTTAATTTTATTTTTTTTACCAAAGTGACATGAACAAACTTAACATGTAAATTATGCTTTATCAGTTCCCAAATGAAAGTTTTTGAGACCGTAAGATCTTTGTTCTTGTATTCTCTATGGTGCAAGCACACTGTTACCAATCATGTACGTATAACAAATCCTTCCAGTAGGACTGAGTAATAATAATTTTAAGAACAAGCAGCAGTTCAAATCATTCAAACAGCAGTTCAAATCTAACATGTTCAAAATTATTCCTTATCAAAGGATAAGCAAGAATAGAAAAAAATACATCACTAAATTCTAGAGCCAAAATATAAGTGATATATTAATAATAAGAATATAGTTTAAAACATCAAGTAGTAAACTATGTCCTGAATAATGTACATTAAGCAATTATTTATTTATTTAGGTAGATGGTAGGTAGGTAGGTAGGTAGGTAGGTAGGTAATTTATATGCCTCCTCTCCAGAGACATATTCAAGGTGGCTAGTAAGTTAAAACAATGAGTTGGATCCTGCTATCTTTTCCCATTTCACCCAGTTCTCTTCCTTACTACAGCCCCTGTCCCCCAGGTTTTTTGTACACACACGTCCTATGACCTCCCCCCCCCCGCATAGCCTTCTGGGTGAGAGAAGTACCACTGCTTTTTCAACAGCAGGAAAACTGATTGGATCCAGTCCCACACTATGAAACAAATATACCACTTCTATATCTTAGCCTCTTGGATTTTGCATTTTTTTTCTATTTCTGCACAGCAGGATTTTTGTCTCTTTTTTATTTCCTTCCTCAACCACCAATGCTATGCGAATTAGCCTCTAGTCATATTTGAAATGAACACTGAGAATATCCCCTTTTTCCTTTTTTTGTCAGACATGAATACCTGCTTTAAATGCCCAAAAGATCGCTATCCAAGTAATGGCCATCAATGTATTCCTAAAGTTATAACCTTCCTGTCTTATGAAGAACCTTTAGGGATCACTTTAGTTTCACTAGCCATTTCATTTTTGCTGCTCACAGTCTTGGTGCTAAGTACTTTTATTAAACACAGAGACACTCCCATTGTAAAAGCCAACAACCGGGATATTACCTACGCTCTCCTCATCTCTATCATGCTTTGCTTCCTCTGCTGTTTCCTGTTCATTGGAAGACCAATAAAGTTGACTTGCTTCCTCCAACAATCTGCTTTTAGCATCATCTTCTCTGTGGCTGTTTCTTGTGTCTTGGCCAAAACCATCACTGTGGTTTTAGCATTCATGGCTATCAAACCAGGGTCCATCATGAGGAAATTCGTGGGGAAGAGTCTGACCAACTTCATTGTCCTTTCCTGCTCTGTTATTCAAATCTGTATTTGTACAGTGTGGCTAGGAACCACTCCTCCATTCCCAAATTTGGACACACAGTCCATGGATGAAGAGATTATAGCAGAATGTAATGAAGGGTCTGTCATCATGTTTTATATTGTCCTGGGCTACATTGGACTTTTGTCCTACATCAGCATGACAGTGGCTTTCTTTGCCAGGAAGCTACCAGACAGTTTTAATGAAGCCAAGTTTATCACATTCAGCATGCTGATATTTTGCAGTGTTTGGTTGACGTTTCTTCCAACCTACCTGAGCACCAAAGGAAAATACATGGTAGCCGTGGAGATCTTCTCCATCTTAGCTTCCAGTGCTGGTTTACTGGGATGTATATTTTCCCCAAAATGTTACATTATTCTAGTGAGACCTGAATTAAACAACAGGGAACAGCTGATGGGGGGGAAGAAGTAAATTATCTAGTTTTCCATTTATATGTATTCATTTGGGTTTGTCTATAGAACTGAGACAGTGGACCTAATATAGGGGTCAACACGTTTCTTTATTCCATCCATTCAATTTACAAATCTGAGGTTAGATGATAATTTCAGAAGAATGAAGATGGGAATTTGTGACTTCTTATTCACTAATAATTCTTCAACAGTATAACCTTTTACTTCTAGTATTGTAATTTGAGGGAAATTGATTAAATTGTCTTTTATCTCTGTAGTTCTTTGAACATTTTTGCTGTATTCTCCTTGTTCCTATTAATTTTCTGTCACTCCTTGAAATCACCTGAATAATCAGACATGTTTTCATTATAACTTTCTTTTTTTACTGCTGATTTTCCTCCTCATGAATTTGCTCAAAGCTACAATCGGGTTAATTAAACAGTTGACAATAAAGGAATACATATTTATCACACTTTCCTCAACTCTTATGTTCCCTGTAAAATCAACCTACTTTAGATTTTTAAATGGCTCCACTGCTTGACCATATATGTTCTTATAGTCACCATGCCTAGTAGTCACTGACATGAAACCAACTAGTCCCCTTTTATTCCTGTGGCCTTCACGACATCCTCTTGAAGAGAATTTCACATTTAATCACTCTCTGTGTAAAGAAGTATTTCCTTTTGTCTGTCCTGAATTTACTGCCCATCAGCTTTATTGGATGCCCTTGGGAGAAGGAGAGAAATTCATCTTTGCCAACTCTCTCCAAGCCATACATGACTGTATAACCCTCTATCATGTCCCACCTTGGTTGTCTCTTTTCTAAACTGAAAAGTCCCAAACTCTTTAGCCTTTCCACTTTAGGAATTTTCCATCGCTTAGTGAGGATTTGGACCTGGCTCCCCCAGATCCTAATCCAATGCTCTAAACACTGCATCACATTGGCTCTCCAATACTGCAATGGTGGAGGTTTCTCCTGTTCATTTTCTGGTGAACATAACAACATGAATATATGTGTGTGTCCCACCATGCTAATATCAGAACAAAGCTTGATTTCAGTGGCACCTTTAAGAACAACTAAGTTTTCTTCAAGGTATAAGCTTTCATGTGCAAGCACACATCTTCAGATTCAGTATCTGAAGAAGTCTGTGTACACACAAAAGCTTATACCTTGAATAAAACGTTGGATATGAAGGTGCCCCTGGGCTCAAACTTCGTTCTGCTGCTCCATACCAACACAGCTACCCTCCTGAACCCATGCTAATATCAAATAGACTGCATATATTGATATTTTTATTTAGACCAGAGATATCCAGATGTGGAAACACTTGAACACTGGTTCTATGTGAGGAATATTGAATTCACTCCAAGAGATTAATTTGGTTGTCTTGCTGTTCCTTGTGATGTTACGTCTTTTATGGTGTGAGTTAGATATGATTGTGCTTATTATGGTTGTAAACTAGTGATGAAGGCTTTGTGCCAAAACACATTTGGCATTGTTTTATTGTATTTTGTTGTGTGTTATTTTATTGCATAAGAACAATTGTTTCCTGCTTTTGATTTGTTTATACATTGAATTGCTGGTGCACATAAATAAATTTGTTCAGTTATATATTGCATCATGTTATTTTTTTAATGCTACTTTGTGCTCTCAGACTTTTTTTGCACTGCTTTATACTGTCAGACTATTGGCTTATCTAGGGTTGCCAACCACCTGAAGAAGAAAAAAATGACCTGTCCCTTTAATAGAGGGTTAATGGAATCACTTCTTATTTCTTTGTGTGTGTGTTGAACTGGGGGGGTGGGCAGTCATTGGTCACCAAAGGCATCACAAAAACCTGGACCACACCTGCCTTATATTCTGACTATTTCCTAATGTTCCACGAAGGAGCAGATAAGACTGGTGAACTGATCCCCTCCCCCATATTGCTGCTGCCAACAAGAGCCAACTCTGGCAGAGGTAATTATCTCCTCCCAGAGTGATTCAAATCACTATAACTGAAACATGATGCTAAAGCTGCAGCGATTTCTCAGAAGGTGATAGAAATAGATGAATAAGCAAGTCTGTACTGGTTATAAAACATCGCCTTTTCTATTGAGAAAGGATAGAAAGGGAAAGAAGCAGGCAGGCCTCTGTGGCTGTGATCTCTCATGTGTTGCTTTGATGATCCACTCTTGTAATCATAGCTTTTCAAATCTTATCCGGGATGAAGGCATGAAGTTTCATCTCCATTGATGCTAAAAGGAAGCCTGTTACATTCTCCCTCCAAGACAGATATTGGCAGTGTCTGTTGCCATCCCAACTAGTGCTTTAAATTGAGCTAGTGCTTTCGATGGACCCAGGAACTTCTGTATCAAGAGATAATCACTGCCATCAAATGGTGCTGCTGGTAGTCACATTGCTGTCCCTGTTACCTTCCATGGCATGCAAAATAGATAACTGTCACCTGAAGGATTCCCTCTCTGCCCTTCATGAGAGTCATCAGTCAGGGGATGTCCTTATAGGTGGAATGATCTCTCAGATGGTTTACTTTTCCCCTGAATTGTCTTTCAGAAAATTGCCATTCCAGGACATGTTTGAGAATACAATGTAAGGAAAAGATTTCCTCCACCTTCTGGTGAGCTAGGCCAGATCACGCTCAGAGAAAGTCCATGTAGGATGTTATTCTTGCCCTGCACTCTGAACCCTCCTTCCCTCCTTTCCTCTCCCCCTCCCGCTCCCTCTCCCTCCACCCTCTCTCTTAATTAATGCTCTTTTTTTCAAATTGGGTAGTGTTGATAAAACAAGATTACATGAGGCAAGAAATGTCATGTCCGTGATTGAAAAAGCTCTAATTTTATTCTACATATCTTGGCCTTAGTGCCGTGTATTGATTAAGTCCCCACAATGTGTGAGGTATGCTAAAGTAGTTTGTTCTGTGATAGCCTACACTGCTCCAACTTGAGAGCTAGGTGATTTATCTTTTGGTCAGAGATGCACTAGAAATAGCAATCAAACAAACTTTGTTGCTATAGCCAACAACCATTTTAGCACTAGAAACACAGAAGAAGTTCAGTTGTTAAAATTAGGGATAAGGAAGTGGCCAGTATTTCAATTTCCCCCCTTAAACTGCATGACTCATAAAATCCCTTTTAACTTGGAGAAACTTTCAAAATTAATTAACCCCGGGATCTGAGTGCATGAAATTTGCCACAGCTTTGAATTGCTTTAGTATTTCTTCACATTTTCTTCTTTATCTATACTGCTGCATGCATTAATCAAACACTATTAAAAAACCCTCCTTCCTGATGTATACATATGAACACACATAAGAACATAAGAACATAAGAGATGCCAATGTTGGATCAGGCCAAAGGCCCATCCAGTCCAACACTCTGTGTCACACAGTGGCCAGAAATACCAGTGCCATCAGGAGGTCCACCACCACATATATACACATGAATCTGCCTTATACTGAATCAGAGCAATATATACGACTCAACAAGCAATGGTGATTGTGAACGGTGATACGACACAAAATATACAAATTCAAAGAGGTACAAGGCAGGGTTGCCCCTTGTCTCCGTTATTATTTATATTTACGTTGGAAACTCTAACAGACCTAATTAGGAACCACAATCAGATAAAAGGGCTCAAAGTTAAAGAGGAAGTGTTTAAAGTACAAGTGTTTGCGGACGACTTAGTATTTATAATAGAGGATCTGATTGAATCACTTCCTTATCTATTGGAAAGCATTGAAGAATATGGTAAAGTATCAGGCCTTAAAGTTAATTATAAAAAACAAACAAATATAATGACAAAAAATTGTACAGAAAATCAAGATCGCCAGATTCAAAATTTATCCCGCATGAATATAGTTAAAAAAGTGAAATATCTTGGAGTGGTGATATCGAAACGAAATATCACGCTGATCGAGGATAATTATACAAAACTACTCCACGATATATTAAAAAAGATCTAAGGAAATGGGAAGTGTTAAAATAATCTTTTATGGGCAAGATAGCCCTGGTAAAAATGAACATCCTACCAAGATTTCTCTTTCTTGCCCAAAATTTACCAGTATTAAGGAATGGAAGTATTATGTTGATCTTAAATATTGTGCTCTGATGCATCATAAACTTTCCTTGGGACCTGTTTTGTTTGTAAAGATGACAGTATTGTTATATCAGGTTTGCCAAATCCCACCAATTCCCTCACAGGTAAAGGTTCCTGTACTCAGCCCCAGTGAGTACAATCCACACACATACACACAGAAGTGTCCTGGTTGGGTCAAAGATGAACTATCCAAAGCATATGAAATATACTAGAAGCTCTTCCCCACTGACTCGGCTCACCAACCACATAGATTGAATGAATACTGAATGAGCTGCAGCAATACCAGAGTGAGCAATCGCATGAGCGATCATCCCTTTTTGCGAACTGTAGCTAAAGTCTGATGGATCACAAACATTCCACCTTGCCACTGTCATCAAATCAAGAAACATCCATCTTATACTCACCACAACCCTGTGGGATCGTTCAGGCTGAAAGGGTATAAAAGGGTATGACTGACCCAAGTTAACTACCAACCTTCTGTAGCAGAGGGGGGATTTGAATGTGGATTTCCTTGACCCTAGTCCAACATTGGACCCTAGACCTTGACCCTAGTCTACTATACTACACAGGCTTTGATAGGTTAGGGAAGCTGTTATCCCCTTTGTATTATGACAGAGGGGATATCTTCCAGTCACCCCATGTCTGTGCTGACCTACTCTTGCTGGCTTGTTCAGGAAGTAATCTGTGCCAACATAATACAATCCCTTTGATTTTGGGCACAACAACACCGATAGTCACCCTGATTCTATGTGGCAATTTTGAGGCTCCTAGCTTTCATTTCATATGAGTTCTGCCTATCTTAGACAACCATAGCTTCCCATGCAAAAAGTGGACTGGTGGGAGTTTCTGGGACTTGCACAGGCCAGGGTGTTTTGATTTCCTTCCACATTTGGTACTGCAACACCCATGAAGCTAGTGGCCAGTTCTGAGGCACTTAGCTTTGTTTCTGGAGTATTTATTCCTTCCCGAAACTCAGATGGCTGGACAGCCAGATGGATGGTTTTATTATAATAGACCAAGAAGGTTAAACTTGAAACAAAATCTCTCCCTTATAATAATTGAATAGCAACGTTCTATTTCGCAACATTCTAAATTTGGCCCCTTTAGTGTTAGGCCGAAAGAACTGCCGCTCAGAAGACACTGGCTGGGTCGACTGGCTGCTTTGTGCAGTCCCGCCCAGCGTTCCAAGGTCATTTGCATGTGGAAGCTGATTGGACTTCACTCCATTCCACACCTCAAACTCACCCCCCCCACAAGGCAGTTGGAATTTTCAGTTGATGTCAGCTGCCCTTTCCCTAGGCAGAGGCGGTGGGGGTTTTTTTGTAAAACTTAAGACAGACAGGCAGATAAAGGTTGGCTGATGGTTGCCAGGAAAGGACAGAGGGTTGCCAACTCCAGGTTGGAAACTTCCAGGATATTTTAGGGATGAAGCCTGCTGAGGGTGGGGTCTGAGGAGGAGAAGGAAGAGGGGGACCTCAGACAGATACAATGCCATACTGCCCACACTCCAGACAAGCTGTTGCCAGTCTCCAGGTGACAGCTGGAGAGATCTTAAAACTTTGGTGCTAATTCAAATTGTTGCAATTTATCAACAGAGTAGTGTTTTGGAAAATCTTTAGGAATTGTTTGGTGCATTTACGATGGGGCTCCTGGGGAACTATTGATGCCAATCTTGGCCCAGAACCCATCAAACCATTCTCTTCAACCCCCTGCTGTGCAGCTGACTTTCCCCTAGGGTTGCCAATCTCCAGGTGGGACCTGGAGATCTCCCACTGCTACAATTGATTTCCAGATGACAGAGATCAGTTTCCCCTGGAGAAAATGGCTGCTTTGGAGGGTAGACCCTATGACATTATACCTGCTGAGTCCTTCCGCTCCGCCCAATGCTGCCCTCTACAGAATCCACCCCCCAAACCTCCAGGTATTTCCCTCCTTAGAGCTGGCAACCCTACATTCCCCTCAGTGCCTGTTGGTAGGCAACTAAGCTTGGTCCTGTCACCTACTTTGGCCTTTGGGAGAAAACACATTGAGACCAGTCCTGATAGGGTTGCCAACTCCAGATGGGAAATTCCTGGAGATTTGAGGGACGGAGCCTGAAGAGGGTGAGGTTTGAGGAGGGGTGGGACCTCAGACAGGTACACTGCCATAGACTCCACCCTCCAAACCAGTCAGTCCCACATAGGGAACCATTGTTGCCAATCTCCAGGGGAGGGCTGGAGAGCACTCAGAATTACAACTGCTCTGCAGAAGGGAGGGCAGAAGTCAGCTGAAGTCAAAGGGGCAGATAATGGTAGGTTGATGGCTAGCTGGGAAGGAGATGGGGTTGCCAACTACATGCTGACAAATTCCTGGGGATTTGAGGGGTGGAGCCTGGAGAGGGTGGGGTTTGCAGAGGGGTGGAACCTCAGACAGGTAGAATGCCATAGACTACACCCTCCAAACCAGCCATTTTGTCCTGGGTAACAATTGCTGCCAATCTCCAGGTGAGGGCTACAGATCACTCACAATTACAACTGCTCTTCAGGTAGCAGAGATCAGTTCCTCTGGAGAAAACAGTGGACTCTGTCATTATACCCTGCTGAGGTCACCACAGCAAATTGACACTGTTTGCCCAAAGCCAGAGCACTGCCCCAGAGCCTCTTTCTAGATCTCGTTGTATTGCTTTCACAACGGGCTTTACTGCTAGTGGAATATAATTGTGGTAAAATGATTTAGACAATTCATCCTTCTTCTGTATAAGAATATTGAATTTTATTCACAGTATGATGACAAAGAACTACCAAAATGTCCTGGCCTTGGAATTTGCTGTTAATGAGATCAATGAGAATCCCAAGATTTTGCCAAATGTCTCACTCGGATTCCGTATCTATGACAGCTACTATGATCGAAGTAATAATTAAAAAAAATGATGAATGGATGACCTATCACAGTACTCTGAATTTGCTCTTCAAATCTCATAGATTTCCCCCCAACTACAGATGTGACACTGAAAAGAGTCTGATTGCTGTGATTGGTGGACTGAGCTCTGCAGTCTCCTTCCATATGGCAGAGATTCTAGATCAAGATTCCACAGGTAGGTTCTGTGCCTACGACAATGATGATTTTGTCAAAGATACTTTTCTTTCCGGCAGTTATTTGTGATTTGCAAGGTCAAGCAGTGGAAATGAAAGAAAAGTCTGATCAGATGAAAAATAGAGGCAAGAGGAAACGTGAAAGGAATGCTGTTCCAGAGAGTCAGAAGTTAATAGGGAGTTCACGATACTGTAAGAAGACTACTTTCCCAGGACTTGCACCATATTCCAATGATCTCAGAATAATCTGTTATGCCAACTCCTCCCGGAAATTCCTGGAGACCCAATCCGAGTTATCTACCTCAGGAAAGGGGGTTTGTGGCTGTGCGTAAGTTCTAACCAGTTTATACAGAGGTCAGATGGTCAAAGGGGGAACGCTCGCTATTTGTGAGGGAGTCAGACAACACACTATTTGTTAAATCAATGTTGCCTTTACTAAATGGTTTCATCAGACATACAAAATCGGAAACATACAAGATTCACAACAAGCTCCTTAGTTACAATAGTACATCAGAACAATTACAGCATAGAAAATAACAAAAGCATCAAATAAGGGGATGACACAATGGGGCACGGCTATACTTATCTGAGGTCCAAGCTGAAGAAGAAATCTCCTCCTTGGAAGGATGGGCAGCTAAAGCAGCAACTTGTGAACTCTAAAAACACACAGGCTGGGCCAGCCAAAGCCACGTGTGCGCTCCCTGGGTCGCGACTCCGGGGAACTTAGGTAGAGAGTCACTTGTAGCACCTTAGTGCACGCTATGGGGAAGGTGGGTTAACCAGAGAAACAAAGAAGAGTTTCTCCTTAAATAAACTCCTTTGTGGGGCAGTCTTTTCTAGCCATAAACTATCAAACCCGTCCTCTAAACTACCACTACTGGCTGAAGAGGGGGTGACGAGGGGATGACGAGGGGGTGACGTTCTTTGAGGGGTGGTGGGCAATATGCAGATCCTACTCCTACATCAAAGGTGCCTTGTGGTGAGGTGTGAATCTTCCGTTCCCATGGCCACCTCTTGATTTGCAGATCTGGTGCTTGCTCCAAAGCCATAAATGCTATTGTCTTTAGATCCCAAGCCAGATTAGGAGAGTAGGGTTATGTGTTCTTTCCCATTCCAGAAATGCTGGGGTTCGCTGGGGATTTTCCATAGCTCTCAGAGTGGGTGCAATGGCGCGGTGTCTTCTCTATCCCAGAGCATCACGGGATACTGACAGGGAAGCACATGGTCCGTATGTGCAGCAGCAGCCCAAGGCCAGCCTATTTCTAGGCGAGCATGAGATGCAGAACAAAGCAATACAACCAAACAGCAATCCCTGAACACACAATGCAGAGGTACTTATGCTAGAGACACACACAAACAGCATCACCACTATACAGAAATACAAACATAGGCTCATATCGTAACAATTCATACGAAACAACTTCAGCTCGCACAGAAAATATTTACCAGCAAATGTTTATTGACTAAACAGACATAAATGTAAACAGATCCCTTCTAACTCATCTCTGTCTGTATCTACTTTTAGGTCACATATGGGCTGTTTGCCCAAGAGAAGAAGGATTCAAGACAATTTTTTATTTTATTTTTATTTATTTATTTGGGATTTATATCCCGCCCTACCCATACGGCCCAGGGCGGCAAACAAGCGGCAACACCGGAGATAAAACATAAATTACATTAAAACCTTAATAAGTACAAACTAAAATGGTGCTCTACAATTCATTTTAAAAGTTCAAGGTGGTCGATATCCCTCACTGGCGGCCGATGGTATAAAAAGCAGGGACGCCAGAGTAATGTTCCTCTTGTGAGCAACGACAGCCCTCGCCCAAAGCCAGGTAGATGGTAAATCAAGCCACGGTGGTGGTATAGTGGCGGCGGCAGCGGCTCCTACTCGAAAGCCTGGCGGAAGAGCTCCGTCTTGCAGGCCCTGCGGAACTGTACCAGGTCCCGCAGGGCCCGGATCTCCGCTGGGAGCTCATTCCACCAGGTAGGAGCCGCCACCGAAAAAGCCCTGGCCTTGGTTAGGGCAAGCTTGATATCCCGGGGGCCTGGAACCTCTAGGAGGTCCAGACTCCCCGATCGCAGCGCTCTTGGGGGAACATACGGGGAGAGGCGGTCCCTCAGGTAGGCTGGACCCTGGCCATTCAGGCCTTTCTTTTACCACATGGCACTAAATGAAGCCCATCAGAATGTGAGCTTACTTAAACATTTCAGATGGACATGGGTTTGGCTTTTTGTGGTGGACGATGAAACTGGAGAACATTTCTTGCATAGTCTAGAACCATTACTTACCCAAAATGGAATCTGTCTAGCCTTCACAGGAGGAATAATTAAAAAATCCTCCCTTACACTGAATGCAGATGACTTCAATTATCTAACCTCCGCAACGTACCTTCCTTTTGGAAATAGTAACACAAATACTTTTATCCTCTATGGAAGACCTGCAACCATTGCCTGGCTGATGACTTTACTATCCTTTGAAGGTTCTGGATATAAGGAAAATCCTTCACTTAGAAAGGTGTGGATTATGATGGGCCAGGTAGATTTTGCACTGACAGGCCTTCAATGGAACTGGGATTTTCAGTTCTGTCAAGGAGCCATTTTCTTCACGATTCACTCAGATAACCTGAAAGGTTTTCCGACATTTCTTCAAAATGTGAAACCTTACTGGACACAAGGAGATGGTTTTCTCAACCAGTTCTGGGAACAAGCATTTGACTGTTCACTCCCAAAGACCCAAGAGCCCCTGAAAGACAACGGAGCATGTACCAGGCAGGAGAGACTGGAGAACCTTCCTGGGCAAATTTCTGAAATGACCATGACTGGGCACAGCTACAGCATCTATAACTCTGTCTGCACTGTGGCACATGCTTTGTATGTACTGCAGTCTTTCCGATCCAACCACAAACCTATGGTACATCATGAAGTACCTGAATTTCAAGATCCACAACGTTGGCGGGTAATAGCTTCTCAATCCATTGTCAATATTGGTATGAAGGTATGTTTTAGATGAGACAGTTTCCAACTTTCTCCAACATGAATAAGTGGTGAAAGGAAGTTTCACGCATTTCTTGGTGGATACTTGTCTTGTTCAGGCATGACAACTATATATTTCAGATATCCAGTAACAGGAGTGTGTGATACTTGCAATGCTCTTGATACACACGGTCCACATATAGTGTGAACAGGGCAATGCACTGATTATCTATGTATGTATAGCTACATAAAACTCTCCAGAATTTCTTTTCTTTTTCTTTATCCATGTAAAATTGTTACTGCATGTATCAAGAGCATTTTGGGTGGTGCCTATTCCTGTTTATGGTCTCCTTGTACATATGGTTGCCAAGTCCAAAAAGGAATGTTTTATTGCTTTGCATTTTTTTCAGATACTTAGAATGTGAAAATTAACAGCTCACCTTTTTTCACCTTGGCCTAAACAGAGGTGAAATAATGGAGAGTTTTACCAGCCTGTAATAGTATTTGTGACAAGACCTGGATGGCCCAGGCTAAACTGACCCCATTGTATCTTAGAATCTAAGTAGGGTTGGTATTTGGATCAGAGACCACCAATAAAGTCTATGGTTGCTGTGCAGAACATGGCAATGGCAAATCACCTCAAAAAAGGATATTATAGCATTGGGAAAGGTGCAAAAAAGTGCAACTAGAATGATAAAAGGCTGGAACACTTTTCCTATGGAGAAAGGTTACAACACTTGGGGATCTTTAGCTTGGAGAAATGACAACTGAGGGGTGACATGACTGAGGTTTATAAGATTATGTGTGGAATAGAGCAGATAGAGAAAGAAGTACTTTTCTCCCTTCCTCACAATACAAGAACTCATGGACACTCCATGAAATTGCTGAGCGGTCAGGTTAGAATGGATAAAAGAAGTGCTTCTTCACACAAGAAGTGATTAACACATGGAATTCACTGCCACAGGAAGTGGTGGCGGATACAAGCATTCATGGCTTCAAGAGGGAATTAGATAAACATATGGAGCAGAGGTCCATCAGTGGCTATTAGCCACAAAGTATAGATAGGAATTCTCAGTCTAGAGCAAGGGATGCTCTGTATTCTTGGTGCTTGGGGGGCAACAGTGGGAGGGCTTCTAGTGTCCTGGTCCCACTGCTGGATTTCCTGATGGCACCTGGTATTTTTGGCCACAGTGTGACAGAGTGTTGGACTGGATGGGCCATTGGCCTGATCCAACATTGGCTTCTCTTATGTTCTTATGTTATGTTAACATCTCTTGTCTTGAAAATCCTGTGGGGTGCCCATGAACTGGCTGCAATTAGACAGCACTTTCCACTACCTAAAATATTTGTAAAGTTTAACATAAGCACTGTAAAAGCACTGTAAAAATCTTTCACTCAGTTCTTTCATTCATTCATTTCTTTTGTTTTTAATAGCTCCATACATTTCTTCAAGAAACTTTGTTTAACAATTCAGCAGGTAAAACTATATTTTAATGATAAGAGGGAAATGGGTTCTGAATTTGATATAATTAATGTGGTCACCTTTCCAAATAATTCCTTCCTGAAAGTGAACTTTGGAAGACTGAATCCTGGTGCTCCTGAAGGACAGGGATTCATCATTTACGAGGACCGAATTATGTGGCCCCAATGTGGAGCATCACATTCTTTCATTTATTCCTCTTCTGAGATGCTCCCTGTGGTTCAACTCAGGCCTTATCAAAATAACATAGCATTTGGGGAAAAAGATACAAACCAGTAACCCAGCACTGGAAGCTAAGATTGAAAAGATCTCTACAGCTACCGTGTATTTCCCTTTCCTGCTCAGGTAGGTTGGAACAAAGGACACCCAAACACTACAAAAAGTCAGCATGCTGAAAGTGATGAACTTGGCTTCATTAAAACTGCTAGGCAGCTTTCTGGCTAGGAAAGCTACAATCAGGCTGATGGTGGACAGAAGTCCCATGTAGCTGAGGACCACATAAAACATAACATTGAAGCCTTCATTGCACTCAGCAACTATTTCTCCATTTATGGAGTGCATATCCAAAGATGGGTATGGGGGTGAGGTTCCGAGCCATATCATACAGATGACTCCTTGAATTAAGGGGCAGGAAGCAACAATGAAATTGGTCAGTCTTTTCCTCAACAACCATTGCATGCTGGACCCTGGTTTGGTAGCTATAAAAGCCACAACCACAGTGATGGTCTTGGCCAATACACAGGAAACGGCCATGGAGAAGATGATGCCAAAAGCAGATTGCCGGATGAAGCAAGTTGCTTTCTTAGGTTGCCCAATGAAGAGCAAAGAGCAGAGGAAGCAGAGCAGGAGAGAGATGAGTAGAAGGTTGCTAATATTCTGGTTGTTGGCTTTGACTATGGGAGTATTTTTGTGTTTAATAAAAGTTCCCAGCACAAAGGCAGTGACCAAGGAGCAAGAAACAGCCACTGAGGCTAAAGTGATTCCTAAAGGTTCATCAAAAGACAGGAAGCGTATCACTTTGCAAATGCATTCCTCTTGGGTCTTGCTTGGATATTGATCTTCTGTGCATTCGATACATTCAACTGTGTCTTAAAAATACAAAGAGGAAGGGTAACATAAAAGGATATATCCAGACATTTTTGTCCAGACACTGCCATCTGGAATCCATGGACAGTAATAAATTTGGAATTGTAGTTGGGGTACCCTGTTAACCCATCTCTTATAAAATAAATAAAAAATAAATAAAGTGAATAGAAAATAATGATACTAATCTGGTTAGAGAATTATGAGTCCTCGTGGAAATATTGCTATGTGGAAGCAAGTAAAAGTCCATTTAGAAATATCTGCATATCACTTTCTCATCAAGAACAAACAACAAACCTTTATTGGCATAACAGCAGCGGCCCTGGTTCAGAGATACAGGAAAGTGAAAGAAAAAACCAAACAGTTAACTACTTATTCTGAAAAAAAAAAAGACTTCTCCTCCTATATGCCCAATGCAGGAAGCTTGCCACTGCTTCGATGAAATCAACCTGTTTGAGGCTAGAAGGTTCATAATCTTACTTTCCTCAGATTTGCCCTCCAGAGATCACAGTACAGGATCAAGGTGGTAGGCACATAAATCCTAGTAAAGTCTACAAGACAGAAGTACATGGTCCATTCCTTCAATCTCCTTTAGCCCACATGGGCATAACCTATCCGAGAACAGTGTTTTTTTTTTAATCTCCCATATAGCACAGCTGAGGGGAGCACATTAAAACGGGCTAGTGTGAACACCCTTCTAATATGGGGATCAATCAAATAAGAGAAATACTCTACAAGTGGCACATTAAAAGATATCCCCCAATAAATTGGGAAACAGTGCCAGTGGCAAGACTATTACGTTCTTGCATTTCTATAGCGATTATTATCTGTTTAATCATGCCACAAGCTTGCTTCTCCTCAAGAAGGGTCAAATCATCCATGTTGAGCCCCATAAGTAACTTTCACTTCAACACATGTCAACCAATCTGATAGGGGGAATTCATGCAGTGTATACGCAATGAGACTATTAGACCCACTTCTATAGAGAAATCACAGCCAAAAGCTTTGGTACTTCTCATCATTTATACGACCTGCTGTCAAATGTGTGAACTATCGATGATAACAAGTTAGATCTCTCTAGTAGCTGAAATTCTCCTAATCTTTGACAGATCACTATCATCAATTGAATTAGAAAATTATTAAATTTCTTCCCAAAATAGTCACCCCACTTCACTGCAAAGGCTGGGAACATGATGGCCTACATCACCTACCCTTCTGGCTTGAAATCTTTCCTTCTGGGCATGGATCACAATCGTAGCAGCAAAATTTCTCCCCTTCCTTCTTTTTCTTCTGAGAACCTGGGTGGCAGTGGTCATTGCACACAGAAACAGGCACCACCTATCAAAAGAACTGCAACATTTACTATTCTTTGAATGCAAATGGAACCCCCCCCCCCGTTTCTTTCTTGGATGAGGGAAATTTGGAGACAAAAGAAGACAACCACATAACTCAGTTCTGTAGCTCCTTCCATAAACAAGATGAATGGACAACTATTGTCCAGCGGTAAACCCCCAAAATCTTTTATCTGCCACCCTCACAAGCCTATCACATGTTAACGAACTCATGAACAATACAGCACAGTCAGCAGTTGTTTATATGTAAGGTCATGCATATCGGAACAAAAAGTATTAATTGTAAATATATGCTGATGTGGTCTGAACTGTCTGAGACTGAAAGACATTTTGGGGTTGTGGTGGACAGCTCAATCAAAATGTTGACCCAGTGTGCAGCAACAGTGAAAATATTGTAATTACTGACAGAGTGGACCAAGATTAGGTTGTTGGAGGACTTTCCCTTTGATGAAAAGCTGGAGAATCTGGAACTTTTCAGTGCAGAAAATAAACATAAAGGGAGACTATATGGGGAGAGAGAAAAAATATGGTTGAGGTGGAGAAAGTAGATAGAAGGAGCTATTTCCCCCTCCCCCATAATACTAAAACTTGAAGGTACCTACTGAAGTTGTTGAGAAATAGGTTCAGGACAGACAGTCTAAAGGAAACACTTCTTTACTCAACTAGTAATTAAACTGTGGAATTCATTGCCAGTAGAGGTAGTGATGGCTATGAGCATAGATAGGTTTCAAAGTGGGCTAGACAGATTCATGGAGGGGAGGTCCAGCAAGGCTACTAGCCATGGTAACTGAAGGAAGACTCCATACTACTGCTGGAAGGCAGCAGCAGGGAGTGCCTTAACCTGATAGCATGGCCCTCCAGTACGACTGGTTGGCCACGGTGCAAAACATTATGCCGGACTAGATGCAACACTGGTCTGATCCAAGAGGCCTTAATTTCATTCTTACATTGTGAGTTGGTGGAATAATAAACAATATTCTCCAAGAACTAGTACATGGCAGATATGAGTTTTGACATGGCAGATATTTAACTCAGTGCTATTTCCTACAGTCCTGGACCTCCATGACAGAATACCTCAAGTAGCAAAGGAATCTCCCGATCCTTGCCTAGTCCCCACAATGAAGTGGCCTATGAGAATGCCCTGGAAGTTGTACCTGGTTAAAGCTTCTGTGCCATGCAATCATATCTTGATGAATGACGAATTCTCTTTCATCAGCATCTACCCTTCCAACTTTCCTCTTGTGGATGGACTTGTTTGGGAATACGATCAGGTTTGTTATATCAAATCCAGATCCCATTTCCCTGTTCTTATTAAAGGACATTGTTTCTCCAACAGAGTTGTTAAATGAAACATCCTGAAGGAGCCAATGGAGCTGATTGGGGGAAAAGACAACAACAACTAAGTATAAAAATAAGTCAGTATTCATGTACAGATTAAAAATTTGGCAGAAGACAGCACTGAAATTTATATGGTTGAAAAGAGCTCCTAAAATAGCAACAAAAACATTTGTTTTTAAATAAAGGGGGAGATTTGAGCAGTTGTTAAAGTTGGATTGTACAACCATGCAGCCAAACCTAAAGCAATGTAAAAGTCATCCGGTCCAAAATAATGATAGTTTACCCATGGAATACATTGTGAGGCAAATTTAAAGGAAGTTATATGGTGTCGAGATATAAGTAGGTTTGCACGTGGCAAACAGATGCGTCGGACGTGGCCATGGGGGGGCCATCCTCCAGGAGGGTGGGGACGGGTTACTCCACCCCTTGGCATATGTGTCAAGGAAGTTTAATGACACTGAACGGAACTGGTCTGTTTGGGAGAAGGAGACGGGGGCAATAAAGCTCGCGCTATCCACTTGGAGGCATTGGTTGGAGGGAGCGAGAGTCCCGTTCGAGGTGTGAACTGACCATAAGAACTTGGAAACACTTAAAATGCCTCAGTGTCTCAATGCCAAACAGCTCTGCTGGGCAGATTTTTTCTCCAAATTCCAGTTCACCTGCCATCATTTTCCGGGTGCTGCGCTCAGGGGGGAGGTATTACAAGCAGTGCATGGCTCCAAACTGTCAGGACACCCGGGATTTGTAAAATCACTTCAAATTTTGCAACAGCAGTTTTGGTGGCCAAAAATGTGGAAGGATTTATCCTCTTATGTCCAGTCCTGCCAAATATGTGCCATGAGCAAAGCTAGGCCGGGGGAGCCCCCGGGACTTTTACACCCGCTTCCTACTCCAAGCCGGCCCTGTGAAGTTATATCTATGGATATAACTGACCTACCACAGAGTAAACCGATGACTGTGATATGGGTGGTGGTCAATGTTCCCTCTAAGCTGTGGTGTCTTGTGAGCCAAAATTCTACTTTGTGAGCTACTACCATTAAAGTTGTGAGCAAGCGATTTGGCTTCTGTATAAATTAGTTTGCTCTGGAGCCCTCCTTCCTGAGCTAAGACAAAAATGTGTGAGCCGGAGGTTAAAAACCTGTGAGCTAGCTCACATTAACTCAGCTTAGAGGGAACACTGGTGGTGGTGGATTTATTTTCTAAGCAAGCACATTTCATCCCGTATCCTCACTGCCCACGGCTAAAGCACTAGCAAAGGCGTTTTTGGTGCACGTGGTGCGATTGCACATGCTCCCCACCAAGGTGGTCTCCGACTGGGGGACTCAATTCGTTTCTTGGTTCTGGGGGGAGCTAATGAAACTGATGGGGGTGGAACGGGGCCTCAGCAGTGCTTACCACCCAGAGACTGACGGGCAGACAGAATGAGTGAATCAAACTCTGGAGCAATATCTCCGTTGCTTTGCCAACTATCAACAAGACGATTGGAATGACTTATTACCTCTAGCTGAATTCTGTTATAATAATACATGTAATTCTTCCACGGGGATGTCCCCGTTTAAGGCGCTGTATGGTTATGACAGCCCGCCTGTCCCATTCCTGGAAGGGGACATGGACATGGGGCCGGGGGATGCTGCCCAATGGTGCAAACATTTACGTGACTCTTGGCCACTTCTGTGTAAGACATTAAATGCTGCCAAGGAGGCTTACAAAGTGTAGGCTGAGGGTGGAGGGTTGGGCTCTGCAGCCTGTTGACTCGATGTATGTGTCCACAAAAAATATTCAGATGTTACGGCCAAGTAGGAAATTGGAGTGGAAATACATTGGGCCGTTTAAGGTTAATAAGGTCATCAATGATGTAGCTGTGGATCTGGACTTGCTGAAAAACTTGAGGAAATTGCATTCTGTGTTTCATTTCGGCCTCCTGAAGAAGGATTCTGGTTCCAGCCCTTGGTGTCCTTCGGTACCGGTGCCCCCTCCTATCATAATGGAGGGCGAGGAACATTATGAGATCTCTAAAATCTTGGACTCTAAGATCAAAAGAGGAAAATTGATGTATTTGGTGGAATGGTTAGATTTCGGACCCCAGCACCTGGAATGGGTGGAAGTAGGGGATATTCGGGCCCCTCGCCTGTTACGTCAGTTCCATCGTGACTTCCCGGACAAACCAAGAGACCTCCCGGAATGACCTGGAGATCTCCCGGAATGGGCGGGAGAAGGTGATTTTTGAGAGGGCAGTATGTCAGCAATGCTGCCATGGGGGTTGGGATTGTCAGACAGCTTCAGTGTAATTGCTTTCACATTCCTTTCTGTGCTTCGCTGAAACGCTTATCTCTAAAGACATGCAGGTGGGGGTTTGTGTAGTCTGCCTTTTCCAAGGAACCGTGAAAGAAAGCGAGTTCCCAGCTTCGCCTAGAAACAGTTTGCAAGCTTTATCCCACGTGCGGGAGGGTGCCTAATTGGCCAGCACAGTGGGGGGGGGTGCATACGAATACCCTATATCTTATTATGTCCAAGGGGCAACTGCCATTCTTAACAGTGACTATGTTAATGCATCTATGGCTCTTCAATAAAAGTATTACCTTTCTTGAAATCGTGTACTACGTTGTTGGCTGTGGGTTCTGACAGTAGGACATATGACACCGTATCAATGTATCTTTTAGTCCAGTGTAAAATGAAGGCACTCTTTACCTGGTTATATTTGGGAAACTAACCCTGACAACCATATAGGCCACCCCATCAAAGGGGTGAGTATTCTGTACTCTAATGGTGTGTTTCCACAGGGGTCAATGGGGCATTATAACTGACTTCCAGAGGCAGTAGAGACTGACCAGACAGAATGACATTCCTTAATTACCTCTGTATTGGATTTAGCACAGTCCACACTGCTTTCCTCATGAGCTCAGTTCCCTTCACTCACCCATTCCTTCTCCTTCAATGCCTCAGGGGGTGAACAGTGCCTCTGCCTTGAAGCAGTTCTACCAAGCCTGTCCCAGTTTGGTACCGTTATGTTACTTCAGGCCCCGCCTCCTCCTTTAGGTTCTGCTTTCTCCTTTCTTTGCATCCCTTCAGTCTTACTTGGCCAGCTTCTCTTCTCACTCCCCCTGTCTCTTCTGACATCTCCCTTTTTATCCCTGGGGCTCTGTCCATGCCGGTCATGCCGAGCACCACCCCTGCATAACATCCATTTCCGCCCATACATCCATTTCATATCCTCTTGTAATACCAGTTCTCTATTATACACTCGGTGCTGCTTACTCACAGACAGATCTTCACTTCCTTATATTCTCTTTCTCTCTTACTTTCTCTCACTCTCTCTTGCACTAACTAGGGCCGTGATCCCCAGGCACTCCTCCCCTCTGGATCAAATGGGCACAGTCAGACAGGCACATCTGTCAGGTGTTCCCCAGCCATACTTATTCCATCACAGGGTGAGTTGGAGCTGGGTTAAAAAGTCACCACATCACAAGTAGTGCTTTCAGTTCCCCGTGCAGTCATCACACATGGTTGGATGTTGGAACACGGGGCAGCGCGCGGAGAATGGATTTGGCAGCCTGAACCTGCAGATCCATTCTGCCGCTAGGGGGGGTGTCTTTTTTTAAAATTGCCTATATGCACATGTGCATGCACACGCACATGTGCTCCTATGTGCACATGAATTTTGGAATGCATTACCACGGGATGTCTCCATAGGTAACCCACAGCAGGGTGTGCTGTGTGGTTGATATGCCCCACAACACTTCAAACTAGTTCAGTTAGAGGTGGCACCATATCACGCCAAGCCACCAGTGTGGACACAGCCTAGGTGAGATGTGACCACCTGACCAAATGCCGCACCTCTGTCCCACAGCAAGAGCAAAGAGTGCAAACCCAGGAGGCAGATAAGGCATAGAAAGTTGCTCCAAATAGGCCTTATATTGGCTGGCCTGCACATGCCAATGTCTAGGCCCTTAGCTACAAGACTGAAGGGTTTCTCTAGTTTTGGACATTCCTGGTGGTTTGGGATAGTGCGGCTATTTCCTTCTCAACACAGGTCTCCATACTCTGGAAGTCAGTTGTGTTTCCAAAAGAACTCCAGACCCCACCCTGAGGTTGGCAGCTGTACTTGTGCTCCATTCTTTCATGTAAGGTAAGTAAAGGTAAAGGTTTCCCTTGCTTGAAAGCCAGTCAAATCCAACTCTAGGGATGCAGTGCTCATCTCCGTTTCCAAGCTGAAGAGTCAGCGTTGTCCAAAGACATCTCTGTGGTCATGTGGCTGGCATGACTAGATGCCAAAGCTCATGGAATGCTGTTACCTTCCCATCGAAGCAGTACCTATCTATCTACTTGCAATTTCTTGGTTTCGAACTGCTAGGTTGGCAGGAGCTGGGACTGGAGATGGGAGCTCACTCAATCATGCATTCTTTCATGTGGGCATACCCAATTATGTCCCACACTTCCATAAGATGGGGAACAGTTTTATCCAATTGGTTACCAAAATCTAATTAATGTGCATTCAAAATATGTCTGACTTCTATAGTTGAGAATACTGCAGATGCAAATGCTGACATTGCTGTTCGGAAACAGCTGAAAGAGGACAGAAAAGGTAACACAGCACAGAAGGTGCAGCAGATGAAACATAGGCTGAGTGAGACTGAAAGAAAAGGTGGTTATACTGGGAACCTATTCTCACTAAGCTTGGGTTTGGTTCAGCCAGTTTCATTGGAGTTTATTGTTGCTGGAATTTTTTCTTCTAAGCTTCCCTTATGTGAGTGTGTGCTTTAGGTTGTAACCCTGTGCCCCATAATATATACTTAAGTTCCACACATGTTTACTGGCTGCAGAATGGCAGCCATAGTTTGCAGACCAAGTGCGCTGCTAATACACCAGTGGGGGGATATGCATTGCAGCATCAGAATTTCCACATCTAAGATCAATGCAGTAGTGTTGTAAGGTGTGGCATGTGGTTAAACTGATCATAAACCACAGTCTCAGGACTTTTCATTGCAGGTACTTTTGAAACCAAATTACCACCTGGAATACAGTTGTACACTCTTATTAGGTAAACTTAAATGCATTTTTAGCAAGTATGTATATATTACTTAAAATGATTCTCCACTAGGTCTAGGGTACACATGGAGTTGCAGTGTTCTGCCAGCTCACATATCTGATATAAGCAATAAACGATGTGGTTGTCATACTATGAATGCAAAGCAGTTACAGTGATATGTATCTAATATGCTATTAAGCATTTATACGATCCAGACTTAGCATAAATACATTTTATAACTCTATATTTAATCATACTTTTTTGTAGATCTGTATTGTTAAAAGACAGGTTTGTACAGATTTCACTGACCCACAACAAAGTACGCACTAAAGCAGTTAACAGTGCATCCATTCCCATCATTTCAGGAGTGCTTCAGAAATTCACTGACCTTCATCAAGATGTCACCATTCTTAATGTAATGATTAGTAAATTTCCCCATCAATGTTTGATGCCAGGAGATAGGGCTACTTCTCAAGTTCTACTCAGTAAGTTGCATTCATGTATTTATGCCTGTAATTAACATTTACTTTATTTAAAAACAGGAGACTTGAAAAGGTTACATTTTTATAAGATTTCTGGGAGCTTGGCCCCCTGTCTCAAAACTTACTATTTTGAGTTGTGTTAATGTCAGCTGCTGTTGGAAGCAAATATTTTAGGCCAAAGTTCAAACATTCCATTCAATGTGAAAATATGTCTGAAACTGATGACTTCTGGTAACAATTTGGAAGACATTTTGAACAATGACTTCTTGAGCTGGATCCTAAGAAGCAGACCCAAAATTGCACAAATGGCTACTTTTCCCGCTCCCTTCTCTATCTGCAGTCTTCTGTGCCTCGTGAAATTGTGAGTCTGTGGGTCAGTGGAATCTGAGGAACATCTTGGGTATCAAAGTGTGGATGGTTCGGTGAGAGGGAAGAATTAGTTAAAATTACCCCTTCCTCTGCTGTGAGCAACAACAGCTGCTGCAAGAAGAAAAAAGGATCCAAGGCCTAGATGAGAATCCCTCTGGGTTTTCAAGTGGAAAGCTACAGCTTTCCAATTATGTGGGAACAGTGAATTTGAAGTTTGCCTCGTCTTGTACTGTCGTGGTCATCAAAATGAAGCCATTTTATGGTGAAAGCATTACCTGCCAAGGCTGGAGATATTGAAGCTGGCTTGTTTGGCCACCCACAATTCCTCTGTGATTAGATCTAGTGGTGGACATGGCATGCAGAGCATGTGCCACTGCATAGACTGCATTATAGATACTGTAGCTGTGGCCAGTCATGTGTGTTTCAAAAATGGGTCCGGGGAGACTCTCTGTGCTCTCTTTCCCAGTACATGTTCCAGAGTCTTCGCTTGGATCCTGGGGATTTGGAAGCAGACAGTCAAAGGCTTGCTGCCAGAAATCCTTGAGAAAACCATCTTCTTGTGTCCTGTCAGGCTTTATGATGCGAGAAAATTTCTGGAACCCAAGAACCTCATGAGAGTGAACTGTGAAGGAAAGGGCACCTTGAAAGAAGTCAAAATTCAAGCCTGTTTGAAAGCCTGATAATGTAAAATCGACTTGGGCTGTCATAATCCACACATTCCTAAAAACAGCATTTTCCTTGTAGCCAACAGTTCCGAAAAACATCAATGCATTCAATGTTATCAGGGTTTTAGATTCACCATAGAGAATTAAAGTATTGGCTTTGCTTTCTGTCAAAGGCTGATACAGATCAGAGATTAATTTATAAACGTCTTCAGCGGTATCCCATCTGGACTGAGTCGGGATTCTCTCTGTGAAGGCTAAGCAGATCCCATTTTGGGAAAGCAATGGCTCCAGAGCCTTCAGGAAATCTCCACTGTCTTCATCAGCAGCAAAAAGCCCAACCCATGTCCATTGGAAATGGACAAGCAACCGAATGATCCCCATAGTCTGAAGAGCCACATTTGGGACTGTGTGGAACAAGTATGGAACCTCTGTTTTCTTAAGGGCAAATGAGCCATATGTGAGCTAAAATGAAATATATGGATTAATTGGCATAGATATTGATCAAAATTGTTTTGATTGGCCAGTCACCAAGCTCCTTTTCTGTTCTTTCTGGTACAGCTAGGTCCTATCTCTAAAATCTTTGCCGAAGCAAAACAAAATCATCTACACCCACAGCTCCAGAATTTATCAGAGGAAGAGAACAATTTAGGCTAAATGCTTAATTTAGTCTTCAAAAAATTCCCGAAACCACCTGTTTTTTGTATCAAACATGTATCCCGCCAGAACGTAAACTGCAACCACAGAAAACCAAAGCCAGACCTACCAGTATTGTTTTTTTCCAAATAAAGCTGAAATAACCCTAATGCCTTCTTGTACTTAAGGAACTTTCGACATATGAGAAATATTATGCAGATCATGGACTGTGAACATATGGCAGGTCATAAACATCTGACTCCTTAAGGCCAATGCTAAGTTGTTTGTGGTAAGACTCTGGAATCAAACATGTTACTAATCAGCTTAATGCTTTTGTGCCTTGAATTACTAAGGTCCTAAAATCTTTGAAGGTTTCCTCATGTTTCTTACATTGTACAGTATAGTAATAAAATTTATCGCATATGGCCAAAGCCTGTTATAATTTAATCTATATGTATATAAACTACAAGGGTTAATGGGAGAATAAGGGTTAATCGGAGAACAGCAATTTAAAAGAAGAGAGTATATGGAAATTGGTAAGGAACAAAAAGAGAACGTGGCCTCAAAACACAAATCAAGCTGCAACGAATTAGGCCCCAAGCATGACTTTAACTCTAATTTTCATAGCATACAATGCAAACAATGAAAGTATGTGACATGTGCATCAACATTAGCTTGAAGGAAATAATAATAGTTTTCTGCAAGTCAGGGCTGGTGAAGCATGCTACAAGAAATGTAGATCTAAGGTCCAGGAGGAAGGTTCACCACTTCTGGGGCTGTGGAAGGGCAAAGGTACTGAGCAACAGGTTTCTGGGTATAACAACCCACAAACATAGTTGTTGGCCTAGTCTGACAGAGGATGGATGCAAAATCTATTCTGAGTTTATGGAATGCGTTAGAAAGGTAAGAGGCTCTGGTGGTTGCTAGGTGTCCAGTTTTGAACTGGATGGTCCAGTATTTGAGAAAACAGTGGATACATAAAGGTCTGGTATTTTCTAATTAAATAACCTGCAACCACCATGGTCAAACAAGAGACAGCACACAGTAGCATAGTCTATAGTCCTTATCCATTTATCAAAGCATCTTTCTGAAACATTTCATTATCGTACACCTGTCTTATGTGTGTAAAAAAGCCCTCCTGGATAATTAGGTTTTTCATAGTTTGCCAAAAGTCAGAAGAGTTGGAGATTTCCTAACATGTTCAGGCAGGCCATAATACAAGGTGAGGGCCACAGTGAGTGTACCTATATGGACAAATTTGATTTTGCCTATTGGCAGGGTGGCATCTGAGGAATACCTAAGATTAGTCTTTTCTCCTATTGGTCATAATTCTCACAATTCCTCAAATATGCAATGATGTGTAGAAAGAGTGGAATGTCACTTGTGAAATCACTCAGCCTCCCATGCACACGTCTTACCTGTGGAATTTTGTACAGAGCTAAGATTTCGACCATATGGAAGGAAACATCAGCACCAAGTCCTCCAATGACAGCTATCACATTTTTTTCAGTGGCACATTTGTAATTAGGGACGAATCTCTTTGATTTGAAGAGCATGTCCAAGGTGGTACGGTAAGTCATCTTTGCATCATAATAGCTGTCACAGATGTGGAAACCGAGGGTAGCGTTGGGCAAGATGTCAGGATTCTCATTGATCTCATTTACAGTAAATGCCAAGGCCAGGATGTGCTGATAAAACTTTGTCACCATTCTTGAAAAGAATGAAATCTTGTGTTACATGTGAACTCTGCAGTATATACCCAACTTCTCAGAGTAGAACCAACTGTGGTTCTTAATAAAATATTGATCCTCTTAAAGCTCTTTCTAGCATCCTTTATGGCATAAATGTTTTTTTTAAGAAGCACAAAACACTCTTTTGTATGTGTGTTCATAGTACCATTTCCCCATATTCCTACCAACTAAGCTGACTTAAGTTCTCTGATTTGTGAAAGCTAATTAGTTGTTGTTGTTTTGGAAGATTTCAGTTCACTTTGTCAGTTTTTCTAAAGAGGGAAGACAGCTGAATATATTGGATTTTTTAAAAAAGATAACTCAGTTGCTTCTGCCCAAACTCTCAGTTCAGAAATGTAAGGACAGATTTACAAAATGAAGAAAGAAAACCCTAAATATAGTGCTAGTTATTCATCATTATTCCGTAATGCATGAAGTGCTATGTTATGCTATAGTTTATGGAATTATTTACTTTTTTATTCCAAACATTTTAATGCCACCTTTCCACCCAATACAAGGCCCCCAAGGTGGTAAACAATCCTGTATTAAGGCATCATTAAAGCAAAAAAAAAAATCTCCCTTATGGATCACTGTCTTGATGTGGCGAGGGGGCTTGCGTGGTTCGATGAGGCTGTGAGCTATGCCGTGGAGGGCCACCCAGGATGGACAGGCCACAGCAGAGAACTCAGACCAAGTGTGATCCACTGGAGAAGGAAATGGCAACCAACTCCATCAAAAAAACTAAGATCATGGCATCCGGCCCTGTCACTCCATGGCAAATAGAAGGGGAAGTCGTGGAAGTAGTGACAGACTTCACGTTCCTGGGATCCTAGATCACCACAGACTGTGACAGCAGCCATGAAATTAAAAGACGCCTGCTCCTTGGGAGGAAAGCGATGGCGAACCTAAACAGCATGATAAAAAGTAGAGACATCACCCTGCCAACAAAAGTCCACATGGTCAAAGCAATGGTATTCCCAGTAGTCATGTATGGCTGAGAGAGTTGGACTATAAGGAAGGTCGAATGCCGAAGAATAGATTCTTTTGAACTATGGTGCTGGAGAAGACTCTTGAGAGTCCCTTGGACTGCAAGAAGATCAAATCAGTCAATCCTAAAAGAAATCAACCCTGACTGTTCCCTGGAAGGCCAGGTACTGAAGCCGAAGCTCAAATACTTTGGCCACCCAATGAGAAGGGAGCACTCACTGGAGAAGACCCTGACGCTGGGAAAGATTGAAGGTCAAAGAAGACGGGGTCGGCAAAGGATGAGATGGTTAGACAGTGTCATAGATGCAACAAACATGAAATTGAGCAAACTTCAGAGGATGACAGAAGACAGGAAGGCCTGGCGTGATCTGGTCCATGGGGTCGCGAAGAGTCGGACTCGACTGTGTGACTGAACAAACACAACAAAAAGCAAAAATATCTACTAAAGTGTGTAGCGGGTCTTTTATTGGGAGGGATAATCTAAATGTATTCTGGGATGTTGAATCCATTACAGTAAGCATGTATCCATTACTAGTAGTTTATACAAAGTAAGACAAACAAGAAATGTAACCCTGAATTCACCATGGTGTTCCAAGATACTGCTGTACAAACATTAGTAAGCTGCAAAAGAAGTAAATTTTCAAGACATATTTGGTACTAGAAGGAGTCATTTGGACTGACACTGAGAGCTCCTTCCATTCCACATTCAGACACCCACTTTCTCAGTATTGATCACTGTTTTAAAATGGTCTCCTTATATTTGTTTAAAAATCTGATTGCCCATTTGTGAGTCTGTAAGATACTTTCTTTTTTCCGCCTTTCAGTTGCATATTTCCCCCATGGCTAAGTCTAACTTTTAACGACTTCACTGTTTACATTATATTGGAAGGTTTTTTAAAAAAACACCCTTGTAAAATTGCTTACAACTAGTTGCATGCTAGTTGGGTGTAACTAAAATAATAATAAATCTATCCCACATATCCAAAATAACAAGACCATAAGTTATTGTAGAACAAAACCCATATATACTGCAAGCAAAACAAAATGTACAAGATTTAGAAAGTGGTTGAAAAAGGGGAATGACGGGGTAGACTGAAGCCTACTTTTTAAAAAAGGAGTTCCTCAGTCTAGAACTCTGTGTCATGATGTGTGATCTAGCCAAGTTCACATGATTCAGGAGAATAATCCTTACTGTGGAACCTCAAACAAGGCCTTTGAAGGCTGTTCTTTGAAATCAATCATGTGAAGGTCGTAAGAGATCTGAGAAGCAATCCCACCAACAAGGAGGTCCCCTGTCTGATACCATTCATGTGGAACAGGAACTGGATCATTCTCAGGACACTTTGTTGTATCTATTTCACACACCACGGAAGAGAGCAGAGCAAGCAACAACCCCAGTCTCACCATCCTGGCAGAAAGACTCCTCTAACACAGACAGTCCAAAACCTGGAAAGCCAGTTGCTCATTCCAGTACACTTCAGGAAGGGAGACAGGTCAACCGTCAACACTGTTACATTAAAAACATTACTTGGATTGCTTGCTGAGGTTGCACAAAGTCCAATTTCAAGTCTGCTTTATTAAGGAAGAATATAAGAGATCAAAGTCAGACAGCCCTGTCATCACCTGTCCTGGCATTCAATTACAAAGGCAGTTTCTTATAACCGATTTTGGCCTCGTTTATTGAGTGCTTTCTAGTACCTTTTGAAAATTCACCGAAGCTTTGGCCAAGTGAGCAAATTACCCTAATACAGTTAATTGCATGCATTGTTAAATTACCTCTGCAGAGGTTCACTGTTAGTAGCTCCATTAACTGTATTTTTCCCCAGGTCAGTGTTGTGTCCCATAGGAACACATTTGTGTGATCCTGTTTAATAGGGCCCTTGCCAAATGTGTTCTGTAAAGTTCAATGGAATCCTTCCAGAAAGTGGAATTCTAAATGGCCTCTTGTTTTGAGCAATCAACTCTGTGTTGGGCGCTGCAGAAAGTAGAGTTCCTTGCTACCATGTGTTATTGGGGACAGTCAAACATGTCTGGTCTAGGCATGGACCCATTTGAATATAGCTCCCATTCCAGGCAGGTCCTAATTAACTCTGGGTAATTCTTCCTTCTGTTGCCCTGCTTGACTGCAGTCTTAAGCTTTACATCTGGTTTGAGAAGATGATGAAGAAGAAGAGATTGGATTTGTACCCCGCCCTTTCCAAAGGAGTCTCTGAGTGGCTTACAAATTCCTTTCCCTTCCCCTCCCCACAACAGCCACCCTGTGAGGTAGATGGGGCTGAGAAAGCTCTTTACAGAAACTGCTCTTTTCAAGAACAGCTCTTATCAGAGCTATGACTTGCCCAAGGTCATCCAGCCAGGTGCAAGTGGAGGAGTGGGGAATCAAACCTGGTTCTCCCAGATTAGAGTCCACGCACTTAACCACTACACCAAACAAGTATACAAATAAACGAGGGACAAAGATATCACACTCATAAGCAATCTAGAATGGAACACTGAGACATGGGCAAGGCTCCATGGGCTGAGAGGGGGGTTGAGAGGAAAACCCACATAGGCAGACTGGAGAGACAGCAGATGCTCCCAGATGATGTTGTTCTGCTGTGCTCCCCCCACTCCCCCCAGCATTTTCTCCCTTGCATCAGTTGCTCACGGGCCACATAAGAGCCCTGGATGGGCTGAATCCGGCCTGCAGGCCTTACGTTTGACACCCCTAAGATAGGCAAAGCACCATGCCAATATGATTTGGGGGAGGATTCTGGCTTCAGTTATAGATCTGGGATTAAATACAAAAGATTTTTTTTTTTCCTGGGTGTGGAAAAGCGGAAGAATTTAATCCAAGTGAATTCAGAGACATACTACTCTTCCCTATGAAATTTTAATGGGTGTGTCTTAGCCCTGGCCATAATTTTTTTTAACAGTTTTATTTAAGTTTTTCACAAATATACAATCATTGCATTGGTATTTTAGACATATCTCCTGTCTGAGTCTATTACAAATTTTTATATTTTATCCATTTATAAAATTCTGCCCATTTTCTTTAAACACCTTATCATCTTTCCCTTGCAAAATAAGTGTTAGTTTGTCCATTTCTGCGACCTCCATTAACTTCTCTACTATTTCCTTTCTCTTAGGTATCTTTTCTTGCTTCCAGTATTTAGCAATCAAGATTCTAGCCGCTGTGAGCATATATGTTATTAAATAGTAATTTTTTCCTTTATGTTCATTTGGAATAATATTTAACAGATAGGTCTCCGGACATAGTTTTAAACTTATATGCAGCACTTCTGTCATCAAGTTTTTAACATTTTCCCAAAACTTATACATTTTTTCACAATTCCACCACATGTGGAGAAACGTCCCAACGTTGGTTTTACATCTCCAACAATTTTTATTTGCAGTTTTATATGCTTTAGATAACTTTTCTGTACCATCTATGAAACATCTTAAATATGTTTTCCTTAAATGTTACTGCCCTCATTAATTTCATTGACTTCCAGACTTTTACCCACTCATGTGTTTGTATAGTTTTCCCCAGATCCTTCATCCAAAGTATCATAACATTCCTGGCCATAATTTTTGATGGAAGTTAGAATGCAGATATTTCTGTGATGATAATATATATTTATCTGCTGTGTTAAGCAGTGCAACCACTTGTTAAACCATTGCTATTTTTATTGAGCTTTTGGATGCCTCGCCCTCCCCCCAAATTCTTCACTCAGTGCATGGTAGCTGTATCAACTTGGAGAGATACCACAAGAAAAGGACATTCTAGGTGACTCCATTATTCAGCTAGGGGTATCTGAGAGGCTTTCAAAATCCTCTTGGACATTCCTTTTGTTTGATTGATTAAAAAAAAAGAAAGGCATTTTAAAGAAACTTGCTGCATATTTTGTATGTTGGGGGGCATCGAGTTGGGGGGCAGGATCGGTAGTGCAATTACCCAGATGTGATAGTGGTGGTTCTAGGAATTGTTGGAAACTTTATGGTACTACAGAGCTACCGCTGTCACTTCTGGGTGCTTCTTCAAGGGGCATCATTGTATTAGTGATGACAGTGAGGGGTGTTTTTAGTTAGAATGTTTGTTTGTTTGTCTCTTACCACCACTC
Organism: Gekko japonicus; assembly: GCF_001447785.1. Taxonomy (NCBI): domain Eukaryota; kingdom Metazoa; phylum Chordata; class Lepidosauria; order Squamata; family Gekkonidae; genus Gekko; species Gekko japonicus. Next base: position 1,357,793 of record NW_015167533.1, on the reverse strand, counting down.
CAAGCAGTAGTGGGTAACACTTCTTTGAGACACATTTTTCATCCAGTAGAGAATGTGCCAGAGAGGAAAAGAATTATTTAAAATGACACACTTAAAAGATAATGGAATAAAGAGAAAGATACCTTTCTACATTCCAAGATAATCCATATCTTTCAGGAAACTGATTTCTCTGATTTCCTTTTCCTGTTCAATAGAAAACTGAGCAGAAAATCACCTGAAAAGTTACCTTCTGTCTCAAAAATGGTTGTGTGGATTGCCCATAGTTTCCATTCCGCAAGCTACATATAATGTCCATTTCAATCACTTCTGTGAAACTATAGAGGAAAGTGTCTCCTCGGCTGTAGCTCTGCTCCCAAATAAATAACTTTCTTCACCTCATTGAATCTTCCTATCCAATCTCAGGGGGATTTACTGACTTCCTGCTTAAACTGTGGTAGCAAACAGAAATAGAACAGCCGTCTAGCTCAGTTTTTGTTGTAGATTTCCTGAGAAAGACATGTTATTACTGGAGATAACAGAGGATGTATGAGACAGATAAGTTGTCATTTGAGATGGATGGATCCATATGGACTGTAACGCTGATAGATAGATGATGCGGGTGGCTGTAACAGATAACTGAATGGATTGGCAGGTGTCCAGAAAAGTTTTATAAGCATTTGTCTGAATTCATTTTTGACAGGGACTCACAATAAATCAATACCATGATAATGTGGTGCTTTGAGGGGTTTTTTTTTGATAGTTGTGAACTGACTGTTTTTGTAAGCTTTTTTTTTAAGGGGGTGGAGGAGACCATCAGCATTAATCCCCACCTTGAAGATACCTGTTCTGTTCTCTGTATAAAAGGTGAGATGCCATTACTGTTCCTCAGTTGCCTATTGGATCCTCCCTGATTTTTCTGGGTTATCAGGACTGTCTTTTGAACCTTTATCCCCTTTGCACATTTTTTTTTTACCTGCAAAGGTGAAATACAAATATATAGAGCTTAATAATGGGCAAATTTGAGTGATGCTATGTTATTTACCATATACCAACCATCTCTTTCCATATTTGGTTGGGAGTCCTAATTGGCTGAATCCTCTATGCTCACCAATAACATTGTGGATTGCCAACTATATCCTGAACATGTTGATTGAAAATAATTGAACATAAGTCTGACTGGTGTTAATTGGTTCTAACTAGGCTTGTTTCCAAATTGGTTCTAATTGGATGTACATCTTTGTGATGCAATGTACTGGCTTAAAGCCACATTCCCTTACATAGGCATTTTATGGCTGATAGCGAGGATTCTTTTATTTATGAATTTATTTATTTAGATTTATATCCAACCCCTTTCTCACAAGGCCGGGCTTGGGGTGGCTCATGATGTTTTAAAAGACATCCACAGAACCATAAGATTCACCATTAAAAAAAAGGTTAAAATCTCGACATTCTCCCGGCACCTAGAAATATCCCAAAGAGAAAATATTTGGCAGACCAATAACCACTGATTTGCATCCTGTGCTGTTCTTTAGCTGCCTCTGGTCCTACTTTGCACGTTGTTTTTGCTTGCCAAGCCTTTTGAGGGGGTTTAGATGGCAGGGAGTGGAGATATGAGATTTGTGAGTGTTTGTGTGTGTTTTTCTTTTTAGATAGAAATATATTAAACTATTATTGTAAGCCTATTTGAATCATGACTGTCACACCTGGGGGTGTCTCCTAGCTTTGGAGGGGCATGTGCCATGGTTGCTGAAGGTCGCAGAGAGAAGCCAGAGCCTCAGATATGGAGTGGTGGGGGAGTTACATCACTCTCCTCCATCTGCTCCTCGGGGTCGACAGCCGCACCTGGTTCTCGCTCACCGACAGAGCCAATCGCCTCCGAAATCCTCCCTGGCTCTCTTGGCTTCTCTCCTTTTATCCCCCTTTAGTCTTGAGGTAATCCCTCCCCTTTCCTTCCCCAGTCCCTGATTGGGCTCTTCCCCTTTCCCTCATCTTTCCTATCAGCCCTATTGGGTGTCGTCCATTCAGTCCCGCCCTCCTGCACATCCTGCGTGACCTCGCCCTGAGTTGGTGAGCATAAGAGAGTGGCCATTTCCGGGAAGCCCGGGGAATCCGCCGCCGCCGTTTGCAGCGTCTCTGCTCCCGCTCCCCCTGGTAAGCCCCGTCTCCTCCCGTCGCCTCTCACACGGGCCCGTCCCCCTCCTCCTGGGCCCGACCTTGAGAAGAGGGGGGGGGATCCCTCCGCTTGCTCTCGGGCCCTGCTGCTGATGGTCACACCCCCAATGAAAAAAGTTAATTAATTAATAAGGAAATAAACAAATAGTCCATTGCACTGAATAGATAAAGTATCTGACTGGGAGACAGGAGGACGAATCCCTACTCAGTCAAAAAGTTCATTGGTCATTGGACATTGGGTGGTCATGGACATCTTAGACTCAGATTAACTTAAGGTGTCGTTACAAAGGTAAAATTGGACCAGCCTCATGTAGGTACCTTTCTTTGATGGAGGGTGGGATACAAAATAGGATTTTATTTTATTTTTAATAGGATTTTAAAGATGACCGCAAGGGCAGACACTTGATATCTAATATTTCATCAGATATTTGAATGGTGGGGAATCACTGTGGTGAGGTCTGGCTCTCTCCTACACAGTAATACACAGCCGTGTCTTCAGTCTTCAGGCTATTCATCTCCAGAGAGGCTGAACTTTGGGGGTTGTCTCTGGAGATGGTGAATCTTCCCTGGGCCTTGGGACTATACGCTTTGTAGCCTCCATCAGGGCTGATTCCGGCCACCCTCTCCAGTTCTCCACCTGGAGCCTCAGAGATCCAGTGCATAGTATAGTCAGCAAAAGTGAACCCCGAAGCCTTGCAGGTGAGGCGGAAGGAGCCTCCAGGGACAGCAACTCCCCCTCCAGTTTCCAGCAGCTGAATGACTGACTGGCAGCCTGCAGATGAAAGGCAAGGTTAACTTACATTAGGGGGAATTTGCACAATTCTGTGCCTCATCCTTCAATGGAAAGAACAAAAATTACCTGTGAGGTCTACAGAGAAAAGAAGGATGCTCATCCAAAGTGCCATCTCTCTGGCTGTCCTGGAGGCTATTAGTTGTGGGGTTCAAGACGTTGCTGGGTTATAGATTGTTGAGGCTTTAATGGAGTAAAGGCTCAGCTGATTTGCATAGAAGTCATTTAATAAGAAAATAAGAGCCGTGACCTGGTTTTCATCCTTTTGTCCCAGGTAGCAGGCCAATAAGGGCCAAGTCTGATCCCCACCCACCCCCTTGAACTTTATACTTGATGAAAAATGCCCTATATCCCAGAATTTCACATTCAGCTTAGGCCCAATCTGCATCTAGTATTTGCTCCGGTGTTGTACCAAACCCACACTGGAACAGAAAAAGATGCGGCTCAAAATCAAATTCAAAGGCCGAATATGCATCTAGCATTTGCTCTGCTGTCTTACCAAACCCACACTGGAACAGAAATTCCCATCTACATTGCATGCCACTTTCAATTTGATTGATTGTCGAATTTTATAGCAGCATCCAAACTGCATGCTGCTTTCACTTTGTTTGATCTGCATAGATTTATGGCCATTTTATGGCCATTCAGGGGTGACTCTGCAGTCAGTGCGGCATTAACCTGGGGTGTTTGAATGTGGTTTTGAGCCACATCTTTTTCTGCTTCAGTGTGGGTTTGGTACAACAACGGAGCAAATACTAGATGCAGATCAGGCCAAATACCCCAGGTTTTAACCCCCTCCCAGTCCCCCACTGGTTGCTAGGCCATGCCTGGAGACACTAATTTGTGCCAATGGAGTGACATACTGAACAAGGTTTGAGTCCAATGGCACCTTTAAGACCAACCAAGTTTTATTCTATGGTATAAGCTTTCGTGTGCAAGAACACTTCCTCAGATACCTGAATATGATATTTCACATTATTACTAACACATTGTGGTAGATTTGGAATTAAAATAAAGGTTTTTATCTTCACATTGAGCTACTATGGATAAAGATGGGGGGACAAAAGTATCAGTTTTAAAAGAAAATATGCCTTGGGAACCAGGTTTGATTCAACACTTAGATCCATTCCATGGTTTTGTTAATTTTTTTTTCATGTCCAGTCAAGAACACTATATTCAGTGGGTTGGATCCATCCATCTTTTTCACTTAGTCTCGTCCAGGTCTCCTGAGAGCCAGTTTGGTGTAGTTGTTAGGAGTGCAGACTCTAATCTAGGAGAACCAGGTTTGATTCCCCACTCCTCCCCTTGCAGCTGCTGGTATGACCTTGAATCAGTCACAAGTTCTTGCAGAGGTGTTTTCTCCAGAGTAGTCCTGGAAAGAGCTCTCTCTGCCCTACCCACCTCACATGGTGTCTGTTGTGGGGAGGGGAAGGGAAAGGAGATTGTAAGCTGCTCTGAGACTCCTTTGGGTAGTGAAGGAGTGAATCTCTTCTCTTCTTCTCACTACATTCCCCTTTTTGGCTTTTGTCCATGCAGGTCATATAATACCTAGCAAAGGGTTTTTTTGGTAGTCATTTGACACCTTTCTTTCTTTTTCCACCAATAGAAAAGGCAAATGGATCCAACCCAGTGCCTACATTTTTGTACATCTTACAGCCTGCTGATTTTACTGTACATCTTCCTGGCAGTCAACTTGTAATTCTGGCACTTCCAGTCCAGCCCCAGTTCCTGTGGTTTTGTTTTTTGCTCTAAAGTTTTTGTACCAGCAGGAAGTGATATTCTATCACTGTACGTCTTGCACAGTAGTACAAGGCCGTGTCTTCAGGCTTCAGGCTGTTCATTTGCAGATAGGCTGATGATTGGGAATTGTCTCTGGAGATGGTGAATCGTCCTTGCACCTTGGAGTTATACCATTGCTCTTTGCCTGAAGGATAGCTCACTCCAGCCACCCATTCCAGTCCTTTCCCTGCAGCCTGCCGGACCCAGTGGATTCGATAGTCAGTAAAGGTGAACCCTGAAGCCTTGCAGGAGAGACGGAGGGAGCCTCCAGGCATGACAACTCCTCCTCCAGATTCCACAAGCTGAACTTCTGCCTGGCAGCCTGAAAATGCAAGATAAAGCATCAGTCAGGGGAAACCTGCACAGAAATATTGACGTCCCCATTGTAAATATGAGAGAAAAGATACCCCAGAGAACTGTGAAGAACAGAAGGCGGTTCAACCAAAGTATCATGTTATTTCCAGCAGGTATCAAAGGATGAAGGGAGTGGAGATAATGATTTGGATAGTCTAATATCTTATGTGGCTCTAGGATGGAAGAGGGAAAGGCAACTGTGGCCTTTAATAAGGTAAAATGGTTGTGCTGATTTGCATGGGATCCATGTTATAAGGGGTGCAAAAATCTCGTACATGTATGCAAAAACTCAAACTGTCATTGTCCTTCTAAGACACATGAACTTATTAAACTAAAAGACCATTAAAAAAGATGCATGCACTTTTTGCCACCAGCTTGTGAAACCCCCAATTGTTTCTTCCAAAATAGTTCATATTGGAAGTTTGAAAAAATGCACTGTGTAATTTTCACAAAAACCTGATACTATTATATGATTACAATATACTATTTTTTAACTTTTACTTAATTGATACTCTGCGTTTGTCCCCTGTGGAGACCCAAAGGGGCTTACGTCATTCTCTTCTCTATTTAATCCTCACAACAGCCCTGTTAGATAGGTATGTTAGGCTCAAAGTGTGTGACTGACCCAAGGTCACCCAACAAGCTTCAATGGCAGAGTGGGGATGTGAACCTGGGTCAGGTAGATCCTCATCCAACATTCTAACCTCTACATTAGACCGGCTTTCTCTTATTTTTGAGCTCTTCCCTCCAAACTGCTCCCAGACAAGTCCTCTAACCCACAGCAATGGTTCTATTTAGAAGGATTCCTTAAGGACAAATGATATAACGTGGAAAAGTGTTGAGTAACTGAAAAGGAGGTGGGTTTTTATTTGTGCCACCAGTGCCCCCTAGTGGATGAAGCAAGTTGCATAGCTATTTCTTGGAGAATTCATGGCAGGGTCTTCTAGCATCAGGTTCTTCATTAGCAACCAAAAAAGTAGCACCATCCTTTAAAAAGTGCAATCACATGAGCGGTTCACAATGATATAGTTGTGTCACCTTTGTAGATTAACAAGCACAATTAGACAACAACATTTGCCTTCTGTGCCCTTGTCATTGGCACCCAGGTTGAACCCATCCTGGAAGCAGAGTTTATTGGCATAGGGGAAAGTCCAGTCTTGACATATGGCAGTGCTTCCACTCTGCTTATCCCGATGTCTGAACCCCCCTGTCGTGAATGGATGTCGGATGGGAAATGTGAAAGGTAACACTCATCTCAGTCATGGGGCTTTTTTTCACCCGGTAGGGATGTGCACATAAGCACATATAAGCATGAGTGACCCCCATTTGCACCAAGGGCCACACTCCGTGGTTGAGGAGCCAGTAATATGGATGCTTCAGCATGGGACCGGTGCACGGAGGAGCCACTTCAGGGTGTGCTGTCTGGTCACCCCTTCCTGCAACAATTTAAACCACCACAAATAGAGGTGCCACCAGATCACACCAAGCCTCCAGTGTGACCGCAGCCTTAGTCTGTGATCATGGCAGAATAATGACTTCTGACAAATGTTGTTCATCAGCAGCTGATTAGCAACCATTGGTCCTTTCCTTTCAAAGGCCTGGTCCACTGATGCAGGGTGATGCTTCACACTGCGGTGGGTGATCTTGGTGAATCAGATATTAGTATGCTCCCCTCTGTTAAACACTGCATGACAATAGAACAGCCTGGCAAGGAAAGAGAGATGCTAGCATTACTTTTCTGTTTGCAGGGTTGTTGTTCTTTTTTAAATGTAAAAGCTCTCACACACACACACCGGCAGTCTGACTTGGTAGAATTCATTCTGCCACGTCAGGCCTATGCCATTTTATTCTCACCTTGTTCTCCTGCTCATTCAAATCAGACTTGTGCCTAAGCATCAACCACTCATTGGCTCTTTCTGGAAAACCAGTTTGGTGTAGTGGTTAAGAGTGCAGACTCTAATCTGGGAGAACTGGGATTGATTTCCCTCTCCTTCACATGCAGCTGCTGGAGTGACCTTGGGTCAGTCACAAGTTCTTTCAGAGCTGTTCTCTCAAGAGCAGTTATCAAAAGAGCTCTTCCAGCCCCACCTTCCTCACAGGGTGTCTGTTGTGGGGAGGGGAAGGGGAAGGAGATTGTAAGCTGCTCTGAGACTCCTTCGGCTAGTGAAGGTCGAGGTATAAACCCAATCTCTTCTCTCCTTCCCTCTTCTTCTTTCTATAAATGTTGTTTGAGAAAATAAAATAGGCCATGGAGAAAAAGATGTTCTTGGGCTCCCCATTTCTGTGTAAGGGACTTCCTGATGTTTGTGTATGTTCAGAACCATCCCTGTAGGTGAATATCAACACAAGAAAAAATAATTCTCCTGGTGGTCATGTTCAGTTGCCGTTTTAGTGGTTTGGAACAAATATGGAGCAACCTCCCTAGTGAGGCCTTCCTAGGTCCCGTTCACACTGGCCGATTTGAGCCGGGAGCGGGACAGTTCGGGGCCGGATCAAACCGGCGCTATCATACCACAACATCTGGGAAGCGTCTTGCTTCCGTGGCCGAACTGTCCCTTCCCTGCAGAAATCCGCCTCAAACTGAACCACCTACTTAGGTGGTTCAATTGGAAGAGGCGCTTCTAACCGGGCGTTTGATCGCCGGCGCGTGTTTGCGCCGGCACAACCCCGGCCCGGATCCGAACTGCGCATGCTCCGACATGCGCAGTTCGGCCGCCCCCCGGTTAGGGCCGTGTTTTCTCCCCGGCGTTTGATCGCGCCGGGGAGAAAAGGCGGCGCGGCCGGGGGATCCGTGGGATCCCACCGCGCCGTGTCAACGTTGGCGCGGCTTTTAAAAGCCGCGCCTCAAGAGGCTTTTTTCCTGTCGTGTGGCAGGGGCCTTAGTCAATCTTCAGGAGGCAGTTGAAAACAGCTTTATTTAGGACTGCATTTGATTTATTGAGGCTTTGTTATTGGCAGTGTTAACGGGAGTTTTTACATTGGTGACTTTTTATGGGTTTTATAATTGTTTATTTTGTCGTGTCTTTCTTCATAACGCTTTATCTTGAAGCTGCCTTGATTCCCACAAGGGAGAACGGTGGTTAATATATAAATAAATAGCTTTGGAGAGTATGTCCTCTAAAGGAAAAGCATTATGAACAGGGCTTTTTTTGTAGAAAAAGCCCAGCAGGAACTCATTAGCATAATAGGCCACACCCAACAGCAGAAACTCATTAGCATATTAGAAACTCATTAGCATATCCAGCCCTTGGAGGGAAGGCAGTTTAAACTTCCTTCCCTGGCTTGCTTGAGCGCCCTGTAGCTGTGGGGAGCCCGGGCAAGCCAGCCCTTAGACAGGCCAGGGAAGGCACGGGGAAGCATTTCAATGCCTCCCTGATCCTTCCAGGGCCCCCCTTGGCCTGCCTACCTCGGAGTTGCTGGGGGGGGGGGGTCGCTCACTAGGCCTTCCCTCTGTAGCCACACACAGAGAGGTTTTGGCTGTAGTGGGTGTGGCCAACTCTGAAGCCAGCCGGAACGCTGTTCCTGTGCGTTCCTGCCCCAAAATAGCCCTGATTATGAATATTTTAACATATCTTCAAAACATTACATTTTAGATTTCATTAACAGGGCACAGTCCCATTCACAAACACAGAACGAAACTTGGTTTGCATCCTTTCATTGTCTCTTCCTTTCTCCTCCTGCAAGTGCTCCATAAGTTCAGGTAGGTAGCCATCAGTGTTCCCTCTAAGCTGAGTTAGTGTGAGCTAGCTCACAGTTTTTTAGCCTCTGGCTCACATATTTCTGTTTTTGCTCAGAAAGGAAGGCTCCAGAGCAAACTAATTTACACAGTAACAAAATCACTCGCTCACCACTTTAATGCCAGGAGCTCACAAAGTAGAATTTTTGCTCACAAGACTCCACAGCTTAGAGGGAACATTGGTAGCCAGGTTGGTTTGCAGCAGCAGAACAAAGTTTGAGTCCAGTTGCACCTTTAAGTAAAAGGTAAAGGTTCCCTTGCTCGAAAGCCAGTCGAATCTGACTCTAGGGTTGCGGTGCTCATCTCCATTTCCGAGCCGAAGAGCCAGCGCTGTCCGAAGACGTTCCCGTGGTCATGTGGCCAGCGTGAGTAAACACCAAGGTGCACGGAACGCTGTTACCTTCCCACCGAAGTGGTACCTATTTATCGACTTGCATTTTCTTGCTTTCAAACTGCTAGGCTGGCAGGAGCTGGGGAGCTCACTCCATCACGTGGCACTGGGGTCTCAAACTGCCAAACTACAGACCTTCTGGTCTGCAGATCAGCTTCTTAACCTCTGAGCCACCACGGCCACCTTTAAGACCAACCTATAAATAAACAACCCAACACATACTTATGTATTTGGCTGACAATTGTTATTGAACTTAGTCTCATTTTGATCCGGGCTTTCCCGCTTATGTAGGCACCAGTATTCCCTCTAAGCTGAGTGAGTGTGAGCTAGTTCACAGTTTTTTAGCCTCTGGCTCATACATTTTTGTCTTAGCTCAGAAAGGATGGCTCCAAACTAATTTGTGCAGTAGCCAAATCGCTCGCTCACAGCTTTAATGCCAGTAGCTCACAAAGTAGAATTTTTGCTCACAAGACTCCACAGTTTAGAGCGCTGGAAGGCACCCCCCCCCCAAGTACTGGGCTGGGAATCATGGGACACAGAACAAAGCTACAATGAAGAGAATAATCGGGATCACTCTCTCAAACTCTCCCATAAATAAATTTAGAACTACAGCATATCCTTCAGTTTAACTTTTTTTAAAAAAAGATTGGCATTTGTTTGCTATGATAATCTGGAACACGCTAAGGAGCAGAGGAGACTTGCGGATGAAATGTGTGTGTGTGTGTGTGTGTGTTAGGAGTTACCATCAGTGGTGTCACCTGGAGAGGCAGGCATGATTTTCTTCCTTGTAATTATGTAGTTGTCTTGCTGCTTCCCCCATTCCCCTTGACAAAACACCAAGGCTGAACAAGCAGGTCTAAAAGTGATTATAAAAATTACAACCCTATGGAGAATTGGAAGCAGGGAGTAGGCAGGACACCATCATTTTGATCATTGGCACATTCCTCTTTGGCTTTGAATCCAAGAATTAGCAATCCCAGTAGGTTTCAAGGCAAACATTTCTTATCCTCTTCGATGCCAGGACGTTTTCCTGCATGCTCAGTGTATTGGCAGAGTTAGCCACAGTCCAAGGAGACCTGCCAAAGATAGGCTGTCACTTACATGGCCCACATGAAGAAAGAACTTTCTCTCCCAATATGGTGTGACATAGCAGTACTGCTGCTTGTATCACGTCATATGGCACTTGAATTAGATAAAATGGAGTGTTGCTTGAATGATCCCCTCCCAGTTCCACACGAGTGGTACCAGCCTGGTGACCTACTCATTGGGGGGGTTTCTTCTCAGATCTTTTACCATGTTTCTGACTTATCCTTCTGTCAAGATCCATCTCAGGAACTGTCAACTTTTCCATTGTAAGGTATTATTTAATTTTCCCATATCACATGTGCTTGGCCAGAGCTCAAAGTGTAATGATTGCTTCTACCACTGATAGGATACTCCAAGAATGAATGCCTGTGTTTGGTCTACCACCCAAGCCCTTGTCTTTCTCAGTCACTTTATGAATTTTGTACCTTCTGCTCTGTTTTATGGGACATGTAGGCTTTCATCTGTCTTTGAGAGAGCTCTTTCTAATTTTGAAAGGGGTCTCTTAGCAAAAAATCTTTAGTGGTACGATCATTTCTGTGGACTTGGAAGAAAACCTGAAACAGTAAAGACAGTTTTTAGAAGCATTAGAAGTCCAAACCATGAGAAATTCTACAGTTTGTTAATATGGGGGGGGGGAAACAAATGGGCAAAAGCTAACAAGGTTGGGGGGGTGGAATCATTGTCTGGAGTTGTGAAAAGATAAGCAGATATTAAAGAAAACTGAAAATATGGTTGAAGAAAAACTGCAAATGTCAGGTGGAGGAACCCTATTCAGACAATAGAATATTTGGACAACATATCAAAAATTATCTAGGCTTAATTAGAAAGATGTCACAAATAGCAATTGGTAGATGCATCCTAAATTTTCAGTGTTTTTACAACTTGAAATAGCAATAAAGACTTTGCAGCATATCATGCACACCACTAGTCTCTCTCTCTCTCTCTCTCTCTGTGTGTGTATGTATGTGTGAGGTATATGTATATGTTGAGAAAAGTTGTCACTAGTGGATATTTGCTAGATTCTGAAATCAGCTTATGAATTCTTTTAGTTTTCAAGGTATTTCCACTCCAGGACTTTTCTGTTTTCCTCTGCCTGTCCTCCTCCTTCACTTAAGCCTTCTGATGCTCTGCCTTCTCTTGTACCTTGCTGTGTGTTGCCCCTCCTGCAATCCCTCGATAGTCTTCACAGCCTCTCTCTAAAGTTCCGAGTCATGGTACCCCCTCTCCATTCTAACAGTGCTGGATCTCCCCCTCTCAATTCTAACAGTGCTGGATCTCATTATGTTTGAGTGGCTTACCACTGAAATTGGACAGTCTGCTTCAAAAACTCTTTGGTAGGCTTTCACCAGCCTTTTCTACACATGGTTGCAATACTTATGCTATGGTTGCAATCCTCTTTCCTGAGTGTAAGCTATATTGAATAAAGTGGTGCTTCCTTCCAAGTAGACCCATTGAAGATCACTTCCCTTTCCATAGTATGTGTTCTGAAATACCATGAGCTTTGTTCTGGGATGCACAGGGAGCTCACACACTAAGCCAACTAAATAATTTGGATCCAGAACACACCAGTATTTCTGCTTAAACAATGTGAATGCATTAAAGACTTCCTTTTGAAGGAACATGCAACTTTTTAAATCTTTGTAGTGTGATGACCAAGTTGTTCCAGCACATCCTAGCTTTGCTGTTTGCCATCAGTGAGATCAACGAGAATCCAAAGATCTTGCCCAATATCACCCTTGGCTTCCACATTTATGACAGCTACAATGATGAGGGATTGGTCTATCATTCCATCCTAGATTTGCTTTTCAGATCCCATAGGCTTGTCCCCCGCTACAAATGCAACACTCCAAAATTGCCGATAGCCATTATCGGGGGACTTGGAGCTGATATCTCCTTCCATATGGCGGACATCTTAGGCCAATATAAGATTCCACAGGTATGAGCTATTTCACACATTCTCTTGTTCAGGAACTGGTTTTGTGGTTTACAAGGAACACCTGTGAGGGGCAACCCCCCCCCAAGTATCATTTGGTACTAAAAAGTTGAAGTCAAGTAGAGGGATAGTTTGTATAGGCTGAGAGAGGAAAACATGTATAGTGCTATTAGGAGATTTCTTTTATGACAAATTTCCCCAGATAGTTTCATGATCTCATAATATGAGAATATTCATCCAGAATTATCCTAGATTTTAACTGTACTCAAATCCACACATTCTCTCAGTATAATAATCATAATAAAATAAAATCACAGCATATATGTTCTTCCAGTCCTAACTCATATCTAAAATATATGTACATTGTCGTTTTAGCTGATTTATGGGTCATTTGCCCCAGGAGACAGGGATACAACAGAGTTCCATCTCTTTTACCGCATGGCCCCAAATGAAGACTATCAGCAGATGGGGATTGTCCAATTACTTCAGTATTTCAGCTGGACATGGGTTGGGCTTTTTGCCATGGATGATGATGAAGGAGAGCATTTCTTACAGGTCTTGGAGCCGTTGTTTTCCAAGAATGGAATTTGTTCTGCCTTCACAGAAAGAATCACAAGACAAACTCATTTGCATCCTGTAAATGAAATTAACGATATAGCTTCAAATATTTACAGGCGTTTCACAGATAGCAAAACCAGTGTATTTATCATCTATGGACATTCCAGGACTATTTTATGGATAAGCACATTTATGTTTCTAGGATTTCCTGAAAACGTGGCTATTGGAAAGGTGTGGGTTATGACAGCCCAAGTTGATATAACATTGACAAGCTTTCAAAATGGCTTTAATCTTCACATTTTTGATGGCACTATTTCCTTCACCATTCATTCAAAAGAACTTCTTGGTTACCAAGACTTTGTTTGGCTCATAAAGCCATCCTGGACAAAAGAACATGGCTTTCTTGAAGACTTCTGGGTTCAAGCATTTAACTGTTTATATCCAAATCCCCAGGAGCTAATGAGCAATAATGAATCATGTACTGGAGAGGAGAGGCTAGAGAGCCTACCTGGTTCATTTTTTGAAATGCGCATGACTGGTCACAGCTATAGCATCTACAATGCTGTCTATGCTGTGGCGCATGCTTTACATATCATGTTCTTTTCTAGATCAATCAACAAATGGGGAAACAGAATTGCCATTCTAGATCCCCAGCCGTGGCAGGTAATCTATCCTTGATGAATTTATTTTCTTGTGATCACATGGTTAATAACACGTGACACAGCATTCAAATCCTACTAGCATATATCTGGATATATGATGGTGTACACTTTCTTCATTGGCAAAGATTTGTGGGTCCACATTTCCTCCTAGCCTTAGCACCTTTAAAAAGTCAGCTATGAATGTTGTATTCTGTAAAAGTGTCCCATTTTCAAGCAAGGTCTACATATATACCACTTGAGAAAACAATATCAGCAAAGGAATAAGTTTTTAAAGCTAGACATGATGACTGTAACATGTTGCTATCTCTTCATTCTGGTTTTCCCCTCCCCTTTTCTTTCAAGTAGCTCCACAAGTTTCTTCAAGGCATTTCATTCAACAACTCAGCTGGAGAAACCATCTCTTTAAACGATAATATGGAGCTGGGAGCTGGATTTGACATCACAAACTTGGTCACCTTCCCAAACAAGTCTTTCCACAGGGTGGAAGTTGGAAGGGTGAATCCTAATGCTCCTGGAGGAAAAGAATTCATAATCAATGAAGATATGATTGTGTGGCAAGCAAGTTTTAATCAGGTGCTGAATATGTTTTTTTGGGGGGGTTGCCTTGAGGAAAATATCATTTTTCAGATTGGTGATTCAGAACCACAAGTCTCTTTCGCTGCATAATATGCAATAAAGCTAGCATCACAATTCACATGCAATATAAAAAGAGAAGTAACTTTAAAGGGTAGATGATCCTTTCCCTCAATGTATTGGAAAACATTCTTTTTGAATGATTCAGGGTCAGGGAAAATAGGAAAAACATAGACCCTTCCTTAACATTTGATAACTTTGTGTGGGAGCCACAGAAAATGCCTTCTTTTGAGGCACTGAGACCCCGGTCACACGGCAAAATTGCCGCGGGAGAGGCACAGATGATGGGTGGATTATCCGAGTGTGATCACACCCCAACATCTGGGAAGTGGCACGCACCCGTGGCTTACCGCCAAAAATGCGTGCTAAAAAAGTAGTACCCCCAAAGTACTAGTAAACGTTTTCCACGGGCTGCCTCCACACTCCTGTGGTGTGATTGCACGGCATTCCCCTCTGGTCCCTCGTTTACCTGCCGGCTCCGAGAGAAGGACCTGTGGTGTGCCACCGGTGCATCTGATCACGTAACCGTGGATCAAACTGCAGCAGGGCAATTAGCCACGCCTCCCTCCTATGATATCCGGCTCGTGTGACCGGGGCCTGAGTTTTGTATCCAGTTTTTCTACTCCACCTATTTTCATCCCCTAAGCACCAAACTTATTAACTATAATATTTGCCATGGCTAAAGAACCATTAGCTTATAGTTCAGTCAGCATTTTTGATGTGTGATTTGAGTCCAGTAGATTTCCAGGTTAGAAGCTTTCAAGAATCAGAGCTCCCTTAGTCAGATTGAATGTAGAGAGCTTTAACTCTCAAAGGCTTTTACCCTGGAGATCTCATTGATCTTTAAGGTGCTGCTGGACTTGGTCTTCTACTGCAGACCAACATGAATGTCCACCTGAAATCCTTTTGGATACTGTTACTTTTCAACTACACTATTCTTGTCTGCTTGCCTCCACTATTGAACAATAAAATAGTGTCGAATTTCTCCTATCCAACACTTATTTTATGCTTTGAGCAGGTACTGCCCATTTCCACATGTAACAACAAATGCCGCTTGGGTCATGTGAAGAAAAGAAAAGAAGGGGAGAAATTTTGCTGCTACGATTGTGTTCCATGTCCTGATGGAAAGGTCTCAAAACAAGAGGGTAGGTGGTCCAGTAGTTTTAGGTGTGTATAGTGTCAGTTCAGAGAATCACTCTTCAAGGGGTTATTTGCACATGTATTACCAGTTGGTACATCTTTGTCATGTGACTAAATGTCTAGATTATGTTCATCACACTTCTGCTTATGGAATTCATTTCCCAGTAACATACCTTGATTAAAGTTCCATGGGTATTATGTGGGCTCTTACTCAAAGGTAAAAGGATCTGCCCCAGACCATAATACTTTATTTGAGGGATCTGAGTCCTTCTTAGGGTTCATGTGCCTCATCCACACAACTCTGAAAAGTTTAGAAGGTGATAAGTTGGCCAGGCTTCCTTCAGCTGATCTTTGTGAGTGTCTGAGAGAGGAAAGTGGGAATCAGTGCTAGGCTAGGCAACATGAGCAGCTGGTGTGTTAGAGATGCCATGAAAACAGGTTCTAAAATGGAACTCCTTCCTCCTTCCCTCCCTTTAGATGTGACTGAATGTATCCGATGCCCAGAAGATCAATATCCAAACAAGGACAAGGATTGCTGCATCACCAAAATGATAAGCTTTATGTCCTATGAAGAACCTTTAGGAATCAGTTTGGCTTCAGCTTCTCTTTCATTTTCCATGATAACAGTTTTAATGCTAGGAACTTTTATTAAGCACAGAGATACCCCCATTGTCAAAGCCAACAACCGAGATGTTACCTATGCTCTCCTCATCTTTCTCCTGCTTTGCTTCCTCTGTCCTTTCCTCTTCCTTGGAAGACCAAGCAAGCTGACCTGCTTCCTCCGACAATCAGCTTTTGGCATCATCTTCTCTGTCGCTGTTTCTTGTGTGTTGGCCAAGACCATCACTGTCATCATAGCATTCATGGCCACTAAACCAGGGTCTAAGATGAGGAAATGGGTAGGAAAAAGACTCGCCAACACCATAGTTCTTTCCTGCTCCATCATTCAATCGGGCATTTGTACAGTATGGCTACTGACATCTCCTCCATTTCCAGATTTTGACACACAGTCATTTATTACAGAGATTGTGGCTGAATGCAATGAAGGGTCTGCCACCATGTTCTACATTGTACTGGGCTACATGGGACTTCTGTCTCTCATGAGCTTAACTGTGGCTTTCATAGCCAGGAAACTGCCAGATAGTTTCAATGAAGCCAAGTTCATTACCTTCAGCATGCTGATGTTTTGCAGTGTTTGGGTGTCTTTTGTCCCAACCTACCTGAGCACCAAAGGGAAATACATGGTAGCTGTGGAGATCTTCTCCATATTAGCTTCCAGTGCTGGGTTATTGGGTTGTATCTTCATCCCCAAATGTTATCTTATTCTTTTGAAGCCTGAGCTGAACACAAGGGAGCAGCTAATGAGGAAAAACAATTACAGAACCCCAACATGATATTACAGTTTCTTGTATCTGTGAGTTACAGAATAATCTGGGGGTCATCCCGAGGTTTTGCTATTGACAATATAATCAACTTCACTGATATACCACAAACAAATACAAGAGACTGGATCTAGCCACGTTTTGCATTCACTCTCAAGAATTATCAGCCTTCCTACATCTCCCATTCCATATGGTTTTTGTCCATCCATGCAAGTTCCAGGATCCCCACCACACCTCTTTTGGTTGGCCAGAGGGTACGTCTCATTTTTTTTCCCAAGAGCATAACAGGGTTGTGCTACTGGTTTGCCTTGGACTTATCCTATAGGACAAACCAAACTGAGAAACTATCCAGACATGAGCTTTTATTTTGCATTTCTTCAAAAACTATTGGCTGACAGGCTGAAGAAAACTTTTTTGCAGGATTGGACAATCTGGATGTTTCCCCAGCGTTTTATGTTACAATGTGCAGGGTAGTCAAAGACCTTGGAAGTATCGCCTAGTTGGGACCTGGTGTGTGTGGGTGCCACAAGGGTCCATTTTATCCTCAATGCTCTTTAATTTGTATGTAAAATGGATCGATGGCCGAGATAATCAGGAGCTTCATAGTGGGTTGTCATCACAGGACAGAGGACACCCAGCTTTATATTATCAAAGCTTCCTGAAGCATCTATGAAGGTCATTATTTATTGACATATTGATTTACTTAGCTATACCCCACCTATCTCTCCAAAGAGTACATCCAAAATGGCCTACATCATTCTCCTCTCCTACATCTTATCCTCATTAACAGCCATGTGAAGTAAGTTAGGCTGAAGGCACATGACTGGCCCAAAGTCACTCAACAAGCTTTTGGAGTAGAGCGGGGATTCACACCTGGAGACTTCCAAATACTAGTCTGACACTCGAGGCACTATACCATGCTGGCCCTTAAGGTATTGCAGGTGAAGGTAGAAGAAGAAGAAGAAGAAGAAAAGAGATTGGATTTATATCCCACCCTTCACTACCCAAGGGCATCTCAGAGTGACTTACAAACACCTTTCCCTTCCCCTCCCCACAACAGACACCCTGTGAGAGCTCCGGCAGAACAGACGGGCTGAGAGAGCTCCGACAGAAACTGCTCTTTTTCTAGAACAGCTGCACCAGAACTATGGTTTACCCCAGGTCATCCAGCAGGTGCAAGTGGAGGGATGGGGAATCAAACCTGGTTCTCCCAGATTAGAGTCCGCCTACTTAACCACTACACCAAACAGGTAAATAAACCAAAGATTAGTTCAGGAAAGACTGAAGTGATGCTGGTTGGGGAAGCGGAGTGCCAAGTTGGAGTTGATCTACCAGAGATGTAATCAGCAAAGTAAATTAAGAGTTTGTTGGTGGTCTTGGATACAGCCTTGCTGATGAATAAAGTGGCAACGTCTGTTGCCAGGAATGGCTTTGTTCCATTCCATTAATGTGTGCTTTTAAAAACTTTTCTTTTTCTTTTCTTTTTTTTATTAAAATTTAAAATTTAGAAAACAGTCAGTAGCTATAAGTTGAAACAGCAGCAAAAAATAAAATCAGGAAGGGGGACACATTCACGATATCTGGGGAGTTTCCTCAATACAAGTAATGAACTTGTGGATGAGCAGGAGCGTTCAGCCTTGAAGCAAATGTTGACAGCCTCAATTGATGTGGAAATACTCTTAATTGGTTCAGTGGATGCAGCCACTTATCACCCCCTGTTGTCAATATATTGCACCATCAACCAAACAGTAGCCCTTCATATTTTGGTTTTCTTATTTGTTCCCAGTCGAATTTGTCTATGTTCATTTTCTCTAATACAGGGTACCATTTATCCATGGGGCTAAGCTGGTGATACTCAACATGTGTAGTATTTGTCCAGGATGAGATTTTCTCTTGTAGGAAAAAATCCCAGACTTTGTGCAACCATTGTTGCATAGTTGGAATGGAATCTGCTTTCCATTTACTTGCTAACAACACTTTAGCAGCTATTAACAGAACATTGATTAGTTTTTTCTTAATTTCAGGTACACCATCTGCAGGCCAAAGGTGGAGCAAAATCAATGCCGTTTTAAAAACTTTTCTCATTGACTTCTGTGATGTTCTGCATCCTCAGGACTTATTGTTGCATTATTAGCCACCTCAAATGGTGTCTAACAAACACCAAGGCAGGATTTAAATATTTTATATAATTTTTTTAAAAAAGGATGTCTCTGTTTCATAGATGTCACATGGTTGTGAAGTTGAAAGTGCCATTTCAGATTCTAACCTGAGCAAAAAGAGAGCCATGCCTTAGAGGGTGAATTTGTCACACCAGAAAACTTGCCTGTTAAAGAAGTCAGCTTCCCCTTTTTGTGCAGATGCCAGATTGACTCTGTGTCACTGTGGGTATCGGGCACAGTAATAGGTGGCCGTGTCTGCAGCTGTCAAAGTGCTCAACAGGAGAGTATACTCATTCTTGGAGGTGTCAGGAGAGATGGAGACCCTGCTCTGGAAGGCGGAGGCATAATCAGTGTACCATTTAGAACTGTGGTAGTATCTTCTTCCGATCCATTCCAGCCCTTTGTTGGGTGGCTGGCGGACCCAGCTGATAGGATATCCATCAGTGATGGGGGCACCGGAGAATGTGCAGGTCAGTTTTAAGGACTCTCCAGGTTTGACTATTCCTATGCCAGACTGTGCCAGCTTAATTTCAGAGAGGACCCCTGGTAGACAAAAGAAATAATTTCAGAAAGAAATTGAGCAATGTTATAAAATGGTACAGTACATGCCTGGCTTTTAGATTTTCTAGTTGTATGTACAGTCATTGTCCAAAATTGCCTGAAGTTGCTGATTATTTTGCCCCTTAAAAGATATGGGCTATAGATAAGAAGTTGTGAAACTGCTGAATGGTTTAACATCTGAAATCCTGCGACAGGTCTGTAAACATCAGCAGACAAAGAAAGCAGGCAGGATTTTCTCCCACCCCCTGCATTTTTAATTCAAATAAAAGCAATCCCTGTTAGGAACACATACTCTGTTTAAGCACTGAAAAGATGCAAAGAATTAGGATTAAGGTCTCCATTATGCTTTCCAAGATGACTCCTATCATTCCTGAGATGTCTATTTAAGCAGGGACAGAATCATAGCCTGCTTTGCATATTCTGCTCCTGCTTCATGTTCAGCTATAAGGAGGGCTGTGCAGCACGCTTGCGGCTCCAGTTTTTATGTGGCATGGTTCTACCAGATGTCTATGACCCAGTATGAAATGACCACGCTCACAACAGATTTGGAAGATATGTGGATTAGAATTGGCACAACTTTATTGATTACAGCTGTAAGAAGCATTGGCATAGTATGGGCCCACCAGATCTAACACATCAGCTGGCCCCGCACTAGCCGATGTACCCCGTCACCCAGCCAGCCGGCATAGGTGAAGTTTGTGGAATGGCAGGTTGCCAGAGATCACATGGACAACTGCTCCTTCATGTTCTCCCCTGGCCATCTCGTCATGAGAGCAAGAACTGGTAGTCCTTGAACAGGCTCGCTCCCATCAGCCCTCATGCCAAGACCCCTTAAGGTGGTCCCCATATCCAGGAAATGGCACGCAGGCTGATTTCCGTAAATGGATCTGGCCCCATGTTGTCATCACCAAACACTTAGGACAAGAAAGAAACATATACAAGATCAACTACACTAATAGGCTAACAATTTCAAACTGTACAACATTGACCTCACCTTGACCCCCTCGTTACAGATCCTTACAATTACCAACTCCCAAAGGTGTACCCAAGGGTGGGTTGGGTGGGCAAGCTGCTCCATTGCTGGACAAAGGCTGGGATGGGGTAAGGTGAGTGGCTGGCCTCTTCCCCTCAAAACCACCCTCCCCCCAGCTACCCTGGCACCTTGCCATTGGTCCTGAGGGAAGGGGGAAGTCCAAACTTTCCCACTGCTCAGTGACCCCACCCTACCCAGCATCAGGCCAGTTCTCCCTCCCTGCCTGGCCCCACAAATATTGGGCCGTGCTGAGTCGGGCCCTTTTGCTTGTCATTCGCTTCTCATCTTGACATTTCGTGCATATTCCCTTTCACCTGGGGAAGCCATGTTGGATCAGGCCAATGGCCCATCTCGTTCAACCCTCTGTTTCACACAGTGGCACAGTCCACTTCTTCCATACTGTCTCATGTCTACTGTCTCATGTCTCCAGGCAGGTTCCCAAATGAAGCTGGATTGGGCACAGGCACCCACTGGCTAAGCAATTAGGAAGCATCTGGCTAGACTATCAGGGAACTATGGGCTAGGCAACCAGGAAGCCCACTCTAGGCAGTCAGACATCAACCGGAGGTTACAACAGGACACCTATCATGTGGAGCCCCAATCAAGGTTTTTGACCAGGATCCCAGTTCAGGCTCCTTTCCCTGTCTGTAAGGACAAGGACTCCTTTCCATGGCAATTCCTCATGTGAGAGGAAGTGGCTAAAGCAAGAAATAAAGGGAAAGACCCCCTGGGACTATGCTGGCCACACTGCACTCTCCGCTCTCTCTGTGTTCTTTACAATCACATCAACCTATCCTACAAAAGCTTTGTTTGCTGGGAGAAAAGAGGAGAGAGCCAAAGATCGGCGTCTTCATTATACAATTAATGGCATTTCACCACATTTCTTTCTGTGGTTTCTCAACTCACATCAGCCAAGTCACTGGGTCAATAGAGAAGTGAGAAGAGAAATGGTATCCCAGCACTATGAAATCAAGCAGGTTTCTTGAACAGAGTTATACTACAGCTGTGTGAAGCTGCTCCCCCTGCTGGTGCCAAACTTGCTCTGCCTTTTATGGCTCATTTTCCATGGTGGTGGGAAAGGGGGCTGTGGGATGAGATGCTGGAATGCTTTTGATGTAACAGTCTTCCTATCACCTCTAGCTGGCCAAATGTTCTTGATTCTCAGCCTCTCCTGCTCTGCTTATTTTCATGTTTTACGTTATTTTCATGTTTTATGTTAGTTTTACGTAGGAGGGATGGTATAGGAGGGGGAGTTAGTAGACCATTTGCTGTTGGCAGGTGGAATTCTACAGGGTGTTTTGTTCTGGACCTTTCACACTTTCTGCTTGAACCTAGTATAACTGGTACCTTTGTGCCTTTTACCTTCAGTTCCAACACACGCTGTGCCTAGCCTGGGATCTATCAATGTCTCAATAAACTTTTCTTCTTTGAAGCAACTCTTGTTGAGAGCTGATTTTCTTAGGAATTTGACAGCTGGTTAATATGAGAAATTGATCAACACGAGTTCCAGTCTTCACAATGGAAATATGAGGTTCCTTTCCACTTGGTCAAGGGCTTACACTTCTATGCTGAGATTATTTTCAATTTGCTGAAGTCAGCACATAGAAATGGCATCTGTTATTCATACTCAGAATGGTATTCTTTTGGACTCCATTGTCCTTTCCTTTCCCTTTATTCAGTCAGCTATCTGTATGATGTGGCGAAGCCCTTCTTACCCTTCCCCAGATTTTGACATGCAGTGAAATGATGAAAGAAATGATAACCAAAGGTAATGAAGCTCCTGACATCATGTTTTACACTGCCCTGGGCTGAATAGGACTTTTGGGCATTATCTTGACATTGGCTTTCATATCCAAGAAACCGTGAGACCGGGCCTATTTTTTTTCAGGAATGCACAGGAACGGAGTTCCGGCTGGCTTCAGAGTTGGCCATGCCCACTACAGCCAAAACCTCTGCGTGCGTGGCTACAGAAAGAAGGCCTGGAGAGTGACCACCCAGTGACTCCAAGATGGGAGGGCCGGGGGGGCCCTGGAAGGATTGGGGAGGCATTTAAATGCCTCCCTGTGCCTTCCCCAGCCTGTCCAAGGACCAGCTTGCTTGGGTTCTACGCAGTCGTGGGGTGCTGGGGCAAGCCAAGGGAAGGCAGTTTAAACTGCCTTCCTTTCCCTTCAAGGAGGGGCTTGCTCGGGCTCCCCACAGCTGCGGGGCACCCGGGAAAGCAAAGGGAAGGCATGGGGGTGTGGGTTAATATGTTAATGAGCTGTGGTGTCAGGGGTGTGGTCTAATATGCTAATGCATTACTGCTGGGCTTTTTATTCAAAAAAGCCCTGCATGAGACAGTTTCAGCATGCAGTTTCGGTGGTGTTTGGTTGTCAACTGTTACGTCCTACTTGAGCAGATTTAACTGTTTCTAATGTGTGCTTTTAAAAAACTTCTCACTGGTTTTTACAAACTTTTGTCTCCTTGTGACTTACTATTTTACTAGGAGCCACCTTGAATTCAAGGACATAAGGTAGGTATTGAGATATGTATATATGTAGTGAGGTAGCAAGCTGTTACAGCACATGTATAGATCAGGAAGATCTAAGATACCTAAGTCTTAGCTGTCAGACTAAATGGCTAAGTGACTAACACTGTTACAGCCAGGTGATAAACGAGCAGGTGCTACTCCTTGTAGTGATTAGGAGTGGGTAATTAGTGTGCCCTGTTGTTCATTGGCTGGTTGATGTATATATTGTTTAGGCTTCATAAGCCACTTTGGGGAGACATAGCTCTCTCTGACTGAGGTATGTTATGCTGCACGACAGTCTGTATATTCTTTGTATATAGTTACCATTATTGCATTATAAACTTTCTGCCTTTCACCTCCAGTCGGTCTCCAGGCTTCTTATTAACTGCACCCAATAGTAGGATCTATCTATTTGAATTAAGCAAGACAAAATAAATCCCCGTTTCATACATGCCACACTGGCCCAAACTGCATCTAGCATTTGCTCCGCTGTTATACCAAACCCACACTGGAACAGAAATTCCCCTCTGTATTGCATGGCACTTTCACTTTGACTGATTGTGGCATTTTATGGTAGGGTCCAGACTGCATGCCGCTTTCACTTTGATCTCTGGTTTTATGGTGGCTGTCTGCATAGATTTATGGCTGTTTTATGGCTATTCAGGGGCGACTCTACAGTCAGTATGGCATTGGACTGGGGTATTTGAAAGTGGTTTTGAGCCACATCTTTTTCTGTTCCAGTGTGGGTTTGGTACAACAACGGAGCAAATGCTAGATGCAGATTGGGCCTGAATGTGGTTTTGAGTTGCATCTTTTTTTCTGTTCCAGTGTGGGTTTGGTAAAACAATGGAGCAAATGCTAGATGTAGATTGGGCCATTGTCATGTGGTTATAATTGGCATTATGGATGCTTGTCAAAACACGTACAGAGCCATGTCTTAGAGTAAGAATTTGCAGCACTACAAACCTTCCGTTCTGACGTTTTGTTATTAGCCCCCTTGAATTCAAGGACATAAGGGTAGATCTAACTATTTCAAATAAATGAAACAAAATAAGTCCCTGTTTCATACATGTCACATTGTCAGCCGGAACATGTACAAAGCCATGTTTTTTTTTGGGGGGGGGGAATTGCAGCACCAGGCAACTCTCTGTTCAAGACACAAGCTTCCCCTTTTTGTGCAGACGGCAGCTTGGCTCTGTGTCACTGTGGCTCTCTAGCGCAATAATAGATGGCTGTGTCTGCAGCTGTCATGGAGTTCAGCTGGAGAGAAAACTCATTCTTGGAGTCATCAGGAGAGATGGAGACCCTGCTCTAGAAGGCGGAGGCATAGTCAGTGTACCAGGTTAAGCTGCCGTCATCATCATAAAAATCATCAGTAGAGCTGCTGTGGTATCCCCTTCCAATCCATTCCAGCCCTTTGTTGGGTGGCTGGCGGATCCAGTGGTAACCATATTCATCGGTGATGGAGGTCCCAGAGACTGTGCAGGTCAATCTTAGGGACTCCCCAGGTTTGACTGTTCCTTTCCCAGACTCTGTCAGCTTAATTTCAGAGAGGACTCCTGGTAGAAAAAAGAAATCATTTCAAAAAGAAAGAAAGAAAGAAATTAAGCAAAGTTATAAAACTGTACAATGCATGCATGACTGTTGAGGAGATTTTCATGTTGTGTCCACAGTCATTGTCCAAAATTGCCTGTAGTTACTAATCCCCCCCCCCTTAAAAGATATGGTTTATAGATAAGAAGCTCCATTTTAGGTGAAACTGCTTAATGGTGGAACATCTGAAATTCTGTGAAATTCTGTAAACCTCAAATAAAGGAAGCAGACAGAACTTTCTCCCACCACCTCCATTTTTTCATTCGAAGAAAAGAAATTCTGTCAGGAAAACATACCCTGCTTCAGCATTGAAAAGATGCAAAGAATTAGGATTAAGGTCTCCATTGTGCTTTCCAAGATAGCTCCTACCATTCCTGAGAGGTCTATTTAAGCAGGGACAGCATAACACCCTGCTTTGCATATTCTGCTCCTGTTTTGTGTTCAGCTGTAAGGTCATTCACTCCTCATCTTGCCTTTTCTTATATATTTCCATGTACCCAGGGTTTTTACCCGGCAATACCAGCAGGAGAAATACATTCAGGTGCCCCCTGTTTTTTTGTTGTTTGCAGTTCTGGATTATTAGTTTAAGATCCAATTATCTGGAAGGAATTCCCAATGTCCTTATGGAAAATGGAATTTGACTGAATCCCACTTAGGATGGGCTGTGTCTGATTGATGGAGGAGCTGCCCCGCATTCTTTCATCACCTTAGTATGACTTTCTGACGTTTGATACTGATTTAATACAGACTCCAGTAGGCTGTTCACTCCTTGGCCAGGCAGCCCCGAGATCAAGCTACAGGGTTGGTGTCAGAACCCACAGCTAAACAATGTGGCACACACTTCCAAGAAGGTTTTACTTTATTGAAAAGCCATAGATGCAAGAACACAAACACTGTTAAGAATGGCGGTATACCTATGCGCATAATTAGATATAGGATATTCAAAAAACTGAATACCCTATATCAAAAACTGAATCAGAAGACAGCCAAGGGGTCTCCAGTTTGCATACTGTATCAATATTAGCGGGTAGGTTGTGGAGGAGTGACAATACTTTATCCAAACAAAAGTTCACAAATGCCTCGCAGCTAATGGTTGAATCACTCATCTTTTGTTTCCTCTCTGAGAGGGTTCTCAAAGATCTAATTACCCTGAAAAAATTGTGCTGGGTGTGACCTAACAGACACAATGGAGGCTGAGTAGAATCGCCTCTTCGCAGCCTTCACTGCCACCTCATAGGCTTTCATAAGTGTCGTATGAAATGTTCTTGAAGCTTCATTGTGAGCATGCTGCCAGGCTCACTCTAGTTGTTTGAGTTCCTGTTTCATCTCCCTAAGTCCCACAGTATACCAGGGAGATGACTTTTGAAGGGAACGGAGAGGATGTCAGGGAGCGACTACATTGATGGCTTCAGAAAGATGGGAGTTCCAGTCTTCTATCAGCTAATCCAATGAGCCCCCAGAAGACATCGGATCCTGCAGAGCGTTCTGGAACCCAATTGGGTTCATTAGTCTCCACAGGCAAGCATAAACCAACTCATCGCCTAAACAGGAGGAGTCGGAACAACCAGCTGGGCCTTCAAAACCGAGTGATCTGACCATGGCACTTCTTCCTTCACAATCAGATCCATATCCATATGAGGTTCCTTTCTACTCTGTCAGGGGTTTACATTTCTGTGCTGAGATTATTTTCCATTTGCTGAAGTCCGCACACAAAAATGGCATCCGTACTTCATTCTCAACATGCAATTCTTTTGAAATGCATTGGTTTTTCCTTTTCCTTCATTCAGGCAGCTATCTGTTTGATGTGGCAAAGCGTTTCTTCCCCTTTCCCAGATTATTACATGCAGTGAAGTGATGGAAGGAATGATAGCCAAAGTTAATGAAGCATCTGAAACCATGTTTTACATTGCCCTGGGCTGTATGGGACTTTTGGCTATCCTCAGTTTGACATTGGCTTACGTAGCCAGGAAAACACAACTCAGGTCCCTGCCACACGGCAGGAAAAGAAACGGCCAAAGTGCGGCTTTTAAAAGCTGCGCCAAAATAGAGATGCCGCGGCGGGATCCCACGGATCCCCTGAGCTATGGCACCGTTGCTCCCCTGCACGATCAGATGCTGGGGAGGAAGCGACGGACGGGAGGGGAGGCTGCCGAACTGCGCATGTCGAAGCATGCGCAGTTCGGCCAGGAGCCGGGGAAGCGCTGGCGAAAGGACACGCTGGCGATCCCACGGCCGGCCTTGATGCGCCGCTTCGCGATGAACAACCTAGGTAGGTGGTTCTTTTTTGGTGCGGTGTTTTGGGTGGAAGGCCCGGTTCGGGGACGGAAGCACAACGCTTCCCAGATGTTGCGGTCGGATCGCCCGTTTGCTGCGCCCCTGAACCGTCCCTCTACCAGCCCAAAACCTTACATGTGACCAGGGCCTCAGTTTCAGAATGCTGCTTATTTACAGTGTTTGGTTGTCAAGTGTTGCATCCTACTTCAGCCGATTTGCCTGTTTTTAATGTGTGTGTTTTTTAAAAAAACAACAACCCATCACTGATTTGTACAAACTATTGTGTCCTTATGACTAATTCTTGAATTCAAGGACATAAGGCAGGATTTAACTATATCAAATGAATGAGACCAAATAAGTCCCTGTTTCATACATGTCACATCGTCAGCCGGAAAATGTACAGAGCCATGTCTTAGGGGGGGAATTGCAGCACCAGGGAACTCGCTGTTAAAGACACAAGCTTCCCCTTTTTGTGCAGACGGCAGCTTGGCTCTGTGTCACTGTGGTTGTCGGGCACAATAATAGATGGCCCTGTCTGCAGCTGTCAGGGAGTTCAGCTGGAGAGAAAACTCATTCTTGGAGTTGTCATGGATGGAGACCCTGCTCTGGAAGGCGGAGGCATACTGAGCGTTCCAGAATAATCTGCCGTCATCATCATCATAACCAGCAGCGCTGACGTAGTATCCCATTCCAATCCATTCCAGCCCTTTGTGAGGTGGCTGGCGGATCCAATGGTAACTAGATTCTTTGGTGATGGAGGTCCCAGAGACTGTGCAGGTCAATCTTAAGGACTTCCCAGGCTTGACTGTTCCTTTCCCAGACTCTGTCAGCTTAATTTCAGAGAGGACTCCTGGTAGAAAAAAGAAATCATTTCAAAAAGAAAGAAAGAAAGAAAGAAAGAAAGAAAGAAAGAAAGAAAGAAAGAAAGAAAGAAAGAAAGAAAGAAAGAAATTGAGCAAAGTTATAAAACTGTACAGTGCATGCATAGCTGTCGAGGATATTTTCATGTTGTGCCCACAGTCATTGTCCAAAATTGCCTGTAGTTACTGACCCCCCCCCCTTAAAAGATATGGTTTATAGATAAGAAGCTCCATTTTAGGTGAAACTGCTTAATGGTGGAACATCTGAAATTCTGTGAAATTCTGTAAACCTCAAATAAAGGAAGCAGACAGAACTTTCTCCCACCACCTCCATTTTTTCATTCGAAGAAAAGAAATTCTGTCAGGAAAACATACCCTGCTTCAGCATTGAAAAGATGCAAAGAATTAGGATTAAGGTCTCCATTGTGCTTTCCAAGATGGCTCCTACCACTTCTGAGAGGTCTATTTAAGCAGGGACAGCATAACAGCCTGCTTTGCATATTCTGCTCCTGTTTTGTGTTCAGCCTTAGGGACGACTGTGCAGCACGCCTCTCATTCACTCCTCATCTTGCCTTTTCTTGTATATTTCCATGTACCCAGGCTTTTACCGGGCAATTCCATCAGGAGAAATACATTCAGGTGCCCCCTGTTTTTTCTTGTTTGCAGTTCTGGATTGTAAATTTAAGATCCAATTATCTGGAAGGAACTCCCGATGTCCTTATGGAAAATGGAATTCGACTGAATCCATTTTAGGATGGGCTGTGCCTGATTGATGGAGGAGCTGCCCCGCATTCTTTCATCACCTTAGTATGACTTTCTGACATTTGATACTGATTTCACTTCTTGGCCAGGCAGCCCCGAGATCAAGCTACAGGGTTGGCCATGCTCCTGCCAGTCTTTGATGGAGTTGTTGGCAAGAGGAGGCAACATGTCGGCTTGCTCTGGCTTGGCACTGCTTGGCCTCTCCAACTCCACCACAATGTACAGTTTTTATGGTTTGCTCCTGTCATCAGAACATAAAAGAAGCTATGTTGGATGAAGCCCATGGCCCATCTGGCCCAACTCTCTGTGTCATACAGTGGCACAGCCCACTTCTTCCATCCTGTCTCACTTCTCCAGGCAATTTCCCAAAAGAGGCTGGATTGAGGCCAGGCAGCCACCGGCTAAGCAATCAGGCAGCAAATAGCTAGACGATCAGGGAACTACGGGCTTGGAAACCAGGAAGCACCTTATGGGGGTTATGGGGGTTACACCACCACACCTTTCATGGGGAGCCCCATTCAAGGCTTTTACCCAGGGTCACACTTCCTGCTCCCTTTTGTCTCTGTAAGGACAAGGACCCCTTGCCATGGTTGTGGCTTGTGTGAGAGGAAGTGGCTAAAGCACACAGAAAGGGGAAAGATCCCTTGAGACCATGGTGGCCAGACTGCACTCTCCGCTCTCTCTCTGTACTCTACAACCAAATGAACCTACTCTACAAATGCTTTGTCTAATGGGAGAAAAGGGTCAGACTTCAGTTTCTTCATTTTACAATGAATGGCATTTCCCCACACAACTTTCTGTGGTTTCTCAACGTACATCAGCCAAGTCACTGGGCAGTTGGAGAAGTGAGAAAAGATATCCCCAGAGAATGAAATCGAGCAGGCTTCTTGAACAGAGTTACAGCACCGCTGTGTGAAGCTGCTCCCCCCTGCTGGTTAATGTGAGCAATTGGCCAACATGAGTTCCAGTTTCCACAAGGGGGATGTGAGGTTCCTTTCTACTATGTCCAGGGGTTTACATTTTTATGCTGAGATAATATTCCATTTGCTGAACTCAGCACATAGAAATGGCATCCATAGTTCATTCTCAGAATGTTGTTCTTTTGGAATCCATTGTCTTTTCCATTCCGTTTATTCAATCAGCTGTCTGAACGATGTGGCAAAGAGCTGCTTCCTATTCCTGAGATTTTGACATGCAGTGCAACGATGAAAGAAATAATAGCCAAAGGTAATGAAGCTCCTGACACCATTTTTTATACCAGCCTGGGCTTTATTGGACTTTTGGTTATCATCAGTTTGACATCGGCCTCATAGCCAAGAAACCGCAAGACAGTTTCAGCAGGCTATTTATTTGTCATGTTTGGTTGTCAAGTGTTATGTTCTTCTTGAGCATATTTGTACTTTTTAAAAAATTCCATCACTGGTATTTACAAGCTTTTGTTCGTTGTGACTTACTCTTTTACTATTAGCCACTATGAATTCAAGGATATAAGCCAGGATCTAACTATTTCAAAAAAATGAGACACAATAAGTCCCGGTTTCATACATGTCACATTGTCATACAGTTAAAAGTAGCGTTATGGATGCTAGCCGGCACACATACAGAGCCATGTCTTAGAGGAAGAATTTGCAGCACCAGGGAACTATCTGCTCAAGACAGGAGCTTTCCCTTTTTGTACAACCAGCAGCTTGGCTCTGTGTCACTGTGGTTGTCGGGCACAGTAATAGACGGCCGTGTCTGCTGCTGTCAGGGAGTTCAGCTGGAGAGAAAACTCATTCTTGGAGGTGTCAGGAGAGATGGAGACCCTGCTCTGGAAGGCGGAGTCATAGTCCGTGTACCAGGTAGAACTTCTGCTGTAGTATCCCCTTCCAACCCATTCCAGCCCTTTGTTGGGTGGCTGGCGGATCCAGTGGTAACCATATGTATCGCTGATGGTGGTACCGGATACTGTGCAGGTCAGTCTTAAGGACTCCCCAGGTTTTACTGTTCCTTTTCCAGACTCTGTCAGCTTAATTTCAGAGAGGACCCCTGGAAGAAAAAAGAAATAGTTTCAAAAAAAATAAGCAAAGTTATAAAATGGTATGGTACACACATGGGTGTGGGAGAGATTTTCAAGCTGTATCTACAGTAAATGTCCAAATTTGCCTGAAGTTGTCTGAAATTGCTGATTTTCTTACACCTTAGAACAAATGGGTTATAGATAAGGAGTTCCATTTTAGGTGAAACTGCTTGATGGTTTAACATCTGAAATTCTGTGACCCGTCTGAAAATGTCACATAAAGGAAGCCGACAGAACTTTCTCCCACCCCCTCCATTTTTCATTCAAGGTTAACATTCAATGTTAGGAACACATACCCTGCTTAAGCATTGAAAAGATGCAAAGAATTAGGATTAAGGTCTCCATTATGCTTTCCAAGATGGCTCCTTTCATTGCTGAGGCGTCTATTTAAGCAGGGACCGAATAATAGCCTGTTTTGCATATTCTGCTCCTGCTTGATGTTCAGCTATAAGGAGGGCTGAGCAGCATGTCTGTCATTCACTCCTCGTCTTGCTTTTTGTTGCATATTTCCTTTCACCTGGCCTGTTTATCGGGGAATTCCATGAGGAGAAAAACATTCTGGTTCTCCCCCCCCCCCGGCATTGTTTCTTGCTTTGGAGACCTGTGTCATTAATTTAAGATCAAATTATCTGGAAGGAGTTTCCGATGTCCTTGTGGAAAATGGGCTTTGAATCCCTCTTAGGAAGGGCTGTGCCTGATTGATGGAGGAGCTGCCCTGCATTCCTTCACCGCCTTAGTATGACTTTCTGCCTTTTGATACCGGTTTAATGGCCAGTCACTTCTTTCTTTACCATGTAGTCCCGAGATCGAGCTGCAGGGTGGGACTCGCCTCTGCCAGACTTTGGTGGAGTTGTTGGCAACAGAGGGCAACATGTCTGCTTGCTCTGGCTGGGCACTGCTTGGTAGGGTTGCCAAATCCGTCTTCGCCGGGAGCAGGGGGCTCCCGGCCGGCGTCGGGGGTGTGTGTGCACGCCGCGTACGCATCACTCAGAAGTGACATAGGCACACTGGGCACGCTGGGGGTGGGGCCACGGCCATATAAGGGAAAACCATAGAGTGTTCCCTTGTATGGCCATGGCCCCGCCCCAGCGTGCCCAGCGTGTTTACGTCACTTGCTAGTGACGTGCACGCCGGGGGCGGGGTTCCACCGGGCCCTGATTCTGCTGCGTCAGAAATCGGGCTTTCAAAGCGGGGGATTCCCCGCCCCCGCCCATATTTGGAAGCCCTACTGCTTGGCCTCTCCAGCTCCACCACAATGTACCCTGTCTGCAGTGCACTCATGTCATAAGAACATAAGAGAAGCTGTGTTGAATCAGGCCAATGGCCCACGTATTTCAACCCTCTGTGTCACACAGTGGCACAGTCCCCTTCTTCCATCCTGTCTCATTTTCCAGGCAATTTCCCAAAGGAGTGTGGATTGGGCCTACATAGTCACCACCTAAGCAGTTAGGAAGCAACTGGCTAGACTATCAGGGAATTATTGGCTAGGCAACCAGGAAGCACCTTCTGGGTGGTCAGGCATCAACTGGGGGTGACACCATGATTCCTATCATGCAGAGCACCATTCAAGGTTTTTGCCAGGGTCCCACTTCTGGCTGCCTTCCATCTTTTGGCTTGTGTGAGCGGAACTGGATAGAGCATACAGTAAGTGGAAAGTTCTCTTGAGACCATGCTGGCCAGAATGCACTCTCAGCACTCTCTGTGTACTTTACCACCAAATATACCGACCCTACAAACACTTTGTCTGCTGGGAGAAAAGAGGAGAGTGTCAAAGACCAGCTTCTTCATTATACAATGAATGGCATCTCCCCTCATTCCTTTCTGTGGTTTCCCAACTCAAATCAGCCAAGTCACTGGGCAGATGGAGAAATGAGAAGAGAAAAGATAGCCCAGCAGTGTGAAATCAGGCAGGCTTCCTGAACTGAGTTATAGCACAGTCGTGTGATACTGCTCCCCCTGCTGGGTGATGTGAGAAATTGATCAACATGAGTTCCAGGTTCCACAACAGAAACATGAGGGTCCTTTCTACTTTGTCTAGGGCTCACATTTCTATGCTGAGGTTATTTTCCAGTTGTTGAAGTCAGCACACAGAAATGGCATCTGTTCTTCAATCTCAGAATGTTATTCTTTTGAAATCTATTGTCCTTCCCCCTTCCCTTTATTCAGTCAGCTCTCTGTGTGATGTGGCAAAAAGTTTCTTTCCTCGATTTTGACAAGCAGTGCAATCATGGAAGAAATGGTAGCATAAGGAAAGGAAGCATCTGACATCATGTTTTACATTGTCATGGGATGTATGGGACTTTTTGCTATCCTCAGCTTGACATTGGCTTTCGTAGCCAGGAAACTGTGAGACAATATCAGCATGCTGTTTATTTCCTATGTTTGGTTGTCAGCTGTTACATCCTACTTGAACAGATTCGACTGTTTTTATTGGGTGCTTTTTATGTTGTCACTGATTTTTGCAGACTTTTGTATCCTTGTGACTTATTATTTTGTTATCAACCACCTTGAATTCAAGGACATAGGGCCAGATCTATTCCAATTAAATGAAACAAAATAAGAACCTGTTTCATACATGTCACATTGTCATGCAGTTAAAAGTGACGTTATGAATGCCAGCCGGAACACATACAGAACAATGCCTTAGAGGAGGAATTTGCAGAACCAGGCAACTCTCTGCTTAAGACACAGGCTTCCCCTTTTTGTGCAGATGGCAGCTTGGCTCTGTCTCTCTGTGGGTCTCGAGCGCAGTAATAGACGGCCGTGTCTGCAGCTGTCAGGGAGTTCAGCTGGAGAGAAAAATCATTCTTGGAGGTGTCAGGAGAGATGGAGACCCTGCTCTGGAAGGCGGAGGCATAGTGAGTGTACCAGGTAGAGCTGCTGCTGTAGTATCCCCTTCCGATCCATTCCATCCTTTCGTTGGGCGGCTGGCGGATCCAGTGGTAACCATATCCAGCTGTGATGGTGGTACCGGATACTGTGCAGGTCAGTCTTAAGGACTCCCCAGGTTTGACTGTTCCTTTTCCAGACTCTGTCAGCTTAATTTCAGAGAGCACCCCTGGAAGAAAAAAGAAATAGTTTCAAAAAAAATTAAGCAAAGTTATAACATGGTATGGTACACGCATGGCTGTGGGAGAGATTTTCAAGTTGTATCTACAGTAAATGTCCAAATTTGCCTGAAGTTGCCTGAAATTGCTGATTTTCTTTATACCTTAGAAGAAATGGGTTATAAAGGAGTTCCCTTTTAGGTGAAACTGCTTGATGGTTTAACATCTGAAATTCTGTGACCCGTCTGAAAATGTCACATAAAGGAAGCCGACAGAACTTTCTCCCACCCCCTCCATTATTCATTCGATGTTAACATTCAATGTTAGGAACACCTACCCTGCTTAAGCATTGAAAAAATGCAAAGAATTAGGATTACGGTCTCCATTATGCTTTCCAAGGTGGCTTCTATCATTGCTGGGTCGTCTATTTAAGCAGGGACCGAATAATAGCCTGTTTTGCATATTCTGCTCCTGCTTCGTGTTCAGCTATAAGGAGGGCTGAGCAGCATGCCTGTCATTCACTCCTCCTCTTGCCTTTTCTTGTATATTTTCTTTCACCAGGGCTATTTACCTCACCATTCCATCAGGAGAAATATCTTCAGGTGCCCCCAGAGCACCCCTCCACCTCTTTCAATTTCCTCCATCTGTCCAGATCTTGCTCTTTGCCATCAGCCACTACACAGGGTCATACACACAGTCATGTAGTCCTAAAGTGGTGCACCTTTGAGTTGGTAATTCTGGGACCCCATTCTTGGTTTTTTCCTGGGACCCCAGAATAAGTAATACCACCTCTGGGTTCCGTCCTCCATTTCTCTCATAAAGTGTAAGTTCCCTTTGTCACTCTCTTGGCTGGCATGCGAGGAAATGGCTAAAACATGTAATAAGGGAGGAGGGTGCCTTGAGACTGTGCTTGTGGGTTGCTCCCTCAGCCATCTCTCTGTGCTCTACAACAAAACAAGCCTACCCTACAAAGGCTTCCTCAGCTGAGAGAAACAGAGAGAGTCAAACTTTAGCTTCTTTATCATTATAGAAGGAATGGCCTTCCTGAACATTTCTTGCTTAGGTTTCTGAACAAAAATCGGTTGAATCGCTGAACAGATGGGAAAATGAGAAGAGAAAATGTATTGCAGTAGCATGAGATGTTGCTCTGCAAGAGCCTTGCACAGCATTTATAAGGCTATGGGCTATGGCTGTGAATTGAACAGTATAATAGCTTTGCCAGGGACTGGACTGTACGGTAGCCTGATGATGGTGCCAACCTCCCAGACTGTAGACATGTGCCCAGCTGAGAGAAGTCTCACCCAGAAGCAGTGTGCCAGCCAGATGTGGGCCCATGGTCCTACCCAGTGCTCTTTGCCCCTGCATCCGTGCAGGAGGCAAATCAACCTCCCTGATGCCAGAAATATGCAGCAGCTAGCACACAGAAACCATGCTTTACACCAGAAGCCTGAGTATTCCTGCAAAGGACTCCACTGAAGGACTTCTTCTCCAGTATGCAGGCATCCTCCCCCTCACCTTCTTCTAGCATCACCCAGGACTGCATGTACTCATCCTAAAATTAAACAATACAACTTGGCCACGATGGGATTACTTGAGCAGCCAAACACACCCACCACCCATCAAGATAAGTGGGGTGCAGATCAGTGGATCATTGGCTGGCCAAACACCTGGAACGACTCTACCTTTTCTTTCCCTTTGTCTTAAGCCATCCACTCTAAAAGGTTTCACTGTTATTAAACGTTATATCAAATGCCCAACACTTAATTCCATTCTTTTGACACACTAAGGAATTGGCAGCTTCTAGTATCTTCCTGGGGACTACGTGCCTTGGCCGCTCACGCCCCAAGCCCCTCTTAGGGTATATAAGGAGAGCATCTGCCCATTGTTTGCTCTCTCTTCTCCTGCCTACCTAACCCCACCCTATCTTGCTGACTCCATTCGTAGTGCTGTCTGAAGTCTACCACATGAGCAAGATACTTTCCCTAAGCAGTCTGGGAGGAATTCCACACAAGACTAAGCCCTTCCGCTCACACAGTTATCACAACCCTATAAGGTAGATCAGGTTGAGTGTGTGATATTGGCCCATTAGGAATATAGAATTCATCATGTGGCCTTGGGTATTTGAAGCCAAAAACCCCAGATCATTATCAGTCATGATAAAACTGTGACAGAATAGATCTCATAAACTTTTCTTTCTTTACTTACTATATTTCTTGTCTGCCTTTCTCAATCAATCTGAAGAGACACCAAATGAGCAAGGGATGTGTAATAACCATGTAGAAGGACTAGAATGAAGGAAGCTGGAAAAGGACACAGTATTGGCATGGTACAGAGTGCAGACGTAAAGTGGGAAAAATGTTATCACATCAGTAAAAAAAAACCTGTGCAGTGCCAACATGTTAATACTAATATTCATAGCCGACAGACTGGGTGCGTTCAGATAGGCCATTTAAGCCGGTATAAACTGCTCTGGTTGGAACCGGAGCAGTTTGATCTGGAAGAAACATGATCACACTCACCTCTTGACTGCGCAGCACATCGCGATATGCCCGTTCACA
The DNA here is from genome assembly GCF_001447785.1 of Gekko japonicus. Lineage (NCBI taxonomy): Eukaryota > Metazoa > Chordata > Lepidosauria > Squamata > Gekkonidae > Gekko > Gekko japonicus. The sequence continues at coordinate 1,321,783 of NW_015167533.1, read as the reverse complement.
CTACTGACACGCAGCAGCACGTGTCGGCGGGTTTTTAATTTTTTTTTTTACATTTTGCACATGCACATAGGCAGCCATCCACAGAGTTGAGATCTTGGTGCAGGTGCAGAACACCTCGTTCCGAAAAGCATGCCCTGAAGCGAAGACTGCCCTTTAAACTTTTACAGCGAAAAGGGCCTCTGTGAGGTCCCGGACTCGTCTGGAGCCTAAAACTAAGCATTTTTTTGGTTTGTTTTACAAACGCCGGGGAGAAGCTTTGCCCAAGTGCACATTGGGGAGGCTAAAAAAATATGGCAGCCGAAAAGCGGAAGCCTCGGGCTTCCAAATGGAAGTGGCTCTACCGCGTCGGAGAGCGATCAGATGAGGATAAGGCAGTTGGAACCGGAGCACTCAGGATACCACCACTTGGGGACCTAGTAGCAGAATATACTGGTTTAAAGGGTGTTTGTGACGGTATGGATGGAAGGCAGATGTTCGCTGTGTGATCGCGCAAAAGTACTCTGATTCTAATCATCATCTATACTGGCTTAAATGCCCGTCTGAACACACCCGCTGAGTAGGTCCCTTGTGACCTGACCAGGAAGGGGCTTCAGCTAGTTGCCGAAGGTACTGAAACTTGGAGTACAACAGTTGAAAAAGTTGACTAAGTCAGGGCAGAAGGCCAGGATGCTGGTGTTGAAAACAGAATGCATAGTGTTGCCAGTTGTGGTTGGAAATTTCCTTGAGATTTGGGGGCGGAGTCTGGGGAGGGCAGGGCTTGGGGAAGGGAGGGACCTCAGCGGGGTAGAATGCCAGTGTGTCCACTCTCCAGAGCAGCAGCCACTTTCCCCAGGAAAACTGGTCTCTGTAGTCTGGAGATCAGTTGTAATTCCTGGAGGCAAACATGGACAGCCCACAAACAGCCCAACCCTAAGAACAGCCTGGCCTAAACAGGGCATACCGATAGGATCCTATACATTTGACAGTGGCTTTTCTAGCTGGGAAACTGCCAAAGACTTGCAATGAAGCCGGGTTGATCAGCATTGGTATCAGAGGTCATTTCGGGGGGGGGTTTGCGGGGGATCGCAGTTCCCCCGGGTGAGGTACGGGGGGCGGGACACATGATGAAGTCCTGCCCCCTGCTTCTGGCCACCCCGCTTCCGGCCCTCATTTAGCCAGGAGGAGGCAGGAGAAGAGGGAGGGTAAGTTGCTTCCTCCCTGCCTCTCCCCACCCCTGCCTGCCTGGGGCCAGGGAGGGCCTTCGCGGGGCTTCCTCGCACTCCCGCTGGCCAGGACCGTTGGGGGTGGGGGGTGTGGCCTTATGACACACTTCCGGTGATGTCAGGGGGTGTGGCCTTATGACACACTTCCGGTGATGTCAGGGGGTGTGGCCTTATGACACACTTCCGGTGATGTCAGGGGGTGTGGCATATGCTAATCAGTTATGCTAATGAGTTCCCCTAGCTCTTTTTCTACGAAATGACCCCTGATTGGTATGAATGCTTATTGTTGGTATTCTGCACAGTTTGGTTGTCTATTGTTATCCAGCCTACTTTGGCATATTTGACTATTTTAATTGTGTGCTTTTAAAAAAAAATCTCATTGACTTCTATGTTGTTCTGCATTTTGGGGGCTTATTGTTGCATTGTTGCCCACAAGGCAGGATTTAAGTATTTTAAATAAATAACTAAAAATGCCTCTCCGTTTCATAGATGACACGAGGTTCTGAAGTTTAAAGTGCCATTTCAGATTCTAACCTGAACAAAAAGAGAGCCATGCCTTAGAGGATGGATTTCTTGTGCCAGAAAACTGCTAGTTAAAGAAGTCAACTTCCTCTTTTTTTTCTTTTTTTTTGCAGATTCCAGACTGGCTCTGTGTCTCTGTGGGTCTCGGGCACAGAAATAGACGGCCGTGTCTGCAGCTGTCAAGGAGCTTAACCGGAGAGTATACTCATTCTTGGAGGTGTCAGGAGAGATGGAGAGCCTGCTCTGGAAGGCGGAGGCATAATTAGTGTGCCAGGTAGAGCTGTAGTATCTCCTTCCGATCCATTCCAGCCCTTTGTTAGGTGGCTGGCGGATCCAACTGGTAGCAGCTCCATCAGTGATGGAGGTACCGGAGACTGTGCAGGTCAATCTTAAGGACTCTCCAGGTATGACTGTTCCTATGCCAGACTGTGTCAGCTTAATTTCTGAGAGGACCCCTGGTAGGGAAAAAAAATCATTTCAGAAAAAAATTGAGCAAAGTTATCAAATGGCACAGTACATGTATGGCTTTTGGAGATATTTTCAAGTTGTATTTGTATTGTCCAAATTTGCCTGAAGTTGCTGGTTTTTTCACCCCTTAAGAGATATGGGTTATAGAGAAGAAGTTCCATTGTTGGTAAAACTGTTTCATGGTTTAACATCTGAAATTCTGTGACAGGTCTCTAAACATCAAAATGGAAGCAGACAGAATTTTCTCCCACCCCGTCCATTTTTCATTCAAAGAAAAGCAATCCCTGTTAGGAACACATACTCTGCTTAAGCACTGAAAAGATGCAAAGACTTAGGATTAAGGTCTCCATTATGCTTTTCAAGATGGCTCCTACCATTCCTGAGAGGTCTATTTAAGCTGGGACTGAAGAATAACCTGTTTTGCATATTCTGCTCCTGCTTCATGTTTAGCTATAAGGAGGACTGTGGAGCATGCCTCTCATTCACTCTAGTCTGTTTTTTATATTTACCTTTCACTTGATCTGTTTACTGAGCAATTCCATCATAGAATCAGAGAGTTGGAAGAGACCTCCAGGGTCACCTAGTCCAACCACCTGCACAATGTAGGAAATTCACAAATACCTCCCCCCACACCACCAGTGACCGCTGTTCCATGCTCAGAAGATTACAAAAAAACCTCAGGATCTCCAGCCAAACTAGCTTGGAGAAAAATTGCTTCCTGACCCCAAAGTGGCAATCAGCATTTCCCTAGGTGTGTGAGAAAGGGCCACAAGAACTAAACACTGATACGACTCTTCCTGCCCTCCCTTTCATGAACTGCCTAAGTTCACAGAATCAGCATTGTTGTCTGATAGCCATATGGCCTCTGTCTACAAACCTCCAAAGAAGGAGAGCCCACCACCTCCTGAGGAAATCTGTTCCACTGAGGGGCCACTCTAATTGTCAGGAAATTTTTCCTAATGTTTAGCCAAAAACTCTTCTGATTAAATTTCAACCCATTGGTTCTGGTCCGACCTTCTGAGGCACCAAAAAAACAACAAACCACAAACAACTCCACACCATCCTCTATATGACAGCCTTTCAAGTAGTTGAAGATGGTTATCATATCACCTCTCAGTCATCTCCTCTCCAGGCTAAACATACCCAGCTCCTTCAATCTTTCCTCATAGGACTTGGTCTCCAGAACCCTCACCATCTTCATTGCTCTCATCTGAACACGTGCCAGCTTGTCTATATCCTTCTTAAATTGTGGTGACTAAAACTGAACACAGTGTTCTAAGTGAGGTCCAACCAGAGGAGAATAAAGCAATAACATTACTTCATGTGATCTGGACACTATACTTCTGTTGATATAGCTCAAAATCGCATTTGCCTTTTTAACTACCACATCACACTGCCTCCTCATGTTCAGTGTATGGTCTACTAAGACCCCTAGATCCTTTTAGCACACACTACTGCCTAGACAAGTCTCCCCCATCCTATAATTATGCATTTGATTTTTGCTACCTAAATGCAGAACTTCACATTTATCTCCATTAAAATTCATTTTATTTGTTTTAGCCCAGTTTTCCGGCCTGTCAAGATCATCCTGTATCCTGACTCAGTCTTCTACCATATTTGCTACCCCTTCCAATTTAGTATCATCTGCAAATTTAAGAAGCATTCCCTCCATTCCATCATCCAAATCATTTATAAAGATGTCTAACAAAACAGGTCCAGGGCAGATCCTTGAGGTACTCCACTTGTCACTCCTCTCCAAGAGGATGAGGAACCATTCACAAGCACTCTTTGGGTGTCATCTGTTAACCAGTTACAGATCCACCTAACAGTCATAAGGATCCAAACCACATTTTACCAATTTGTCAACAGGAATATTATGTGGAACCTTATCAAAAGCCTTACTGAAATCAAGATAAACTATGCCTACTGCATTCCTCTGATCCAGCAAGGTAGTAACTTTCTCAAAAAAAGAGGAATAAGGTTAATCTGACATGACTTGTTCTTGAGAAACCTCTTAGTAATCACAGCTGTCCTTTCTCAAGGACTGTCTGTTCGATGATTTGTTCTAAAACTTTCCCAGGTATAGACGGCAAGTCAGTAGTTATCCAGATCCTCCTTTTGCCCCTTCTTGAAGATGGGGACAATTTGCCTGCCTACAGTCTTCTGGCACCTCACTTGCTCTCCAAGAATTCTCAAAAATAATGGACGGAGGCTCAGAATTTACATCCGTGAGTTCTTTTGGATGCAGTTCATCTGGCCCCGATGACTTAGTTTCATTTAAAGAAACTAGGTGTTTATTTACAACCCCTATGCCAATCCTAGGCTGAAACTCATCATGTGTTCCCTCATCATGTGTTCTGTTTTTGCCATGGTGAGCACCGTTTCCCTCTCAAGAGAAGTCTGTGAAACATTAGAGAAATAAAGCGGTTCTGCAGGTGAAATACAATCCAGTGTCCCCTGATGCTTATTGCTTTGAAGAACTGGAACATACGTTTAAGATCAAATTATCTGGAAGGAGTTGCCAATGTCCTTGTGGAAAATGGAATTTGACTGAATCCCTCTTTGAAAGGGCTGTGCCTGATTGCTAGACAATCAGGGAACTATGAACTAGGAAACCAGGAAGCACCTTCTGGGCAGTCAGGCATCAACTGGGGGTCACACCACTATACCTATCATGTGGAGCCCCATTCAAGACTTTTGCCCAGGATCCCACTTCTGGCTCCCTTCCCTCTCTGTAAGGACAAGGACCCCTTGACATGGTTTTGGATCCTGTGAGAGGACGTGGCTAAAGCACGTAATAAGGGGAAAGATCCCACACTGCACTCTCAGCTCTCTCTCTGTACTCTACAACCAAATGAACCTAATCTTCAAAAGCTTTGTCTGATAGGAGAAAAAAGGAGAGAGCCATTTCCTCACATAACTCAAAACAGCCAAGTCACTGGGCCAATGGAGAAATGATTAAAGATATCCCAGCAGTATGAAATCGAGGAGGCTTCTTGAACGGAATTACTGCACAGCTGTGTGAAACTGCTCCCCCTGCTGGTTAATGTAAGTAAATGGTCAACATGAGTTCCAGTTTCCACAAGGGAAATGTGAGGTTCCTTTCTACTCTGTCAAGGGTTTACGTTTCTGTGCTGCGAATATTTTCCAATTCCTGAAGTCAACATACAGAAATGACATCCGTACTTCATACTCAGAGTGTTATGCTTTTGAAATCCATTGTCCTTTCCTTTCCCTTTATTCAAGCAGCTATTTGTGTGATGTGGTAAAAAGGTTCTTCCGCTTTTTGCAGATTTTGACATGCAGTGAAATTATGGAATGAATTATAGCCAAAGGTAATGACGCATCTCACACCATGTTTTAGACTGCCCTGGGTTTTACAGGAATCTTGGCTATCCACAGTTTGACATTGGCTCTCGTAGCCAGGAAACTGAGATATCTACTCCAGAAGGTGGGTATATCTGGAGTAGATCTAAATTTACTGCCTACCATTTTCTTCTCACCTTGACAAGGAGAGTATTCCATCTTTCTGTGTTTATACCTCTGAGGATGCCAGTCACAGTTACTGGTGAAACATCAGGTTTGACATGAAGGGAAATGATGGAAAATATTATAGTCAAAGCATCTGACACCATGTTTTACATGGGACTTTGGGCTGTCCTCAGTTTGACGTTGGCTTCCATAGCCAGGAAATAGCAAGACAGTTTAAGCATGCTGTTTATTTGTGGTATCTGGTTGTCAAGTGTTACATCCTTCCTGAGCAGATTTAACTGTTTTTGATGTGTGCTTTTAAAAAATCTATCATTGATTTTTATAAACTTTTGTGTCCTTGTGAGTCATTCTTTTGCTATTAGCCACCTTCAATTCAAGGGCGTAAGGAAGGATCTAACTATTTCAGATCAATGAGAAAAAATGAGTCCCTGTTTCATATACATTATTTTGTCATGCGGTAACAACTGGCACCCCTCTGCTTAAGAGACAAGTTTCCCCTTTTTGTACAACCAGCAGTTTGGCTCTGTGTCACTGTGGTTCTCGAGCACAGTAATAAACGGCTGTGTCTGCAGCTGTCAGGGAGTTCAGCTGGAGAGAAAACTCATTCTTGGAGGTGTCAGGAGAGATGGAGACCCTGCTCTGGAAGGTGGAGGCATAGTGAGTGATCCAGGTAGAGCTGCTGCTGTAGTATCCCCTTCCGATCCATTCCAGCCCTTCGTTGGGCGGCTGGCGGATCCAGTGGTAACCATATGTATCAGTGATGGAGGTACCAGTGACTGTGCAGGTCAATCTTAGGGACTCCCCAGGACTGACTGTTCCTTTTCCAGACTCTGTCAGCTTAATTTCAGAGAGGACACCTGTTAGGGGAAAAAAGAAATCATATAAAAAGAAAAAGAAATTGAGCAAAGTTATGAAATGGTACAGTAGATGGATGGCTGTTGGAGAGATTTTTAAGTTGTATGTACAGTCATTGTCCAAATTGCTGATTCCCCCCCCCCTTTATAAAGCATGAGTTATAGATAAGAAGTTCGGTTTCAGGTGGAACTGCTGAAAGGTTTAACATCTGAAATCCTGCAACAGGTCTCTAAACATCAAACAAAGGAAGCAGATAGAATTTTCTTCCACCTCCTCCATTTTTTATTCGAAGAAATGAAATCTCTGTTAGGAACACATACCCTGCTTAAGCACTGAGAAGATGCAAAGAATTAGAATGAAAGTCTCCATTATGTTTTCCATGATGGCTCCTACTGTTCATGAGAGGTCTATTTAAGCAGGGACAGCATAATAGCCTGATTTGCATATTATGTTCCTGCTTCATATTCAGCTATAAGGAGGACGCCTATCATTCCCTCCTCATCTTCCTTTGTCTTCTGTTTTCCTTTCACCAGGGCTGTTTTCCCAGCAATTCTATCAGAAGAAATACATTCAGGTTCACCCAGAGCCAACCTTCACCTCCTTCCATCTCTTCCATCTTGATTGCAAAGTCCAGATCTTGCCCTCTGCCATCAGCTGCTACAGGCCAGAAGAGAGGTTCCTCCATACAGCCATGTATTCCTAATGTGGTGCACCTTTGCGTTGGTTTGAACCCAATACTGAATTTTTTCATCCATGTTGGGAACTGCTTGTGACTGAAGAGTAGGGTTATAAATAGCACTGACGGAATGAATACATCATCCCCAGGCTTTTCTTGAAAGCTAAGGAAGCCCTCATTGAGTTTGTGTTGGCATTGTGGGCACCTGATGTGCCGAGACTAGGGATGAGCATGAACCACAAAAACGTGATTTGTTTCAGTTCAGTGGCTGAGCCACAGACTGAACCACAAACTGAACCGGGAGATTCACAGGCTAACCAAACAGTTCGTGGTTCGTGGCCCCCAGCAAACCCCATTGAACGGGACTGTTGTCCCTTTCAGTGGGTTTTGCAGAAAGCCTCAAAAAGAGCTGATCTCCCCACCACTGAGCGCTTTGGAGCTATCTTGTGTAGTCCCTTTAAAGTTTAATTGCTAATTTATTTATTTATTTATTTATTTTATTTATACCCCGCCCTCCCCGCATGCAGATACAGGGCGGCTTGCAACTACAAAATATAATACAATACCACAATTTAAAATCAGTTAAGGCACAGTTATAATGGATATAAAAGGAAAAAAGTAAGAATTCAAGCCAGAGACAACTGGCCATATCATATTAGGGAAGATGTCTTGGCCCCTTCTCTGTTGGTTCATATTTTTAAATAACCTCTGGATCGCCTGCAAAAGCTGAACTCTCCATGAGACTTTGCTACTCTGGTTAGTATGTGTGAGGGATCCATGCTTAGAATCACACTAGGTTCATTCACTTGCTTCTTAATGAGCTTACAACTGGGCAAAAAGATCTTTCATCCACTTCCTTCTGCCCAGTGCAAACCACCAGAAAGGATTTGGCTTCCTCCTCCAACTCTCCATTTCTGCTTTTTTTTTTGGCAAGTTACAGATTCTGTAATGGTTTGAGTGCGTGGCTGAGCTCCATAAGTGGATGAATTGCACAGTCAGTCTCTCAGGTAGGCAAGAAATGGTGTGGACAGTTGGCCGGACATTCTTTCCCTGCCCAACCCATGTACAAAGTTTCTGGATTGAGTTGGATCCACCCTTGAGGGCTTCCCTTCCCGTAGCAGCTCAATCCCAACTCAGCTGCTTCTCCAGGGTGCTCCCCCAATGGAAGCTGGATAGGTTCTAGGAAGCCACCTCCTAGGCAATCAATCAATCAATCAATTTAGCTCACATGACCAATGGTCTCAGGCACAGAATACAACAAACATGTAAACTCCTAGGCAATCAGGAAGCCACTGCCTAAGCAGTCAGGAAGGCACTGTGTAGGCAGTCAGGAAGCCACCGCCTAGGAAGTCAGGAAGCCACCAGCTAGACAATCAGGCTACAATTGCCTCCATTCCTCTGGCTCCTTTCCTCTTACTCCCTTCCCCCAGTTCCATCTCTGTATGAATAAGTTCCCTTTGCTGTTTTCTAGGTTGGTGTGAGATGAAGTGGGTAAAGAATGTAACAAGGAGGGAGGATGCTTTCAGACTTTGCTGGCCAGGTTGTGCTGTGATCTGTGTCCCTGTACTCTACAACAAACCAAACCTGCTCTACAAAGGTTTCCTCTGCTGTGAGAAAGAGGGCTAGAGCCAGGAATTAGCCTCTTTATCATACAAGGAATGGCATTTCCACACATGTCTTGCCGTGGTTTCTGAACTAAAATCAGCTAAATCACTGGTTAGATGGTCTAAAGAGAAGAGGGAAGATATTGCATCAGTATGAGACCAAGCATGATTCTTGAACAGAACGGTCTGGCTCTGTGAAACTGCTTCCCCCTGCTGGTTACTGTAAGAAATTATCAACCTGAATTTCAGTGTCTACAAGGGAAATGTTAGTCTGATTCTGCATTGGCATTTCCCTCCATTGTTTTATGAAACCTACCTTGGAACAGAAATTCCCTTCGCAGGGCTCTTTTTGTAGAAAAAGCCCAGCAGGAAGTCATTAGCATAATAGGCCACACCCAACAACAGAAACTCATTAACATATTAGGTCGCACCCCTGACAGCACAGCTCATTAGCACATTAGGCCGCACCCCCATGTTACCAGAAGTGTGGTTATCCAGCCACACCCACCTTTTGCTTCTTATTCTTTTTACCTTGTTTGTTGTCAAAACCCAGGGCTTTTTTTGGAGCAGGAACTTCTTTGCATGTTAGGCCACACACCCCTAATGCAGCCAATCCTAATGAGTCTCTGCTGTTGGGTGTGGCCTATTATGCTAATGAGTTCCTGCTGGGCGTGGCCAACTTGGGAGCCAGCCAGAACTCCATTCCTGATCATTCCTGCCCCAAAATAGCCCTGCCCTTCTGCATTGCATCTTGCTTTCATTTTCTTTTATCATTGGATTTTATGGTACCCTCCACACTACTTGCCACTTTTACTTCTTTTGATCATCAGGTTTTATGGTACCTTCTGCACAGATTTATGGCTGTTCAGGGGTGACTTTGCAGTCATTATGGTGTTGCCCCAGGGTATTTGAATGCGGTTGTGAGCGGGACTTTTTCCTCCCTGTTGAGAAAATGTCAAGTGAATGCCATATGTCAAATCACCATTAGGATCCTTTCTATCCCATCAATGGTTGACATCCTTATGCTGAGCATTTTCCATCAGTTGTACTTAGTGCACAAAAATGACATCACTTCTTCACACTCAGCAGATGATTACCATTTGGAATTTTGTGACCTCAAATTTGGCGAGTAGTTATTGACTAAGATGGCTCATAATGGGTAAACTGAAGACAAATTCATGCAGATGCATGTGAACAAATTTTAAACATCACAGGCCACCAGAGAAAGACCAGATGTGTTGTTACTATTATGCTTGCACAACAGTGTGTTACCAAGATACTTCCTCAAACTAAATTAGGAAGAATTCCACACCAGACTAAGGTATTCTGCTCACTTCATCCAAACAACAAGTGTATAAAGTAGATTAGGCTTAGTCTGGTGTGATTGACCCATAGGTAACAAGACCAAGCCTCCCAGCTTCTCAGGGAATCAAACCAGAAAAGTCAGTCCTGCAGAGCAGGACTCCAATCTGAGTTTCCGAGACAAAACAGGTGGTCAAGAGTCAAGACTTTTGGATTTAGGCTTTGAGGTTAATTGAAGGCAAAAACCACAACAGAGTAAAAATATTTATTAAGGCGCAAAAATATTTGACCCATCTAGAGACCAGAGAGGTTATGTAACACTCTCTCTCTGTTGCTAGGCACATGATACAGTTGATAGCTTGGTACCATCTACAGCTGAAAACAATTTAGCAAAGTCACAGTGCTCTCTCTGCTATCTCTGACTCTTGAGAAAGTTTCTCTAGGCCTTTATGCAGCCAAGTGCCGCATGACTGATTGAGCTCCCATCTCTGGTTCCCACTCCTGCCAATCTAGCAGTTCAAAAGAAAGAAATTGCAAGTAGATAAATAGGTAGCTCTTCAGTGGGAAGGTAACAGGGTTCCATGCACCTTGGCATTTTGTCCTGCCGGGCACATGACCATGGAAACATCTTCGGACAGCTCTGGCTCTTCGGCTTGGAAATGGAGATGAGCACCACAACCCTAGAGTCGGAATCGACTGGCTTTCGAGCAAGGGAAACCTTTACCTAGAACAGGAAAACCATTTTTCTTTACACATTTACTGGGATTATTAATAAAATTGCAATAAGTGCAGCCTATTTGGCATGATACAGAGCCCAGATGTAAAGAAGACAAATGGTGTCAATCAGTCAAGAATGGCAGTGCCCCAAGTATAAACCTAATACTCTAAATGTTTCAAATAAATTAGGAAGCAGAACTAAGTCTCTCTTTCATAGATGTCCCCTTGTCCTGCACTTCAAAATGTTTTTGGATTCTGGTGGTGGAAAGTGTTGTCAGGTCACGGCTGATTTATGGCAGTCCTGTAGGTTTTTCAAGGCAAGAGACATTCAGAGGTGGTTTGCCATTGCCTGCCTCGGCGTTGTGACCCTGGTACTCCTTGGAGGTCTCCCGTTCAAAAGCTAGCCAGGGCCGTCCCTGTTTAACTTCTGGGATCTGATGCGATTGGGCTAGCTTGGGCTACCCAGGTCAGGGCGTTTTGGATTCTAGCCTGAACAAAAACAGAACTGTCTGGCCGAGATGCAAGCGTCCCCTTTTTGTACAGATGCCAGCTTGTCTCTGTGTCACTGTGGTCGTCGCGCACAATAATACATGGCTGTGTCTGCAGCTGTGAGGGAGCTTAAGTGGAGAGAATAATAGTTCCTGGGGGAGTCGAGAGAGATGGAGACCCTGCTCCGGAAGGCTGAAGTATAATCAATGTGCCAGCTAGAGCCCATGTAGAACCTTCTCCCTATCCATTCCAGCCCTTGGTTGGGTGGCTGCCGGAACCAGTTGTAAATATATCCATCCATGATGGAGGTACCAGAGACTGTGCAGATGAGTCCAATGGGCTCCCCAGGTTTGACTATTCCTATGCCGGGCTGAGTCAATTGAATTTCAGAGAGGGCACCTAGTAGAAAAAAGAAATGTTAGAATTGAGTACAGTTCTAAAATGCTAAATTATACACATGGCTGTTGAAGAGATCTTCCAGTTGCTTGTTCAACAATTGGCAAAATCTGACTTCTTGCTTTGGAATCCCCCCAAAAGATATCAATTATAGGTAAGAACTTTAATTTAAGCCAAAGCTATTTAGTGGTTTAACATCTGGAATTCTTCAACAGATAAAGGAGGCTGATAGTATTTCCTCCCACCCGCTCCATCTTTCTTAGAAGAAAGAAAATCACCATTAGGAACAAATACCCTGATTAAGCATTGAAAAGACACAAAGAAATAGGAGTAAAGTCTCCATTGTGATTTCCAAGATGGCCCCAAGCATTCGTGAGGCTTCTATTTAAGCAGGGCCATGATAAAAGCCTGCTTTGCATATTCTGCTCTTGCTTGGTGGTCAGATATAGGGAGAACTGTGGAACACACGTCTCCTCCACTCCTCCTCATCTCTGGTTTTCTCACATCTCTGGTTTTCTCACATTTCCTTTCCCCTGGGCTCTTTACCAGGCAAAGCCCCCAGCTGAGGTACAATCAAGTGCTTCCCGAATCCACTTTCAGCACCTTCAGTCCCCTCCCTTGGAGAAAGAAAAGTCTAGAACCTGCTTTATACCATCAGCTACCACAGGCCAGAAGAGAGGGTCATCCAAACAGTCATGAATTCCTAACGTGTGGACCTCTGAGTTGGTTTGAACTGAATGTTGAATTGTTGTTTTCATCCCCTTGGGGAGCTACTTTTGGCAGCAAGGTAGAGTATAAATGTAACTGAAGGAATGAAAGCATCAGCTTCAGGCTTTCCTTGCAAGCTATGTAAACTATTACAGTGTTTGTATTGGCCTTATGAAAACCTCGGAGGGTCCATAATGGGCCTGTGCATATTTTCAAGTGACCGTTGGATTCCTTGCAAAGGCAGAACTCTACAGCTTGCTCTGATACTGTGTTTAATATTGGGGGGGCATATTTTGAATTAGGGGCTCAGAGGGTAAAGATGCTAAGCTGCAGAATGGAAGGTCGGTAGCTCGGCAGTCCGAGACCCGAGTGCCATGTGATGGAGTGAGCTCCCGTCTCTGTTCCCAGCTCCTGCCAACCTAGCAGTTCGAAAGCAAGAAACTGCAAGTAGATAAAGGGGTACTGCTTCGGTGGGAAGGTAACAGCATTCCATGTGCCTTGGCGTCTAGTCATGCTGGCCACATGACCATGGAGAGGTCTTTGGACAGCGCTGACTCTTCAGCTTGGAAACGGAGATAAGCACTGCCCCCCAGAGTCAGATTTGACTGACTTTTGAGCAAGGGAAGACTTTATTTTTATTTTGAATCAGGCTATGCTTATTGACTCACTCCCATAATGGGTTTAGAGCTGGGCAGAGGGATCTTTCAGATGGGTTTGACCAAACAACAACAACAACCATGAAACTCTCTCCCTTCATGCATCTTTGCTAGTCACTGCTTGAGGTTTAAAAAGGCTGAAGTAAAATCACCCGTGTCCCTGGATGGATGGAGAAATGAGAAGAGAAAATACATCACAGCAGAATGGGTGCTCCTTCAATAGACCAGCATGGCTGTGTGAAACTGCTTCCCCCTGCTGGTTAATGTGAGAAATTGTCAACAGAAGTTTCTGTCTCCACAAGTTGGGTCACCATGACTGCGATCACACACACTAAATAATCCACTTTCAATCCACTTTCAATGCACTTTCCAACTGGATTTTGCCAGATCACACAGTAAAAACCCAGCTGGAAAGTGCACTGAAAGTGGATTATTTAGCGTGTGTGACTGCCACCCATGTTAGTCTGTCTGTAGCTGTAGGAAAAAGTCCAGTAGCACCTTAAAACAAAATATGTGGCATTTTTCAGACTGCTGATAAACCACCTATTTTGTTAGTCTTTAAAGTAATATGTCTCCATAAGGGAAATGTTAGGTTCCTTTCTGCCCCATACAGGGTTTATGTTCTTGTGCTGGATTTATTTTCCATCTGTTGAGCTCAGTGCACAGAAATTGCATCACTTCCTCAATATGTTGGTGGGTGGTCATCGACTTAGATGACTTGGGGGCGGGGAACTAAAGACAAATTTGTACAGCAGGTGTCTCTGAGCAGATATTTGCCATGCGGGCTCTTTTTGTAGCAGGTACTCATTTGCATATTAACAGGGGTCATTTTGTAGAAAAAGAGGTGCAGGAGCTTATTAGCATAACTTATTTGCATATGCCACACCCCCTGGCATCACTGAAGTGTGTCAGAAGGCAACACCCACCGCTCAGGCTCCACCGGACTGTTTTGGATTCCTAGCTATTGGGGGGAACGCGCAGATCTGTCCTTGCAGAGGAGGGAGAGCTTGTACCTGAATAAAACTTGGTCTTAATGGTGCCACTGGACTGTTTGGACCGGGGGACTGGGGGGGGGGCTCTGCAGCTTACCTGGCTGCTTCTTGCTCTGACTGCAGGCTGCTGGGAGCAGGGGGTGGGGCTTGTTGCATGTGCCCACCCCCTGGGCTCTTTACTGCTGGAGCTCCGCTCCTGTGCGTGCCTGCAGGAAATGACCCCTGCATATTAAGCAACACACCCCTAACGTAGCCAATCCTCCAAGAGCTTACAGTAGCTCTTGGAGGATTGGCCACATTAGGGGTGTGTGGCCTAATATGCAAAGGAGTTCCTGCTACGAAAAGAGCCCTAAGCCCCAGATGTATGAAGAGATCTCTAATAAGCATGTACAAGGATGAGAATCAAAGAAATTGAAATATGCACAGCACATTAAGCAAGATAGAGAGTAGAGATGTCACATCAATAGAAGACTATGTGGAACCAATAGGGTAGTACTGCTATTCATGGCAGATGTGCCGCAGACTGAGCAGGTTCCTTGTTATCTGATCAGGAAGGGCCTTGAACATGATGTCGAATATGATGAAACAGAGGAAGTGCAACTGGTAAAAGAAAAAGTTGTTCATGTCATGGCAGAAGGCCAGGATCCTGCTGTTGAGAACATGATGGGTAGGGTAGCCAACTCTAGTTGGGGAATTCCTGGAGATTGGGGAGTGGACCCTCAGGAGGGCAAGATTTGGGGAGGGGAGTGACCACAGCAAGGTACAATGCCACAGACTCTACTCTTCAAAGCAGCCATTGTCTCCTGGAGAACAGATCTCTGCTATCTAGAGATCAGGTGTGATTCCAGGAGATCTCCAATCCCCACCAGCATGTAGGCAAACCTAAGAATAGGCCAACCCAAACACTATAGCTGGAACACAAGTGAAACATTATGTATGAGGAGGGGCTTTAGGGCGGGAAGTTTCTTGTTGGGAATGGATGTTCTGAGTCATATGGAGCAATAGTGGATAAGCCAGATATAAATATGTGAATTAAAAAGGGTGCAGGCCAAAGAACCCTGGCGACCATGTTAGAGTATAATCTTAAAAACAATTCCTGGCAGTAAACCCCATTGAACAGACCCTAATAAAATTCTGAGTAGACCTAATTAGGATTGCTCCCTTAGGGTGCATTCAGGTGGGAAGCTAATCCTGCCATTGGCCCAGTTCTAATTTAATCCAGATCTTTTTTATCCGGCCCTGCATGGCCTGACAGCTCCTTTTACTGTGTGCTTACTCCATGGTGGATTGTCTAGTCGGCGTCCACCTGAAGGAGGTTTTTTAAAATTCTGGGTTTTTTAAAATTCTGTTTGTGCATGCACATCTGCACCTCAACATGTAGTTTTCCCATGCATGTGCGGAATTTTAAAATTCTGTTTGTGCGTGCACATCGGCACCTCAACATGTACTTGTTTTCCCGTGCATTTGCGGAATTGAATGGTTACAGTACCGCCAGTAGTACCTCCCTCTAGGTACCATTTTAATTAACACAGTTCATAAATTTCACGGGCCATTTAGAAACATGAAACCATCCGGAACGTTTGAGTAGAGCTCTGTGGCTGTCGCACATTTACACATTTATGCACATATCACAAAGAATTTTTTTAAATGGCAACCATTTGGGATGGTCTGGAGCAGACCACCCCAACGGGCGGATTGCGCATTGGAATGATCAGATGAAGTCCACCATTGGCCTGTCGGCAATCAAAAGTACCGTATTTTCACCGGTATCTTTTAAGAACGGCTCCCTGGCGGGGTAAACACCTTTCCCAGATGCCGCTGTTTGATCGTTCCCTTTAAATCCACCAGGCATCCTGTCTGAAAGGGACCTTAGTTCCAATGAATTGTACTGGACTTACTTCTGAATAAGCATGCCTGGGAATGTGCATTTGTGTGTTAAGTGCTGTCCAGTCAAGTTATGGTGACCCTATGAATGAATATCCTACAAAACGTCCTATCATTAACACCCTTGTGTAGGTCTTGCAGACTGAGGACCATGGCTCCATCCCATGCTCTTTCCCTGCTGCCTCAACTTTTCCTAGCTTAAGAGCAGTGTGAGCTAGCTCACAGTTTTTTGGCCTCTGGCTCACACGTTTTTGTCTTAGCTCAGGAAGGATGGCTCCAGAGCAAACTGATTTATGCAGTAGCCAAATCGCTGGCTCACAACTTTAATGCCAGTAGCTCACATAGTTGAATTTTTGCTCACAAGACTCCGCAGCTTAGAGGGAGCATTGCTTAAGAGGGCACTTCACAAAATGAAATATGGAATCATGCATTTGATCATCAAAGGGAGGGCTTCTTCTTGGGCTTTAAGCACTATTGAACCGGCAACATACCTGGCCTCTTTGGAAGCAAATAGTTTTAGAAAGGCATTTAATTTAGCTAGGTGTTTTGCTCTCCTTTCTGAGGTTATTAAGGGTAGGTATAATAAAATTTCCTACCCAGAAAAATTATGTTCTTGCTCACTAGGGAAGGTTGAGTCTGTAGAGAACAGTTTCTTTAGCTGTCCACTCTACAAGTAGGTATGTCTTGGAATTATTTCTCCATTACTTGATAGGGTCCCTGGCCATATAATCACAAATATAGCAAGGCGTCTTTGGTTTTCATCTGACAGCAATTCTAAGATCACATGACAAGTGGCTAAATTTTGTGCATTGATTTTCAAATTACAGGAACTGTACCTTAAAAGCTCTTAAATTCATTTTAAAAAATATTGTATTTTATGTTGGTCCAAAGTCCGTAATAAACTACTACTACTTAACTATCTTGTTGTTGCTTGCTCACCAACAAAGCTTGATAGCCAGGGGCAACTTTGATCCACTTAGGAGCATGGGAGACTAGTCTGGTCAGATGTGGAGGGTGGAAAATGTGTTTGCTACTAAATTTGCTGGATAGAGCCCAGATTCTGTACACATAATTATTTCCCCCTGAAATTATTCAAATCACTATAATTTATCGACTTGGCCAAGGCTGGTGAAAACAGAAATGATGAAAACAGTCAATGCCAGGTTGGGAAGAAATATTAACTCCGAATGTGCCTTTCAGAGCTGGAATATGAGGTTTGACGTGATCAGGACTCTGTCAGTTCCATCTCTGACGTTTTGCTTTGTTTAAACCCCTTGTTGAAATCAGAGCACTGGCATTACCAAATGACATTCTAAGCTCTCTGTTTCTGATTCCACACAAGATAAAGGTAATAAGCCTGCTGTCTGCGTTTCCCCTTCTGAAGTGTATTGGTTGGCTCAGCGGCTATCTGAGAAAGCCAGCTCAAGGTAGACCAATGCTATAGATGGGCACAGGAGAAGTTGTATTCAGGAGTTAAGGCTGCCCAGATGCTGAGGCTCCTGTTGCTGCTGCTGTTTCTGCCTTGCATTGCATACAAAGTAGACAAAATGAAGTGCACAGGGAAGGAGATTCCTGTTCCACATGAATGGTACCAACCAGGAGATATTCTCATTGGCGGGATGGCTTCTCAGATCATCTACCATTTTCAGACATTCTCCTTCGAAGACCTTCCTCAGGGCTTGTTTGATAATCCACAGTAAGGAATTTGTTTTTCCTCATTTTTTTGCAACCTTAAAACTAACAAGACATGCCCCAGGCGAGCATTCCTCCTTTTGCACACCTTTCTGAATTATTTGTCTTCGCTACCCACCGTACATTTGGATTTTCATCTCCCAAAATGCCTGCTCTTTGTCTTGGGGAGGGAGAGGAGTGAGCAAGCAGTGGTTGGCAGCATGTGTGTTTCTAACTGCATCACATTTGCATGTTGTTAGATGGGCACATATTATAACCCATGATATTGTTAAAATGGGTGGTGGTGGTAAATAAATACCCCTCGACATTCAAATCTAGGCAAAATAACATGGACATATTGAGGACGTTTTTGAACAAGATAGGCAGCTTGAAAACAATCATGTCTGTATAGAGTTCTGAACTGACAGATTATAACTAACCTCTCACAATTATTTATAAAGACTAATAAAGCTGGGAACTGAAATAGGCCAATGGGTAAAAAGTTGGAGGAGTAGTGGAAATGACCCATGATTTCTTTAAAGAGCTGGTATCTGTCCTGTAGATTTCTAGACCTTACAGATCAATAACCAGGAAACAGAGATGAAGTCACACGGCCCTATGTTTTTTTAACATGTTGCAAGGGAAATGTGTCTAGAGAGGATGCTGACTTGTATGTTGGATTGAATGCGGGCTCCCACAAAAATATTTAGGCTGCTCAAAATCATTGTGATTTTTTTCTACGGACTATTCATTCCTTTCTAGATGTTCTCATTCTTCTTTTTGTCACTTGCACCTCTAATTACTTTCAGAGACTCTTTCTCTATACCTCTGTGAATTTTCATCCTGGCCTATTTTGTCCTCGTCTGTTGGCTTTCTGTACATTTTCCATTGTCCCTTCAATGTAATGAAGCCATTGTTCTGTTCTTTCTTCTAATGACCACAATAGTTCAGGGTGACATGTCAGACTTAAATAATTGCATTTAATCCATCAAAATGAATAAATTGAATGTAGAACTAAATTATTGATGTTTATTTTAAGTAAGCTTTTTCATATATACTTGGTTTTAGATTTTAAAAAAGCCTCTCCATCAACAATTTGATTCCAAAGTATTTATTTGAAAAATCAGGTGAGTGGTAAAGGAGTGTGCAGGAGAATAGTTTTTTTTTTTTTTTTTATAAAGTAAATATATTGCAAAAGGAATTTTGAATCATGAGTTTAGTGGCAGAGTTGCTATTAGAAAACTGGAAACAAGTTCCGCCTTCTTAATTTAGCTTTTTCTTTAGTATGATCAGTCAGATCAGGTATAAAGGAGAAAGTGGGGTATAAAGGAGAATGTTTTCCAACAGCAGAGGAATGAATTCATCATGAACTGAGGCATAAAATGGGTTGTTGACTGTAATTAACTACCTCTTTTCAAAAGAATGGTGACAAAGTTCTACCAGCACATCCTGGCCTTGGTTTTTGCTATAAATGAGATCAACATGAATCCAAAGATCTTGCCCAATGTCACTCTTGGGTTCCACATCTATGACAGCTACTATGATGATAGGCTAACCTACCGTACCACTCTGGATCTGCTCTTTAAATCAGACATATATTTCCCCAATTATGAATATGACCGCCAGAAAAACCTAATGGCCATCATCGGGGGACTTGGTTCTGATATCTCCTTCCACATGGCAGATATTCTAGGCCTCTACAAGATTCCACAGGTAGGCTGTGTGCAGAGAAGAATGAGAGATTTCAGTAATAATGTGCCTTTCATACTGGGAATAACTTGAAGGAGGGAGAGATGTACCTGAGAAATATGATCATGTTCGATGAACAAAGAAACAGAGCCAAGTGTAAAGTTGCTCCAAACTGCAAATGAAGTGGGGGGGGGGGAGCAGATGCTTTTAGCAAATTCCTTTCCTATGCCCATTTCTCATCAGTTGCGCCATATTCCCATAATTTGAGAAGATTAGACTATAGACAGGCACAGTCACTCCTGATTTCTCCTTTCTAATGTATCTACCTGTTCCTTTTAGTTCGCCTATGGTTCATTTTCCCTGCTGGAAGGAGACAAAACAAAGTCCCCTCCCTTTTACCGCATGGTTCCCCACGAAGCCCATTATTACATAGGGCTTGTTCAGTTACTTCAGCGTTTCAAATGGACATGGGTCGGGTTGTATGCTGTGAGCGATGATAGTGGAGAACATTTTGTGCGGGTAATGGAACCATTGCTTTCCCAACATGGAATTTGTTTGGCCTTCACAGGAAGAATCTTAAATGGAGGCCATTGGGGTGACTTGTCTGACATCTATAATTTCGTTAAAAATGTTTATCAGCCTTTTAAAGACAGCAAGGCCACTACGATTATCCTCTATGGAGAATCAAGGACTCTTGTTGCGCTGCTGACTTTTATATTTCTTGGTAATCCTGAATTACAAGGAAACACTTCATTTAGAAAGGTGTGGATTATGACAGCCCAAGTTGATTTTTCATTATCAAGCCTTCAACGGAACTGGGGTCTTGAATTCTTCCAAGGGGCAATTTTCTTGGCAATTCACTCACAAGAGCTTCCAGCGTTTCAGAAATTTCTTCAAAACATAAGCCCTCTTTGGACACAAGGAGATGGATTTCTCAAGGATTTCTGGGAACAAGCCTTTGACTGTTCACTTTCTAATTCTCAAGAAACATCTAAGATCAGTGGAACCTGTACTGGGGAGGAGAAGTTGGACAATCTACCTGGGTCTGTGTTTGAAATGCAGATGACTGGCCACAGCTACAGCATTTACAATGCTGTCTACATCATAGCATATGCCTTGCATGCCATGTACTCATCTAAACCTATCCTTAGAAACATTGTGGGTGGCAAAAGAGATAACCTTCATGATCTCCAGCCTTGGCAGGTAATGTCTCCATAATGAAATATTTACATTGCCATGAACATGTAACTACAAAGTGGGAATTTCTTCAGCTTCCTACAACGTATATGATTGCCTTGTATACATTATTTTTTCTGAATTTTCATTTCCTGCCCAACAAATGATAAATCAAAACATTTTTTAAAAATTCTATATTGAGTTTAATTTCTGTTATTGTTTTTCCTTCTTAATAAAGTTTGTTGATAACAAAATGGTCCCTTTTATTTCTTGTATTTTCCCTTCCAAGCCTTTATACTCAGGAGCATTAGAACCATTTTCACACAGGCCATTTTTGTATAGTAATGAAGTAATTTGCTAATAACATTTCAAAAATATTATTTAATTACACTTGATAAAATCACAGCACAAGTAGTTGCATGTGAATATGACATGTTTTCATCCTAAAATAACAATATAAAATATAGGTAATATCTGTTCATTCTCATAAATGGAGATGAATCGTTTCCCACAATTATAAATATCTATGGTGCTTTGCATGGTATGTTCCCATGTGGGCTTCTTTCCATGTGGGCTTTTTTCTGTGTGGGCTTTTATCTATATGGGCTTTTCCCCAAATAGGCTTATTTCCATGTGGGCAGTTTTCTGTGTGGGCCTTTTTCAATGTGGGCTTTTTTCCTTTGAGCATTTATGACTGTGGGGTTCTTTCCTGTGAGCTTTTTTCCTGTGGGCTTTTTCCATAGTACCGGCTGTTTAGGGCACTGGGAACAGCAAGGTCTTCACCATCTTCTTTGACTAGAGATGACAGGGGTTGAATTGAGGTTCTTCTCCTGCATCTGAATCCAGAGTTCTGTCCATAACCCAACCCTGTCCTGGAGCAAAAGCCCCTCCGCTGTCTGAGACACATAAAAGTGTTTAAGAGGCATGAAATTCAGAAGGTGTCCACTTTCTATGGTTTTCAGAGGCCTGATCCTGGTCAGGATCCAGAAAAGTCTTGGGAGTGTGGGTCAGGACTTCAGACAAACAAAGGAAATCTGTACAAGCCCAGGTCCTTGATCTTCACATTTCTATACATGTTGAATTTTTGTATGGTTGTTGTACATTTAAGGTTTATGGTTGTTTACGGTTGTTGTACATTTTTTTTCTTCCTAGTACAGCAAAACTCCTTCTTTGAATGTGTCAATGAAATGGCCAAGGATTTTATCACAAAAAAGTGGTCAGTAACTTGAAGCATTATTCTCCAACTAGATAACGTTTCATCTTTCCCCCATAGCTGCACTCCATTCTCCAAGACATTTCATTTAACAACTCAGCAGGAGAAAAGGTGTCCTTTAATGGTAATATGGAAATGAAAGGTGGATTTGATGTCATGAACCTTGTCACATACCCAAACAAGTCTTTCCATAAATTGAAAGTTGGAAAGTTAGATCCTAATGCTTTGGAAGGAAAAGAATTGGTCATTTACGAGGATATGATTGTGTGGCAGTGAAGTTTTAACCAGGTATGTATTCTGGGATGTTTTCAGAGGCTCCTCCACTGTTTTGCTGGTTGTTTCATGGTTGAGAAATCCCCCTTCAGTGTACCTGGCACACTAGCAAGAGTGATTTGATTGTGTTAGGAATTCAGCGCTACATTTCACATACAGAAGCAATGAAGAGCTGAGTATCTCCAGAACAGTATATGAAAATAATTTTGTGTATATTCCATTTATGCAAAACATGTTTCATGCACCAATGAACACTTGATAGGTGTATGAAAAAGTCAGATTATTTTTGTACTATGAATCAAGCCAGATCCTTAGTCTGTGAAGGTCAATATTATTTTATTGTTTTTAAATCTGTACATCTGTACAGGTGATTTGAAAGTGTAAATAAATAAATAATCTGATGGGCAGCTGCTCTGAAGCCAAACTTTTCACATTTTGTACTGTGTAATCCTTTTAAGAGGAGATGCCAGGGACTGAAACTGGGAGCTTCTGCATGGACTACACTTGAGTCCCTCCTGAGAATTCAATCTCTTTTCCCAAAAAAATCACACTGAAAAATAACATCTGGCATGAACAATAGCAACAACATAAATCAGATTCTTGCAAGTTTATGGTTTAATCCCTCTGTTTCAACTGTGCAGCAAATTAATAGTAAAATTCCTAATTTCTTCCATCTGAAAAATACCCTGTGATGTTTTGAATAGGTACTGCCCCTTTCTGTGTGCAATGACTACTGTCGCCCTGGTTATCAGAAGAAGAAGAAGCAAGGGGGGAAGTTTTGCTGCTATGATTGTGCTCCATGCCCAGAAGGGCAGATTGCAAATATCATGGGTAAAAAATGGACTGGATGGGCCATTGGCCTGATCCAACATTGGCTTCTCTTATGTTCTTATGTTCTTAAATGTAAGGCACCACATTATTCCGCACACGAAGTTCATTCTGACAACCCTTATCAAAAGACTAATTGATTTAAGTGTGCATAAGCCAGTTGCTTATGTCATCCTGCCTAAGTTTAGGGGAATTTCCCCACAGTGTTAAACAACTGGGGAACTGTATAGGATCCGGCCCCCACGCCTCACTAGGAATGAGGGAAGGACTCCTATATTAACAAACACTAACCACCATGCCCAGCTCCAACACCTCCTTAGAGATGCACTCTTAAGATTTAATGGTAGCACAGCCAGCTAGACACGAGGATTTAAGGCTTGGAGATCAGTTACCCATCAAACAGACAGTATTTAAACAAGAAATAGTTTTATTTATCACAGAACTTAACACAGACTACAGAAAGTACTGAAAACAAGAAAACACCTATGGCCCTCTGTGGCCCTTACTACACATTAAGGATATTCATAATTACCAGGGTAGTCGACAGTCAAGATAGTCCATGGGAATAAAGTCCAGTTAAGTTTCATCTTTGTGCCAATATGTAGCCATGTGTGGGGCTGCACCCCAGAATCCTTTGTCTGCCAGCCACATGGCAGAAACAAAGCATTTCAAGAATAAGTCCACAGACAGCAGATAACAGGAACAGAACAGCAAGCAGAAAATCTGAGCTCGTCTCTCTGTGCTAGTCAATTTAACCCCCAATCTCATTAGAATTAGCTTTGGCCATCAGCCAATACAATGAGATAGGCACTTTCCAAATTTGGTGTTTGTCATGGCAACAGGGTGGGGAAAGGTTGGGTCAGGGGACCATTCTCCTGCAGTAAGATGATCCCTGCTACGTGTGTAGTAGCATGTCAGCTATGCCTCTGGTCTTCTACCAGAGAAGGTTTATGACGGCAATTGAGCCCAAATGGTCAGGCATAGGAAGCTAGAACACCAGGGGGTGAGGCAATTACATTCCAAGAGGGGAAACATGGAACCTTATAGCATCAACAGAGATACAGAAGGCTAAAGGAATCACACAAGGGATACATGAAGGCTATAGGAATCAATATTTCTATACAGGAACTTACAGAGCAATCCCATGCTTATTAGAGCCACCAGTTGACCCAACCAGGTCGGAAACATAAGTGTTGAGAAATTCAGTGGTGGACATGTTTGTGTGTGTGATTCATACTTTAGCTGATAGTAGCTAAGGATGTAAGCAATTTGGTGAACACATTGTTTTGATTTGAATGTTCCCATTTCTGATGAGACTATGAAAAGTTGCAATCATAAGTCACGGATATAACCAGAAATATAGGGGGACAGTTGCTGTAGTTTACAAAACGTCTATGTGCATAAAAACAAAGCTTCACTGCTAAAGATATTGAAAATGGAGTTCAGAGGCCCAGAACAGGATAGCCTTGAGGAGGAGCAATAAAATAATGTAGTAGTGTTCCCTTGCATAGATCAGAAGCCACCTAATGCACGTTCAGGCCCAGGTGTGGACACAATCTAAGAATGGCAAGAAGCAGGAAGGGACCGGGTAGACAAGGCTCGCCATTTGCGGGGCCGGACTAAGGGGGGAGAGGCTGGCCAGCCATGGAGTCAAGGTGGGGAGGGGGCCAGGTGAGTGGTGGGAAGGTAGGTGCCTCCCCTCCCTCTCCCAGTCAATAGCCAGGCAGCAGGGTGGTCGGAAAGGGGGGAGGGCCAGTTTAGGAGCGGATCGAGCCAGTCGCCATCAGCACCCGACCATCCGAGACCGGGAGCTGCTTGCCTGCCCATCCCTCCCTGCTTCTAGTGCCTTTGGGAGAAGGACACAGCAGGCTGGGTTACTGGTAAAAGGGGGTGGCGAGTCATTGTTGGTTGGTTGTTGTTAATTTTGCAGTTTTAGTTCCAAGGTACACATTTCGTCACAACTCCTGGCGGTGACAGCATGGGGCCGGATCCGTTTGGTGGAAATCAGCCTGCATGCCAATTTCTGGAGGTGGGGACCCCCTTTAAGGGGTCTTGGCGTGAGGGCTGAAGGGAGCAAGCATACACAAAGACTAACAGAGATTGCCCTCATCGCCAGGTGGCAGGGGAGTTCACACAGGGGCAGGTGTCCAGGTGAACCCCAGCAACCTGTCATCCCACAGTCTCTACCCATGCCAGCTGGCTGGGTAATGGATACCGCGGCTGGCGCACGGGTCAGCCAATAGGTTGGATCCGGTGGACCCATGCTGCACCAATGCCTATAACAGTTGTAATCATTAAAGTTGTGGGCAATTTTATCCACCTAATTTCCAAAGAAACTGTGTGTGAGTGGTCAATTTAAATGGGGCAGTAGGCTGACCAAGCCTCTCCATCCTGAATACGATCTGGAACCGCAATGTCCAATTTCACCAAAGTGGAGATATTCTTCAAAGATGGGCATGTTGGTTGAGGTCCAAAAGATATTCATTTTACAGGAAAAATGTAATCCATATTTTTAATAGACTTTGTTAAAATGAAAATGAGGAAGAATGAAATAACAGGGTTTTTTTAAAAAAATCAAGAAGACATTTCAAGAATAGATACGTTTGTATGGTATTATGTGTTAAAAGATAATGAGTTAACCCAGAATGGGCACCCTTATCAACTGGAACAGTTATCTGTTGTTACGGGATGATGTTAAAATCCTAGGGACAGGGGGAGTTGAATTGAACAAAATCTTCTTCTCAGATGGGGTTCCTTGCCTGTGACCTGCTTATCTTTGGGGTAGGATACTATTATGGATTCATGTAATTGCTCTCTTTTAATTATCGATGTAACTGTTGGCTGGATTGTATAATATTTTGTGATTTAGCCAATGTTAAGAATTCAGTACTAAAGCTGTGGTGACATATGCTAAATAATCAACTTTCAATTCACTTTCAGTGCACGTTCCAACTGGATTTTTACTGTGTGAACTGGCAAAATCCAGTTGGAAAGTGCATTGAAAGTGGATTGAAAGTTGATTATTTAGTGTGTGAGACTGCAGCCTAATATTATTTACTTTTGTGCTATATCCTTACTGAGATGAAATCTTTATTGTGGGATGCCTCTGGCAGGGAGCTAAACGACCCGATATAGGAAAGGTAACTAGTTGCCCAGGGTTTCTTAAGTGCATACCTATATCAGAATCAGGCCTGACTACTGTCATTCTGAATAGGTCATTTTCCTGACCACTTAAAAAAGAAAAAGAAACATTGCTGATAAAATTGATGACTTTTTTTCTGTCATCTGCATAAAAATGAACTAAATAGTTGATTAAATGAAGTATGAAGTTTTATATGAGTATAGTTGTGTTTAATGTGATTTAATGATTTTAGCTCCATTTGATATAAACCTTGAGGCACTCCCAATGATGCCACCTAGCAGCAGAATGTAGGTGGGTTTAAAGGACCAAAAATGGAGTCTCTCTCTCATATCTTTCATCTGCTGTCTTCCTAGCACCTTGAACTGGTGTTGCTGCATGCCAGGCATCATGAGAGCTAGGAAATGTAATTCCTATTTCTTTCTTTCAGATATGGGGGACTGTATCAAATGTCCAGAAGATCAATATCCAAACAAGGGCCAAGATCAATGTATTCCCAAGAAAATCAGTTTTCTCTCTTACGAAGAGCCTTTAGGGATCGGTTTAACTTCAGTTGCTGTTTCTTTTTCCCTAATCACTGTATGGGTGCTGGCGATTTTTATTAAGCATCGAGATACCCCTATAGTCAAAGCCAACAACAGGGATATCACATACACTCTACTGATCTCTCTCCTGCTCTGCTTTGTTTCTTCTTTGCTCTTCCTTGGACAACCTAGGAAGGCGACCTGCTTCCTCCAGCAATCTGCTTTTGGCATCATCTTCTCTGTGTCTGTGTCTTGTGTCTTGGCCAAAACTATCACTGTGGTTGTAGCTTTCATGGCCACCAAACCAGGGTCCAGCATGAGGAAATGGGTGGGGAAAAGACTGACCAACTCCATTATTCTTCTTTGTTCCTTTATTCAAGCACTCATTTGTACGTTGTGGCTCTCAACCTCTCCGCCATACCCAGATTTAGACATGAAGTCCCTAAACAGAGAGATTGTAGCAGAATGTAAAGAAGGGTCTGCCATTATGTTTTATAGTGTTTTGGGCTACTTGGGACTTCTGTCCCTCATTAGCTTGACTGTGGCTTTCCTAGCGAGAAAGTTGCCCGACAGTTTCAATGAAGCCAAGTTCATCACCTTTAGCATGCTGATGTTTTGTAGTGTTTGGTTGTGTTTTGTTCCAACCTACCTGAGCACCAAAGGGAAATGGATGGTGGCGGTGGAGATCTTCTCTATTTTGGCTTCCAGCGTTGGTTTACTGGGTTGTATCTTCTCTCCTAAATGTTACATTATTCTGCTGAGGCCTGAGCTGAATAAAAGAGGGCAGTTAATACGGAGAAAGAATTCATGAAATCTAATTATCCTATTGTTTACTTCTGTAATGTTTAAAAGTTAGGTTGAGGTCCGATTCCATCATTTCCCCCCTCATTATCTTATTCAAGAAGATATTTCCATTGTGTGGCTAGGAATCCATTTCCCATTAAGATATTTCCACATGTTGTCCATGAATACAGAGTTTATCACAGGTTCTTGTTTTCTGTGGCTTTTCTTGTCAGGGAATTTTCTGACAGATTTAACAAAGCCAAGTTCATCCCCTTCAGTAAAATTTGCACCGTTTGGGAATTTTTTGTTCTGATCTACCTGACTACCAAAGGTACTCATAGAAACCATGGGAATCTTCTGTATTTCAGCTATCAGTGCTCAGTTACTTGCTTGTATAATTCCCCATGTAACAGTTCTATGGAGAATGGATGCAAAACCTAAGCTGTGGTGAAAAACCTGACCCAAGAGATGTATATTCATGATTTTTACATGGTGTCACCCCCAAACTCACCATCAAATTACACATTGCCACCATGTCCACAAAGGGGACCATAAAAAGACAAGGATCCACTGCTTTGGGATGCCACCATGGCTCAAAAAGTATCTCTAAAATCTGTGCCTCTGTGGCAGAATTTATTTCTAAATGAGACTAGGCCTTTCTGAGCAGCATCTTAAATTGGCTTGAACATCTATTCTTTGGTTGAATCCCATATCCCACAAGGCTTTTCGGCCTAGCTAGTGCTATATTATTTCAAATAAAATGCACTTTGCCTCAAAGCCAAAGTGTACCAGGTGAGAGTCATAGAGTCACAGAGTTGGAAGGGGCCATACAGACCATCTAGTCATAGAATCACAAAATGTTAGAGTTGAAAGGAACCTTGCAGGTCTTCTAGTCCAACCCTCTGCACTCTGCAGGAGTGTAGCCAAAAGATACCCCTACAACATACCCGATAGATGGTCGTCCAGCCTCCAGGAAAAAAAGTCCAACCCCCTGCCCAATGCAGGACCAGCCTAAAGCATCTCTGACAAATTTTCGTCCAGCCTCTTCTTCAAAGCTGTCAGTGAAGGGGAACTAACCACCTCTCTAGGCAGCTGATTCCACCTTTGAACCACTCTGACCATGAAAAAGTTTTTCCTAATATCTAGCCAATACCTTTCTGCATGTAATTTAAAACCATTTAAATTACATGCTGCAAATTGGAACAGCTCCTTCCCCTCCTCCAAATGACAGCCAGTTCGGACCCCATCAACGTGTATTTATAGTTAGGATTTTTGGCTCCACTGTGCATCACCTTGCACTTGGCCACATTGAACCCCATTTGCCACATTGACGCCCACTTGCCCATCCTCGACAGATCCCTTTGGAGTGCCTCACAATCCCTCCCTGGTTTTCACCACCCTGAACAACGTTGTATCATCTGCAGATTTAGCCACTTCACTGCTTACTCCCAACTCCAAATCGTTAATGAGCAAGTTAAAAAGCATTGGACCCAGTACTGGATTTATTTTCCATTCATGCATCTTTGCTAGTCACTGCTCATGGTTGAAAAAGGCTGAGGTAAAATCACCCGTGTCCCTGGATAGATGGAGAAATGAGAAGAGAAAATACATCACAGCAGAATGGGTGCTCCTGCAATAGAACCGTATGGCTGTGTGAAACTGCTTCCCCCTGCTGGTTAATGTGAGAAATTATCAACAGGAGTTTCTGTCTCCACAAGGAGATAGATCAAGTTGGGTCGCGGTGTTAGTCTGTCTGTAGCTGTAAAAAGAGTAAAAAAAACGGGTTTGATTCCCCACTCCTCCACTTGCACCTGCTGATGTGACCTTGGGTCAGTCACAAGCTCTGGCACAGCTGTCCTTGGAAAAGAGCAGTTTGTGTCAGAGTTCTCTCAGCCCCACCCACCTCCCAGGGTGTCTGTTGTGGGGAGGGGAAGGGAAAGGAGTTTGAAAGCCGCTCTGAGACTCCAAGTGAAGGGCGGGGTATAACTCCAATCTCTTCTCTTCTTCTTCTTCTTCTTCTTAAGTGCTGACAAGTCAAGTTATGGTGAGCCTATGAATGAATATCCTATGAAACGTCCTATCATTAACACCCTTGTGTAGGTCTTGCAGACTGAAGACCATGGCTCCATCCCATGCTGGGTCTTCCTCTTTCCCTTCAACTTTTCATAGCTTAAGAGTGAATGAAATATGGAATCATGTATCTGATCATTAAAGTGAGGGCTTCTTCTTGGGCTTTAAGCACTATTGAACCGGTAACATATCTGGCCTCTGTGAAAGCAAATAGTTTTAGAATAGCTAGGTGTTCTGCTCTTCCTTCTGAGGTTATTGAGGGTAGGTATAATAAAATTCCCTTCCCAGAAAAAGTATGTTCTTGCTCACTAGGGGAGGTTGAGTCTAGAGCACAAGTTCTTTAGCTGTCCACTCTACAGGTAGGTATGTCTTGGAATTATTTCTCCATTACTTGATAGGCTCCGTGGCCATATAAACACAAATAAAGCAAGGCGTCACTGGTTTTCATCTGGCAATAATTCTAAGATCACATGTCAAGTTGCTAAATTTTGTGCATTAATTTTCAAATTATGGGAATTGTACCTTAAAAGCTCTTAAATTCATTTAAAATATATATATATTGTATTTTATGTCTGTATGCTTGTCCAAAGACCGTAATAAACTACTACTACTTAACTATCTTGTTGTTGCTTGCTCACCAACAAAGCTTGATAGCCAGGGGCAACTTTGACCCACTTAGGAGTAGAGGAGACCTTTCTGAGCAGCATCTTAAATTGGCTTGAACATCTATTCTTTGGTTGAATCTCATATCCCACAAGGCTCTTCAGCCTGGCTAGCGCTATATTATTTCAATTAAGTATTACCCTGAAAATGCACTTTGCCTCAGAGCATAGTTGATGTTCTTGGAGCCAAGGTGTACCAGGTGAGAGTAAAAACATATAGTTATCAATGGCCCCGGTCACACGGGCAGGAAAATGCAGGGGGGAAGCATGGCAGTTTGCCCCGGAGCAAAATAACACGCGGCTGCGCAATCGGACGTCCCGTCAAGGTCCCGTTGAGGTCCCATGGATAGGGGGGAGATGCCGATCACAAGACAATCCTGCGGCGCAGCAAAGAAGTGGCCTCCCTAGCAAAAGGCTCCGTGGGTTCAACCCCTTCCAGGGCTTCAGAGGAATGCAAACTGTGTCCTCCGTCCGGTCCCCTCCAGGAGGAGCTTCAGCCGGGCCGCCCTCCTGCCATGCCCCCCCTGCACCTCCCCCTCTGCCGCCCGGTGCAGAGAGTTCCTCTCGAGCAGGCTGAGCCAGGAGTGGGTGGTACAGTAAAGAGGAGGGGGCTGTGTTTTTTGTTTTTAAACGAAGTGTGCACATGCGCATGCACCATTGGGTGCTTGAGCGCATCCCGTGGAGACTTGGGGGAAAAAACTTTTAGTGACTGGACATTGTGTGAGAGGCCGTGCTCCTTAAAAGGAAAGGGGGGGAAGAATCCCTGATTTCCTAGTGTCTCCTATCTGTTCTCACTCTGTGAGAATAAAGCATCCTTTGCCATTGTATTTCTTTAAATGAGAGGAAGTGAGTTGAGTATGTCATTCCACACCTTTCTTGCTTCCCTCTCCCCTTATTCCATCTGATAGTAATGCCAGTCTAGGCTGAGACCTTGTTTTAGATCAGTAAATTGGTCTTCCAACTAAGAACGCTATGTGGTTGCTTGAATGCTCAAGTTGGTTTGTTTTAAGCACAGTTTTCTCCAGTTTTATTGGATAGTCACTGAGGTGTAATATTTAAGAGCGGTAGACTCTAATCTGGAAAGCTGGGTTTGATTCCCCTTCTTCACAGGAAACCTGCTGGGTGACCTTTGGGCCAGTCACAATTCTCTCTCAGCCCCACTTATCTCTCAGAGTGTCTGTTGTGCAAGAGGAAGGGAAAGGTGATGGTATGATGCTTTGAGACTGCTTAAGGTAGAGAAAGGCAGGTTATAAAAAGCTACTCTTCTTATCCAGTATATGTTGCTGAGCTTGTTTTCTTGATTAGCTTTTTAGAAAAATCGTGGGCTGCCTTGAGCAGGACTCTGGAGAGGTGGGACAGAAGTCTCTTCAATAAAAGTAATTTTTCAACTCTAAAAGGAGGCCGGAATAGTGACCTTTTGCTCAGGAATGATGTTATTTGACATATTGAGCTACAGTGAACAAGCTGGAATAGTTGGATTTTAAAGTATCTTTTCTTAAGCAAACCTGCAAGCATGTCACGGTGGAATCCTAAAAGCACATTGTGGGAGTAAGCCCCATTGAATAGACCCTAGTAGGATTCGGAGTAGACCTGCTTACTTTCAACTGAATTCCATCAAGAGAGCCAGTTTGGTGTCGTGGTTAAGTGTGCGGACTCTAATCTGGGAGAACCGGGTTTGATTCCCCACTCCTCCACTTGCACCTGCTGATGTGACCTTGGGTCAGTCACAAGCTCTGGCACAGCTGTCCTTGAAAAAGAGCAGTGTGTGTCAGAGTTCTCTCAGCCCCACCCACCTCACTGGGTGTCTGTTGTGGGGAGGGGAAGGGAAAGGAGTTTGTAAGCCACTCTGAGACTCCAATTGAAGGGCGGGGTATAAATCCAATCTCTTCTTCTTTACTTCTGAGTAAACATGCTTAAGAATTAAACATGGAATCGTGTATCTAATCCTCAAAAATCAATATCCTGTTCTTGGACCCTGATTGCACTGTTGTTGTTTTTTGCTCACCATGAAAGTATAAAAGTCAAAGGTAATTTCCTGCCATTTAGGAGCAGAGGAGAATCGTGCGGTCAGATGCGGGGTGAAAAACATGTTTGCTGCCAACGTTGCCACTTGGAGTCCAACCGTTGTACATACAATTATTTCCCAGTGGAATTATCCAAATCACTGTTATTTATCCACTTGGCCAAAGCTGAAGCAGCATTGCAGAAAGTGCTGAAAACAGTCAATCAAAAAGTGATTATTAACCCCCCCCCTGTACTATTGAGAGAGGGGAATGTTGTCAGGGCTCCAGCTGTTCAATCTATAACATTTTTGCTTTGTTAAACACCATTGATGCATCCAGATCATTGACATTACCAAATCTGCCCTACCTTCAGCTGTGATGTCGGGAAGATTTAATGGGATTTCGTACTCAGATCGATTCTGTAATTGCAGCAGCAGTAAAAACTGACTCTGTGGATCATATTTTGCTTGAATGTCCCAAATTTTCAGCTCTAAGAGATGAACTGATCTCCCCTTTATTTAATCAGGACTTCTTCTCTCCAGAAGCAAAATCATCCTTGTTACTTAAAGACGAAGAAAAGGAAGTACTCTGTGTGTGGCAAGATTTCTAGCAGCTGTTGTCAAATCACATGACAACTTTTGCAGTAGCAACCTTGAAATTCGTCCATGTTTTTTCTGTGGAATGGGGTTTATTGTGGGATGAGGCTTTGCTTTTTATGACTCTGGTTACAAAAACAGTAAAGACAACACAAAGACAATACAATACGACATTACCAAATGGCATTTTAAGGTCTCCATTTCTAATTCCATGGACGATAATAAGGCTGCTGTCTGCATTTCCCTTCAGAAGTGTATCTGTAGCTAGAAGTCCCCTACCAAACTCTTCTCTACGGGAGGAAGTTTGAGGTGATAAAAGTAGCCTAAAGAGGGTAAATGGATCAGAAGGTGAGGGAGCTCGCTCAGCACACACCCTCTGTTGTAGAGACCGGATCTGGAACTGACCAGACTCAATCCTTATCCAACTTAGCCAGTTTAAGATAGGCTGATGCTATAGACGGGCAGAAGAGAAGTCATATACAGAGGCTGAGGTTGCTCTCCAGATGTTGCGGCTAGTGGTGCTGTTGCTGCTACTGCCTTGCATCGCATACAAAGGAGATACAATGAAGTGCACAACGAAAGGGATTCCTATTCCACATGAATGGTACCAGCCAGGGAACATCCTCATTGGTGGGATTCTTTCTCAGATCATTTACCATTTCCCTATACCGTCCTGGACAGATTACCCTCAAGGCTTGTTTGATGTTCCACAGTAAGGAAACTGATTTTCTTCCATTTCTTATGACCAGGAAACCTAACAAGACATGGCCCTGTCTAGCACCCCTCCTTTTCCATAACTTTCCAAATCTTATTTGTCTTCACGTTTTGCCCTACATGTGAATTTTCTTCCCCTATAATACCCACTCTTAATTTTTATTTATTTGCTGGGCAGAGAACAAAAACAGGTATTTGCTGGGCAGATAGTATAATCTCTGATGCTGTTGAAATGGGGAAAAAAGGAAACAAACACCTTTCAATATTCAAATCTATGTGAAATTATATGGATGTACTGGGAATATTTTAAAAGAAGGTACCTCGCTTGAGAACAAACATGCACTTGCTTAGTTGTGAACAGACAGTTAGATGATTTAAAAAATCTATCAAAATTATTTATAAAGATGGATAACTATGGACATTAGCAGTGTTCCCTCTAAGCTGAGTTAGTGTGAGCTAGCTCACAGTTCTTTAGCCTCCGGCTCACACATTTTTGTCTTGGCTCAGGAAGGATGGGGCTCCAGAGCAAACTCATTTATGCAGTAGCCAAATTGCTTACTCACAACTTTAATGCTAGTAGCTCACAAAGTAGAATTTTTGCTCACCAGATTCCACAGCTTAGAGGGAACATTGGACATTAGGTTAAGCCAATGGTAGAGAGTGGAAGGAGTTTTTGAAATGACCAGTGTCATTTTATTTTGAAGAGCTGGACTCGGCTCTGCAGACTTCTAAAGTTTACAGGAAACACCAATTAAGTTAAAACAAAATCCTATGCTTGCTGATCATCACACAAGCGAAATGTGTCAAGAGAGGATATGTATTTGCATATTGGATACAACATGGGGCTCCCGTGGAAAAAAATATTTAGGTCACTCAAAGCTCTGTTGTTGTTGTTGCTGCTGCTGCTGTTGTTTTATGAACTGTTCATTCCTTAGGTGTTCAAGAAGCACGTGCATGTCTAATTACAGTCCCTTTCCATATTTCTGTGCAGTGTCACCGTGTCCCAGTTTTCTGCTCACCTGCTTCCTTTCAATACCTTTCTGTTGTCTTTCTACATCTTGATCATATTGCTTACATCACTATTCCAACTACCCTGGTAGCTCAGAGTGTTTCTAAGTTACCACATCAGATGTAATGAACTTTATTCAGTTTTTCAAAATTAATAAAATAAATCTACATTAATAACATTTATTTTTAAACAGTATCTTCATATATCTTTGGTTGTAGGTTTTGAAAAGCCTCTCCATGTACAATTTGATTTCAAAATCTTTATTTAAAATTATGTCTAGGAGAACTTACTGTTAAAGGGGTGTGCAGTAGAAAGCAAATATTCCCTTTTTAAAATAAATGTATTGTGAAAGGAACTTTGTATCTTGAGTTTTGTGAGGCAGTTAATTTATCCTTGTCTTTGGTGTGACCTAACATTTTGATTACCCCCATCCTAAAGAAATATTTTTTTTTTCAATTAAATTTTTATTAATTTTACATGTATAATACAACATAAGTCAGGTTAACGATATCCTAAAGAAATATTGATGATGGGAAAACAGAAAAGTAAAGATGTCATATTGAAGTGGGGCATAACATGGGTTACTGACTATGATTAACTAACTCTTTTTAATAGTATGGTGACAAAGTTTTACCAGCATCTTCTTGCCTTGGCATTTGCTGTAAATGAGATCAACTTGAATCCAAAGATCTTGCCCAATATCACTCTTGGATTCCACATCTATGACAGCTACTATGACAAAAAGATGACCTACCATACCACTCTGGATCTGCTCTTTAAATCAGATAGGTATTTCCCCAATTATGAATGTGGCAAGCAGAAAAACCTAGTGACCATCATCGGGGGACTTGGTTCTGATATCACCTTCCACATGGCAGACATTCTAGGTCTCTACAAGATTCCACAGGTAGGTTGTGGGCATTGAAGATAGAGAAATTCCAGTAACAATATACCTTTCTTGATGAAAATGACTCAAAGGAGGACGAGGTTTGCCTGAGAGCTAAAATCATGTCTGATGCACAAAGAAACAAGGTCAAATGGACAGTTGCTCAAAACTGGCAGTGGGGGTGGGGGAGGAGAGGGAAGCGCAGGGTGTTTTTAGCAGATTACTTTCCAATGACATGTTTCATCATCAATTGCACCATATTAATGTCACTTGAGAATATTAACCTAAAGATAGGCATGGACACTCCTAACTTCTCATTTCTAATTTATCTGTTTTCTTTAGCTCACCTATGCGTCACTTTCCCCAGTAGATGGACACAAAACAAAAGCCTCTTCCTTTTACCGCATGGTTCCCAATGAAGCCCATCAGTACATCGGGCTTGTCCGGTTACTTAAGTATTTCAAATGGACATGGGTTGGGTTGTTTGTTGTAAGTGATGATAGTGGAGAACATTTCATGTGGGTCATGGAACCATTGCTTTCCCAACATGGAATTTGTTTGGCCTTCACAGAAAGAATACTAAACCGAGACCATTGGGATGACTCCCTTTATATTTCTATTTTCTTTTCAAATACTATTTGGTCTTTTGAAGATAGCAAAGTCACTACTTTTATCTTCTATGGAGGACCAAGGACTTTTGTAGCACTGATAACACTTATACTTCTAGGTCATTATGAAATAAAAGACAATGGTTCTTTTAGAAGGGTGTGGATTATGACAGCCCAGGTTGATTTTGCATTCACAGGCCTTCAGTGGGACTTGAGTCTTGAATGCTTTCAGGGTTCAATTTTCTTCTCAATCCACTCACAAAAGCTTCTAGGATTCCAGAAATTTATTAAAAACATAAAACCTTATTGGACACAAGGAAATGGATTTATCAAGGAATTCTGGGAACAAGCATTTGGCTGTTCAGTTCCAAATTTCTGGGAAACATCTAAAGTTGATGGGACATGCACCATGGAGGAGAAGCTGGAGAGTCTTCCTGGGCCTTTTTTTGAAATGGACATGACTGGCCACAGCTACAGCATCTATAATGCTGTATATGCTGTAGCACATGCTCTTCATGCCGTGTACCTATCTCACTCCAACCATAGACCAATGACAGGTGGTGACAAAAGCAATGGATTTCAATATCTCCAGCCATGGCAGGTAATAACCCCCAAATGGAATATTTGCATTGGCATGGCCATGTAACTATAAAGCAGGGGTGGCCAAGCTTGCTTAACATAAGAGCCACATAGAATACACATCAGAGGTTTGAGAGCTGCAAGACATGAACAAGCCTACGGGGAGGGCGGGATAAAAATCTAAATAATAAATAAATAAATAAATATTGCACATTTTTACTGGGAAATTTGCTTTTTATTAACATTAAATGAGACTGCCAAAAATAATAACAAAAGGGGTAAGACCAGCTATTGATAATGATATTTATTTGTCCAGGATATTTCTTTGCTAATGATATTTAGCTTCCCCAGCCACCCTGCCGGGAGCCACACTATATATATTAAAGAGCCACATGTGGCTCCCGAGCCACAGTTTGGCCACCCCTGCTATAAAGTGAGAGTTCCTCCAATTTTCTCCATCTTGTATCAGTCCCAGAGTTTGTTTATTTATTTATTAATGAATTGTAGTCATTATTTTTGTGAATTATTGTTTCCTGCTCATCACAAACCCCAGCCTTTGTTACATACATTGTATAAGTTGCTGAACCATGGAAACTAGAAATGCTTATAGTGGCACAAAGATTTCATCTATATAGGATGCTATGGCAATTCACCCAAGAATCTGTGTGAGCATTTTCCATTTTATTTTGTAAATGTTGGGTTTTCCTCTCTGAATGTTCAGAGGTGCAGCTAAAAGTTTTCTAACAGGTAGTCTGGTCAAACGTATCTAAGTAAGTGTCATCACTTATGGTGATCTCACAAAGGGGCTTTCAAGTCAACTGAGAAGTAGAGGTGGTTTGCCATTTCCTTCCTCTGCAGTATCTTCTTTGATAATCTCCCATCCAAGTACCAAATCTGCTTGGCTTCTGAGATCTGATAAGGTCACACTATACCATTCTGCACTCCCTCCAAGTCTAATCAAAAGGGAGACCTAATTCCCATCCCACATGAGTCAGCAAGATAGAAATTAGCATTTTCAGGAGGCGATTTAGGAAGCCAAAGGAAAAACAGTATTTTGACCTGGTCATTTAGCAACTGGAGAAATCTTTTCCCACTTTGAGTTGATCTCATAAGGGGGAATTGGGAGGAAGAAGATAGCACACATTCCTTGAGGGGTCCTTCAGAAGTAGCCTTTCAAGAGAGACATGCTTTAGAAAACTGTCACACATGGGTACGTGGCATGTAGCGAGATGACCAGCCAGGTGATGAAGAAGGTAAAACAGAAGCTAACCTAGTGTGAACAACAAACCTAGATCCATTAAATTATATTTACCCTTTTGTTAAGGAACACAGTTGTAGATCAGGGCTGCGGTCACATGGCCAGGAAAATGCGGGGGGGAAGCGTGGCTGTTTCCCCCGGGGAAAATCAAAGCGCGGTTGCACGATCAGACCTCCCATGGAGGTCCCCTGGAGGTT
>NW_015167533.1:1229293-1283706 GCF_001447785.1 Gekko japonicus | reverse complement strand
GACGTCCTACTCTGCCGCCGCCCCCCCTCTCCTGGGCTTCATCATCTGCCTTGCCCCCTTTCCCCCATCTGTCGCTCCCTGCCTCAAGCCATGCACTCGGTGCTGTCTTCTGGCTGCTCTCCTCTTCTCTGCAGGACGTACGTTGTGTTTTTTTAATTAAACATCCGTTTGCGCATGCTCCGTTCGGCGCTTGTGCGCAATCATGGAGACTCGAAAGAAAAAACACCTTTTAGCTAGGGGACATGGGCGGGCGCTGGAACTTCCTCCGGAAACACGGTCATACGCCCGCCCTTGCCCCGCGGTTTCTGGAAACTAGTACCTCCACGGTACTAGTTTTTTACAGCGCTGCTTTGGCGTTTAGCCACGGGTTACCGACGGGAGCTCTACACTTGCCAGATGTTGCCCTGTGATCGCGCCAGGAAACTCCGCCTCTCTTCCGTCTCTGAAGCGTGGCTTATGCTCCGTGTGACCGCAGCCTTAATGAAGATGATGCATTTATATCTGTTTGAATTTTTCCTGTGCTCAAATCTTGTGATCATATGACGCTCTACTCAGTGTCCTCTTTGTGTGTGCCTGTGTCTCTCAATTCTATACTATATTCTTCAAGATAAATATGTCCTTTTTCTGAAATTGGAGATGCTTGGGGTCTCCACATAAAAGAAGCTGTCTATCCTGACCCACATTTATGAAATATAAGAGACAAGCAGGGAGCTCCTGTTGATCTGGCAATACCTTCATATTGGCTGGACTGGAGAGGGGTTTTTAACAGCTTTCTCACAGTAAGCCTGATTGTTCAGTGCCAGAATGTAGCTATTTCCTTAAAGGCTGGCTGGTATCAGCAGAGTGGAGCTGCGGTGGCTCAAGTGGTTAAGACGCTGAACTGCAGGCTATGGAAGGTCAGTAGTTCAGCGGTCCAAGATCCGGGTGCCGCAAGACAGGGTGAGCTCCCGTCTCTAGTTCCAGCTCCTGCCAACGTAGCAGTTCGAAAGCAAGAAATTGCAAGTAGATAAATAGGTACCACTTCGGTGGGAAGGTAACAGCATTCCGTGCGCCTTGGTGTTTAGTCATGCCGGCCACATGACCACAGAAACGTCTTCGGACAGCGCTGGTTCTTCGGCTTTGAAACTGAGATGAGCACTGCAACCCTAGAGTCGGATTCGACTGGCTTTCGAGCAAGGGAACCTTTACCTTTACCTATCAGCAGAGAGCAAGAAGAAGGTATTGAGTGGGGCAAAGGCTGGAGAGAAGTGAACACCTTTTTGGGGTCTAGCAGCTTAAAAACAATGTCAGTAGTGTAAAACCCTCATAACCAGTACTAAAAGCAAGGGCCTACAAGATTGTGGTAAATGTCTCCTTCTAGAAATGCCCCTTCCCCCTGAAATCAATCCTCTAGTACAGTCACCTTGAAGTTTCATTTTTAATCCAAGCCAGGAACATTGAACAATTTTGCATCAGTGTTGTGACACCATTGAGTGTCGTGGCTGACCAGCTGGCTACTCACCACACATACATGAGGGATTGTGAAATGTAGTGGTGGGTGTTAAACGTGGTCTGGGAAGTCCTGAGTGTTCAGATGCCCATTCAGACTTGAAGCTTACTGGTGGTCCTGTTCTGGTCGCCCTCTCTCACCCTAAACTACTTCCGAGGGTTCTTTGAATTGCACAATAGTGACAAAGAGAAATGTGTATGTCGCCCTTAGCAATCTCACCAATGAGGATGTTCCTTGGCTGGTACTACACACTGGGCTGCTACACACTAGGCCACTATGCATTGTCCATTTCCATAGCAGTAAAGATACATTTTATGGTTGGTGACATTTATGAGACACTATATTCCCCTGATGAGGGGCTCAGTCTTAGTGGTAGAACATCTCAACGGTCCCAGGCTCAATCCCCGACATCTCAAGTTAAAAGGATCAGGTAGTGATGTGAACGATCTCTGCCTGAGACCCTGGGAGACCTGCTGCCAGTCTGAGTTGACAATTTTGACCTTGATGGACCAAAGATCTGATTCAACATGAGGCAGCTTCATGTGTTCTTGCATGTTCATGTATTCCTTTAAAATATCAGTGAATGGGAACTCAGAAACCACTACTGGAAGACACCAATGGTCTGAGATCCTCCACACCCTCCCATCACCTCCCTGGAGCCTGCTAGAATCTTGAGAAAGTATTTCCTCTCAGGGTGGAGTGATTTCTGTTTGTTAATGGGCATCAGGCAAAGGAAGGCTTTCACAAACTTCTGTTATCTGACATCCTTTAACTAGATATTACAATTGAGTTAGGGTTCTTCTTCTGTATCTGAATCACAAATCCTGTGCCTAACCCTAAACCTAAACCTAAACCAAACCCTAACCCTAACCCTGAACAAATTCCCCTCCCCTTTCTAAATCACATAAAGATGTGTGGGATACCTGAAATCTATAAGGAACATATTTTTTTTATGTTTTTACAATCATGATCCTGGTCATGATCCAGAATAGGCTTGGGAGATCAAAATAAAATAAACTAAAATTGTGTGCTTTCCCAGCTCCTTGATCTGTACACTTCTTGTAGCATTAAAAATGTTTGTGGTACATTTCACCCCTACCAGAGCAAAATACCTGTATTGAGGAGTTAAGCGATGATGAAATAATCAAGAAATATCAGAAAATAACTTTGTTAGTAAATCTCAGCATTATTCTCCAACTTGATCTCTTTTTGTATTTTTCCTATAGCTTCACTCCATTCTTCAAGAAACTTCATTTAACAACTCAGCAGGAGAAACAGTATCCTTTAATGATAATAAGGAAACAGGAGGTGGATTTGATGTCATGAACCTGGTCATATACCCAAACAAGTCCTTCCACAGGCTGAAAGTTGGGAAGGTGGATCCTGATGCTTTGGAAGGAAAAGAATTGATCATCCAAGAAGATATGATTGTGTGGCAGCAAAGTTTTAACCAGGTCTGTGTTCTGGGATATTCTCAGAGGCTCTTCCATTGCTGGGGTGGGTGTTTCGTGGTTGAGAAATTTCCCTTACGTTTTACTTGGACATGATCAAGGGTGATTGTGTTAAGAATTCAGGGCTACATTTCACATGGTGAAAGTGCCATCAAGTTGTTGTTGCTGTTGTTAGCCATTCAGTTGTGTTCGACTCTTGGTGATACTATGAGCCAGCTGTCTCCATGTTTTCCAATCTTGTACTGTTTCTTTGAGCTGTTCCATGCTCAGGCTGGTGTTAACTTTTATGGTGTCTACCCACCATGTTCTTTGGCAGACATGTTTCCTTTTGCTGCTAACCAATCCAAGCATAATTGCTTTTTTTAAAGTGAGTTCTTCTGCATGACATGGCCATCAAGTAGTACTTGACTAATAGACACCCCATAGGGTTTTCAAGGCAAGAAAAGAATAGAGGCAGTTTTCCATTTACTTGCCTCTGTATAGCAACTCTGGACCTCCTTGGTATTCTTCCATCCAAGTGTGAACCAGGTCTGACCTTGCTTAACTTCTGAGATGAGATATGATGAGATCAGGCTGGCCTGGGCTGGAGATTAGGCCACTTTTCACATACGGAAGCACTGAAGAGCTGAGCATCTACATGTCTAGCAGTAGTTGGGAATAATGGTGTGTGTGTGTATGTGTGTGTATTCCATATCTGCAAAACATTTTCAATACTTGCATTCGAATTGATAAGGTTTATGGCAGAGTCAGGTTTTGTTTGTTTGATTATTCAGACTGTTGATTCAGATTGAAACTGACTTTCTGAATGCAAAACATATGGTCTACCGTTAATCCATGCCCCTTTCTAAGAATTTAACCTCTCTTTTTTTCTTCAAAAAGTTGTTGCAGGCATACCACCCTTATTCTTTTTTTAATGCATTTTAACTGTATCGTAAACTGCCTTGAGCTCTATAAGGATTAGGATCAGCCAATAAATGTTTAAATAAATAAATAAATCCTTCTACTCCAACTATAAATCTCAGCAAGTGAACATTAAGATTCCCAATGCTCTAGGCTGATCCTGGATTGAGCAAGGGGTTGGACTAAACGGCCTGTGTGGCCCTTTCCAACTCTTTG
This sequence comes from Gekko japonicus, assembly GCF_001447785.1. Classification (NCBI taxonomy): domain Eukaryota; kingdom Metazoa; phylum Chordata; class Lepidosauria; order Squamata; family Gekkonidae; genus Gekko; species Gekko japonicus. Next base: position 1,279,650 of record NW_015167533.1, on the reverse strand, counting down.
ATTCTATGATTCTAATCTCTTCCACATTAAAAAAAATACCCCATTGTGTTTTTTGAATAGGTGCCGCCCCTCTCTATGTGCAATGACTACTGCCCGCCTGGTTATCAGAAGAAAAAGAAAGAAGGGGAGAAATTTTGCTGCTATGATTGTGTTCCATGCTCAAATGGGAAGGTTGCAAATTGCATGGGTAGGAAATGTATTGCACTCCATTGTTCAGCATACAAAGTAAATTCTGACAACTGCTTACCAAACACTAAATTATGAAAGTATACAAGAGCCAGGGCTTTGTGTCATGCTGCCCAAAGTTTATACTAAGTGTAGAATCACATGCATAATGAACAAATGCATAACTATGTGAGTGCAACCAGCCTATATGTTTGTTTACTCATTTACAAAAATGAAATCTCATTTATTTTTCCAGTATGTATTATAAGTGACAAAGAAAACCCAAATTCAAGGAAACACCCTTTCTCGCAAATAGATATTTGAAGAGAAAGATGATAAGGTTTAAAACCCAAGTAACTTAACATGTTCACAATGAAAAGACCAGTAACAACAATAATTAAAATATGTGGAAGAATGTCAAAATATCTTATTACGTAATGTCATCCAGTCAGACAGTAAGAAATCAACATCAAGAAAATCTCAGCGATTATTGTAACATCAAACTTAAAAGGACCTAAGGCAAGTGTGTGGTGGCACTGAAACTCTTTTCTTTGTTTGTTTATCTTTGTTTAGATATGGAGGATTGTGTTGAATGCCCAGAAGATCAGTACCCAAGCGAGGACAAAGATGAGTGCATTCCCAAGACAATCAGCTTTCTGTCTTCTGATGAACCTCTAGGGATCTGTTTAGCTTCAATTGCACTTTCTTTTTCCTTAATCACGGTGTGGGTGCTGGCAATTTTTATTAAGCACAGAGATACCCCTATAGTCAAAGCCAACAACCGGGATATCACCTATGCTCTCCTTGTCTCTCTTTTCCTCTGCTTCATTTCCTCTTTGCTGTTCCTTGGACAACCTACCAGGGTGACCTGCTTCCTCCGGCAGTCTGCTTTTGGCATCATCTTCTCAGTGGCTGTTTCTTGTGTCTTGGCCAAAACCATCACTGTGGTTGTAGCTTTCATGGCCACCAAACCAGGGTCCAGCATGAGGAAATGGGTGGGAAAAAGAACAACCAACTCCATTGTCCTTCTTTGCTCCCTTATTCAAGCAGGCATATGTGTGTTGTGGCTTGGAACCTCTCCCCCTTACCCAGATTTAGACATGGAGTCCCTGAATACACAGATGGTAGCACAATGTAATGAAGGGTCTGCCATCATGTTTTATAGTGTTTTGGGCTACTTAGGATTTCTTTCCCTCATCAGTTTGACTGTGGCTTTCCTGGCCAGGAAGTTGCCCGACACTTTTAATGAAGCCAAATTGATCACCTTCAGCATGCTGATGTTTTGCAGTGTTTGGTTGTGTTATATCCCAACCTATCTGAGCACTAAAGGGAAATATGTGGTAGCTGTGGAGGTCTTCTCTATCTTGGCTTCCAGTGCTGGGTTATTGGGCTGTATCTTTTCCCCTAAATGCTACATTATTCTGTTGAGGCCTGAGCTGAATAAAAGAGGACATTTAATACAGAGAATGAATTAGTAAGTCTAAGTCTCCTCCCCCCTTCCTTTTGTAATGTTTAAGAATTAGCCTGAGGTCTGATTCCTCATTCTTTTCTGTTCTGTCATTCCTGTATGGTATGGTTAGGAAACTCTCCTATTTTTCAATAGTGAGAGAGAGAGAAGAACCTTTAATGGCATAGTAATACAACAACACGCACACACACAAACTAGACACCAATAAATACATATATACACATACTAAAAATCTCCACCAAACAGAACCGATTTGGGATTAATAAAAAGCTAAATCTAAATATTACAGCTTCTAACCCTTAACTTCCATACAAATAGTAGGTACTCAGCGACAACTGCACTAATTTCAGGAGATATGTCAGATAACAAAAAAACAAGGTCATTATTGGTCATAGATTTTGCAAGGGAGGCATTCCATTTGACCGTAACTGGCCCAAAATGAACTTTCTACTAGCAATTGAAAGAATATGTTGCACAGAGTCAGGTTCATTGGAAAGACAGGTACACACTGGTATCCTTATATCTGCCTGTCAAAACAGCCGAAGGGAAGAGATTGAACCTGGCGAGCATGGGCTTCCGGTCGAGCTAAGATGGAGGACTGACGCACTTTCACTTCTGTGCGAAGTGGGCGACGGCTGCTTTCGACAGTTTGGGCAGTTATCAGCCCAAAAAAAAAAGCATATCACTTTAACTTATTTAAACAGCATATATTTTCTGATATTTGCAGTACTACATTATTTCGTTTAGCGCACTTACCACCGTGAGATTGGCAACCCTAAATAGGGCTGCCAGGTCCCCTTGTCAATCTGGCGGGGGGATTGGTGGGGTTGTTCGGGGAGTGGGCGGGGACATCCCCAAGCCCCGCCCCCAAACTGTGGCCACCTCTGTCCCTCCCTGCGAAAATACCAGAGCAAAAAGAACCGTGGGAGCGTGATCCGACGCACCCCCGTGGCTCTGTGCTCCGGCCTTCAGCAGGCGATCAGACATGGCGTGGCAAAATGGATGTTGCACATTTGTGCACATGCGTGGGATGGGAAACGGCGCTGGCTGCGACGGGCTACCAGCGCTTCCCCAATCAGTTGCTGCGCAACATCCGGAAGGTAGTGCTCTTTGGGTAGTACCTTTTTAATGCACGTTTTACGGGTCAAAGGGGTGCATCGGGGACGGGTGCCTGACGCTTCCCAGATGTTGCGGTGTGATCGCGCCCACTTGATGCACTCCTGATCCGTCTCTCTTGCACGGCAAATCCTCCCGTGTGACCGGGGCCCCAGTTTAGTTTTTAAAGCACTCCTATTTCTTATGGGAATTACACACGAGGCTGAAGTTGGTTCCTTATTCCCAGTTCCTTATTCATTCCTTATTCATGTGGTGGGCAAACAAACCAGTTCCTTATTCAAATCTTTTTTTTGAAATACAGGCATCTTGGGGGCAACTGAAATAGAAGCCTGTGGCTCCCGAACCAGTATTTGGACTGGGCACCACTGCATGTTATCTTGCAGGGGATAGTCTCCAGAGCGTGGGGATGTGTCATTTGGGGTGGTCCAGCAGATTTTGATTTGATATACAGAGTGAACTCCAGAATTGCGGAAAAGAAAAATTTACCAAGGGATGTAATTGTACAATTTGTAACAAGAGCAACAACAGAAGACATCTTTAAGAAACAATTTACCGTCCCGTTCGAAATTGAAGGGAACAAGATCATGGTGATGAGAGAGCTCCCACGAGCAGTATTGCAAGATAGAAAAAGGTATAAACCTCTGGCTGACAAACTGAAGACCTTGAATATCAGATACAGATGGGAGATTCCACAAGGCTTATCCTTTACTTACAAAAGTGGGAGGGTCCAGATCAGATCGGTGACGGACTTATATAAATTTAAGGCAGACAATTTAGATGCCTTTGGAGAAATTTAACTTAAAATTTACAATGGATTACAAATTGTTGTCATGGAATGTGAATGGACTAAATTCACCAAATAAGAGAAAAAGAATCAATCATTGGATACAAAAACAAAACTGTAATGTGATATGCTTGCAAGAAACTCATATTAGAAATTCCGATACTAAATATTTAAAAAATGTCAAATTTGGATTAGAATTTTATTCTTCGGCCTCAAACAAGAAAAAAGGAGTTGTGACATATGTGAAAAAGGATTTACAACCTAAAGAAATTTTTAAAGACTTGGATGGAAGATATGTGGGTGTGGAAGTTTTGATCCAACAGAAAAAGACATTGGTGATCAATCTATACGCACCCAATGGAGCAAAAGAAAAATTCTTTAAGGACTTAACTGAACATCTACAAGGACAAACCTATGAACAAGTCATTTTGGTCGGAGATTTTAACGGAACTGTGGACCGTTTGGATAGAAGATCACAAAAAGGCAACGAAATTAGTGGAAAATTGCCAAAGAACTTTTTTGAAATAGTCAAGCAGGAAAAACTAGAGGATGTATGGAGGAAATGGAACCCGACGCAGAAGGATTTTACTTTTTATTCCAATAGACATTGCTCTTTTTCCAGAATTGATATGATTTGGATGTCAGAAGAATTGTCAATGAAAACACATAAAATTGAAATTTTGCCAAGATGTAATTCCGACCACAACCCTGTTTTGTGGACTTCTATAGAAAGGAACAAATCCTTTCTTTGGAGAATTAATGAAGATTTGTTGGATAAAAAAGATGTAACTGAAATGTTAAAGGAAGAAACAAAGCAATTTTTCCAACAAAATCTGAATAAAGAGACCCCAATTCAGGTGGTGTGGGATGCGTATAAAGCAGTGATGAGAGGGATTCTCATCTCTCAAAATGCGAAGCAAAAGAAGGAAAAATTTCAAAAACAAACAGTAGTGTTGGAAAAAATATCACAAAAAGAAAAAGAATTAAAGAAGAAACCAGGGAAAAAGAAGATTATTCGAGAATTACAGTTGTTGAAAGAACAACTGAATGAAACTTTAAACCAGGAGCTCTATTGGAATTTAAAGAGGCTACAGCAAAAATCTTTTGAAGGGGCAAATAAACCGGGGAAATTTTTAGCGTGGCAACTTAAGGCTAGAAAAGAAAGAAGAATGATAACCAAAATAATAGAAGAAGGAAAAGAATTCGTTGACCCTACTGGCATAAAGAGAAGTTTCTTCAAGTATTATGCTAAATTATTCCAAGCAAATAGAACAGATCTTGAGAAGATTAAAAAATATTTGGACAAGGTTCCGTTACTTAAAATAAGCAACGAATTTCAGGAATTACTGAATGGCCAAATTCAAAAAGAAGAAGTGAGGAAGGCAATTGAAGAAGCGAAGTTGGGGAAGGCGCCAGGACCGGACGGATTTACCGCAAAGTTTTATAAAAAAATGAAAGAAGAAATTGTTCCGGTCATGGAAGCTTTATCCAACGATATACGTGAGAGTAAGAAGGTGCCAGACTCTTGGAAAGAAGCAATTATTTCATTAATACCAAAGGAAGGACAAGAACCAACGAATGTGAAAAACTATAGGCCAATTTCTCTTTTGAATAATGATTACAAGATTTTTGCAAAAATTATTGCAGAGAGGGTGAAAAACTATTTACAAACAGTGATTTCAGAAGACCAAGCTGGTTTTTTACCAAAGAGACAGATCAGAGACAATGTAAGAATAGTAATGGACGCAATTGAATATTATGAGAAACACCCTGAACAAGAAGTAGCTTTTTTATTTATCGATGCCGAAAAGGCATTTGACAATCTTAACTGGAAGTTTATGCTGCAAATGATGGAAAAAATAGAAGTGGGACAACACTTCAGAAATTGCATTGAAGCTATCTATTCTGAACAAAGAGCTAAACTGAATGTAAACAAAGAACTGACAGATAGCTTCAAGGTACAGAAAGGCACCAGACAGGGTTGTCCCCTATCACCGTTATTATTTATCTGGGTGTTGGAGATACTTCTACAAAAAATACAGCAAGATCAAGAGATAACGGGATTGACACACAAAGGACTTAAATACAAATATCGAGCATTTGCTGACGATGTAATGTTCATTGTGCAAAACCCGATAGACAAATTACCGTTACTATTCCAAAAAATAAAGGACTTTGGAGAATTGGCCGGATTTTATGTCAATAAGAACAAGACGAAGCTTATTTGCAAAAACATGACGAAACAAAAACAAATGGAACTGCAAGACCTGGTACAATGTGAAGTAGTAAAAAAGACTAAATATCTTGGTATTGAGTTAACTGCAAGAAATATAGACTTATATAAGAACAATTATGAAAAACTATGGACTAAGTTAACTCAAGACTTTAAGAAATGGGACAAAATGAATTTGTCACTGATGGGAAGAATATCAGTCATAAAAATGAATGTCCTACCACGTTTGATGTTCCTGTTCCAAACAATACCAATACTTAGTAAGACAGATTTGCTACTTAAGTGGCAACAAGAACTATCAAAGTTTGTTTGGGCAGGCAAGAAACCGCGAATCAAGATGAAAATTCTTTGTGATGCCAAAGATAGAGGTGGGTTACAATTACCAAATCTTAGACTATATTATGAAGCGGTCTGTCTAACCTGGATGGAACAGTGGGTGAAATTAGAAAATGATAAGTTACTGGGGTTAGAAGGCCATGATTGTAGATTTGGTTGGCATGCATATTTATGGTATGACAAAACAAAAATGGATAGCTTTTTTAAGCTTCATGTGGTAAGAAAAGCACTATTTGTGGTATGGATGAGGTATAAAAAATACTTTTGTGATGTAAGACCATTGTGGATTGTACCAGTGGAAGTGTTAACATCTTACTCAAGACATAGAGATAAAGATTGGTTGCCATATAAAGATCTAATTAAAAAAGTGGGAACAGAATGGGTAATGAAAAAGCAGAATGAAATTGAATATGAATATGAATGGTTGAAATATATGCAGATTTTTGATCTTTTCAAATCAGATAAAATGAAATATGGTTTTAGAGAGGAAAAAAATGAAATGGAAAATGTTTGGGAGAGTGGAGGGGGAAAAATATTTCTAAAATGTACAAAGTGTTACTTAAATGGTATACTGAAGATGAGACTGTAAAAGGGCAAATGATAAAATGGGCGATAAATATGAATAAGGAAGTGTCTATTGAAACCTGGGAATATTTGTGGAAAAATTCTATTAAGATATCGCCTTGTACCAATGTTAGAGAGAATTGTTATAAAATGATGTATAGGTGGTACATGACTCCGAAAAAAATTGCAAATATGAACCAGAGTATGTCAAATAAGTGTTGGAAATGCAAGAGCCATGAAGGCTCATTTTATCACATGTGGTGGACTTGTGAGAAAGCTGTTGACTTTTGGACAAAAGTCCACAAAGAAATGCAAAAAATACTGAAATGCTCTTTCAAAAAGGCGCCGGAAATTCTGCTTTTGGGACTGAAAATGGAAGAAGTCAATACAACTAAAAGGACTTTATTCTGGTACTTAATCACAACAGCGAGAATGATTTATGCACAATTTTGGAAAACAGAGAAAGTGCCAGAAATTGAAGACTGGATACAAAAAGTTCTGTTCATGGCAGAGATGGACAAAATTACGAAGAAGTTGAATAATAAAGAAGATGACGTGTTTTTTCAAGAATGGAGTGACTTTAAAACATATCTGGAAAAGAACTGGGATGTGAAACAAAACTTAATATGTTTAGATCAATATTAAGTCAAATGATGTTATCTTTAGATTGTAATGATAAGAAATTGATATAGTTGATGATATGAAGTAATTTGGAGCGGGGGGGAAGCATTGTGGGAAGCCATTGGAGGGAGGGGAGGAATTGGGAATGGGGTAGACAATTGATAGAAAGAAATGATTTAATGTTACATGTTGTATTCCTGAGAAAAATAAAAAAATTTGTTTACCTAAAAAAAAGAACCTGGCAAGCATGAAAGTGCTACGGTGTGAGGGGTTTACCAAATTAGAAAAGTACTGGGCCATAGAATCTTGTGCGGGGAAAAGACCACGAAAACATGGAGAACAGAATCCAGAGCTACCAGTGTTAATAACTTGAGCGTCAGTGCCCCAAATCCTCCTTTGGACAATCCGAAGAATATCCATTTTACCAGAATTGCCCAAAAAATCCAGATCAATACCAATACCTAAGTATCCAGTTCAATTCCCCTATCCACCTCTTAAAAGGAATCTGAATTAGGTTATGTGAATGACCTGCCAGTTGGAGTCTAAAATACTAACTTGGAGAAGCCTGTGGTTCAACTTATTAGAGAGTATCTTCAAGTGTTCCAGGAATGAATGAACCTAAGGCTTTCAAATCGAATTAATGAGGTCCGCATTGTTGGGACAATATTTTGGGAACTGGGCATAGTTCTCTCTCTGTCTCTGTTATTCTGTGCCCAGAATGACTCTGATATCTAGCACCTCCTACCAGTTCTCATTCTATGAGAATCAAGTGCCTATAGCAACTGCATTTTCTTGTATAAGAGGAAATGGCTTAAGTATGTAATAGCACTCCTTTGTTGATATTTTTCCTTTCTCTGTCTCACACTAATGCCATTATAGGTCAAGGCATTTTTAAAATCAGTAAATTCGTCCTCCAGTACACAATGCTATGCTATTGTCTCAACAGGTTGAAGAATCTCCTGACATTTCTGACAATTCTTTTATGTCTAGTTTTATCCAAAGTCAAAATTCTTTGTCATGGTCTCATGGATTGATGGCATAGAGATCTCCTCCATAAAATAAATGAAAATCATGTCTCAACTTGATAAAACAGGTCTTCAAGAGTGGACTTTCACTGAGGAGTTATGTAGTGAGAAACACTGAGCAACTGTGGACCAATCGGATATAAATACTGAAAAGGCTGCAGGCTGAAGCACCCTGGGAAGCAAGTTCCAAGGCAATCCTAAGAACTCTCCTTGGGAGTAATGTTGCCCTGCAAGGCACTTACAATGTCTCTTTGGACTTATGAACTCTGTAATAACTGGACTGTGCAGATAAAGAAGGACTGACCTCAGAAACAACCTTAAAAAAAATTAATGACGGGGGTCAAAAAGATTAAATTCAACAAATTTAGAGAAATGGAGCTGAAGTGTTTTACTAAATGGTACCGGACGCCAGCTCAACTAGCCAATATGATATCTGGGATGAGTTCGAACTGTTGGCACTGCAATCAGGCAAAAGGTTGGTACTCGCATATGTGGTGGGAATGTGCCAAAGTTCAGGATTTATGGAAGAAAATATTGGATAGGATAAAAGATAAGATAGGTTTATTAATACCAATAGGTATTAATTTAATGACATTAGGTATCTTAAAGAGTGAGACAATAGAAAGTAAATACCAAGAGGTACTTAAGGCAATGATATTAGCCGGGAAAGCCGTTATAAGTATTAGGATGGAAAGATAAGAATAAGTGGACCATGGAGAATTGGAATAACCACCTTTTTGAATCTATCCAATCAGATATCGTAGCCTTGATGATGGAGGAGAAAACCTGGGAAGAAAAGAAGAGACGGATAAGGGAAAAATGGTCGGGGAAGGGGGGAAGGGGAAAAAATAAAAAAAATGTATAATGAAGAAAAGGTTAAGGGAGGACTTCCGGCGGCACGGCGTTGCGCTACGGGCGTGTTTCTTGGGAGCTCCCAAGACGCCCGGCTCCTGAGCGCTCTTTCGGAGCCCCCCCAGAGTTTGGGGGTGGCTCTGCTTGGTTCTCCTGGAGGGAGACCAAGGGCATGAGGCTTGACTGGCCCCTCCACTTCCCTGGCAAGGACGGGGGGTGACCAGTTTGCCCCGAAGCAAGAGCGTCATGGAGAACGGGAACATGGGCGCCATGTTCTCGCCTAGCAGCTGCCACCCGTGATTTTAAACTTCATTCTTTTTTTAGTTTTTTGGTGTTGTTTTTTTTCCCCCTCTTCGGACCACCCTGAAGGATATGGATACTTTTTGACATGATTGAAAGGGAAGAAGTTTAAATACCCCTCTTTCGGCGGCTTTCCCTCCCCCATCGGTAAAAGAAAGCGGCCAGGAAATGTTTACGGGCAGTGAGACCACAGAAGACTGGGGTGAGTTAACTTCCGTTGGATATATCATTAATCATTGGAAACGTTATTAGAATAAAAGAAGAGACTTGAATATGCATGACTCAATTGTGTAACGGTAAAAAGCTGGAGAGAAGGGTAGTGAAGCGTGGATAAAATGGAGACTTCTACCGTTTGCAACGAAATAAAAGACAAGATACTTGACGAGCTCAGATCGGACAACTTTAAAAAGATATTACAAAATGACCTAAGTAAAGCGCTAAACCAAGTTTGGGACAATATTTTTAAGAACCAACAATGCTTGCCTGACAAGGAAGAGAGTGTGATAGTACAAATTAAAGTGACACAGGAGCTGAATGAACTGTATCAAGCCAAGCAGGAGCCGAAGCATCAAGGCACCCAATGCGGTCTTAAAGAGAAAGATACACAGGAGATGGATGCCACGAACAGGATGGGAGACAGAGAAAGCGGAAAAATAAGAATGGACAGAAACGTAGATGTGTCAAACACGCTGAGTAAGAAAGACAGGAAGTGGAGAAAGAGAAGGAAAAAAGCAAAAAAGGGCTCAAAGAAACCGAAGGACCTTAACTTTAAACCCCTGAATGGGAGCATAAGGACACAGGGAAAAGACAATGAGTACAAAGATCAAAGACATATAATGGAAAACAAAGAAAATCAAAATAGAAAAGAAGAGACAAGACGAAGGTTCTTAGTAGAGGGTGATCCCTTATGGGAAAATAAGGACAGAAAGACTGTTCAAGGATGTCTTCCTGTGAAGCTATGCTATATTGTTTAAACTGATAAGTTTGATGTTTTGCAGTATAAGTTTAAGAAATATGGATATGGGAAACGGTAGAAAGATGTTCTCTATAGTGAAATATGTTTAGAAATTTTTAGTTGAGTGAGTGACCGGGGCTTTAAGAGTAGATTTAATGTAGGAAAGGAACAGCTTATTGCCATAGGGGATGTCTCTGACAGTCTATAAGTTCATACCGGCCCCATCATAGATCAGGGGAGCCAATTAATTTTTATTGTGAGGCTGAATAATAATAATAATATAATTTTCTTTTCTGTGTCTATAATCGTACTTTTGGAGACAAAGTTATAAGTTTGGTATAAAAGCAAATCAATATTTGGCTCTAGTAGATAACATTTGGAGATCCTAGTGCTTGTGATTGATTGAGTAAAATTATTGATTGAGTTAAAATATAACTAGAGATGAAATATAGATATTGAAATCCCAACAGGAATAAAAAATAAATTGCATGTGATGAAACAGATGGTTGGATAATAAATACAGATTAGGAGAATGAATTCATCGGTAGTCAGAAGTATGACATGTAGTTAGAATTTAAGTATTATGGTGGTAGGGGAATATCAAGTTTTTTTGGATGAGGTTGGTGGGTGGAGGGGTATTTCTGTATGTGTTTTGTGTGTTTTCTTATGTTAAAAAATTCAATAAAAATTATATTAAAAAAAAAAGAAGAAAAGGTTAAGTGTAAGACAGTTGGTTAAAATAAAAAGCAAATCATAAAACAAAAACTGGACTGTGCAGTAAATGTGCAAAAGGGAATGGACTGCGTGGTGACCTAAGCTGATGCCAACTGCAGACATGCACACAGCAGAGGGAAATCTTCTCCTGAGATGATGTGCCAATGGTTCCTGGAGTTACCTGTCATGTCTTACCTGCAGTGCAGCAGGAAGAGAACCAAGCTCCCTAGCCCCATGAAGCACAACAAAGCCAGTAACCATTTGCTGTTTAAATGGACACCATGCCAGCCATGAGACCAGAGATCTTGAACAAGAGACTACATGAGCTAGCATCTTCTCTGGCATGCAGGTACCTTCCCTCCTCCCCGCCTTCACCTAACATTGCACATAGGCAATCTAGCATGACAAAGGGTCCACAGCCATGAGAGGATTAGAGGGCTGACATGTACCAGCTAAACCCATCACCTGGAGCCATCAGTGGTCCATCGATGACAATGACTCTGGCCGCCTCAGCTATTGTTCTCAAAGGTGCCACTGTTAAGAGGAAATAGAAACCAATATTGCCCAGCCATTAAGCCCCACCACCCTCATGTTATTGATTGTTGGTAAGCCACTTCCTGGGACTGACCAAGGGGACGTGACGAGAAAGTGGCCAGCTAAGGCACCCCCAAGACCCATTAGTGTATAAAAGAGCAGGACCAGCCATGCTCTCTCTCTCTCTCTCTCTCTGCCTCCTTACCTAACCTTGCCCTATTTTGCTGACTCTGGAGTAGCTGCCAAAGAGTCTTTCCACGTATTCTGGTGGCTCAAGATACGATCCCATTTTTCCCTCATACTCTCCCTTATTTTTCTGTGGATCACTTCATCTCGCCGAGGACAGGTACGTATCACCCCTCAACGATTCTCCAGCTAATGTGAATGTCGCCATCCTTTTCTATCTATATTTCTTAGGACTGGATAATTGTGTGTGATTGTGTTTTATTGTATGCTTGAAAACATCCCAGTAAAGAAACCGTTTCTTTGAGACTTGGCTTCAGTGTTTATTTTTGGTTCACTGGAAAAGGCGGGACTTCTGTATACATAGGCTTTGCTCCCTTATATGCCAATTGCACATTAATAATCATAATTCCCCATCTTTATTAATTGTCAAAAGCAATTTGGCAAGTAAACCCCATTAAACAGGACCAGCTTAGGATTCCACTCCGAATTCCATTGAATTGTTCTGGACTTACTTCTAAGCAAGCATGCTTAAGAAAGCACCCCACAATAATGAAATAGGGTCTAGTGCTTCTGATCATCCAACAAAGGGCTTCTTCATAGGCAGTAACTGTCTGGATGGTATTTGCTCACCAGGGAAGTCTGAAAGCCAGAATCAAGTTTGAGCCATTTGGGAGCAGATGGGACTTGTGTGCTCAGATGTGGGGGGAAATACATGTTTACTACTAACATTGCCACTTAGAACCCAAACTCTGTAGACATACTTATTTCCCATTGGAATTATCCAGATTATTGTAATTTATCAATCTGGTCAAGGTTGCAGTGGCGTCTCAGAAAGTGCAAACATATTAAGGCAGCAGTTTTAATAACAATTACCTCAATACTCACATGCAATTGAATTCTGGAAGACAGACTCTGTCACATGGATCTCTGACCTTTTGCTTGGCTAAAAGGAGGACTTGAAACCAGAGTGTTGGCACTACCACGGCCATTCTGAATCTCTGCACTCATAAGACAAAGCCATATATTTGCCTTTAGACATACATGATCAGACTCAGCCAATGTCTAAGAGAGCTTGATTAAGATAGAGAGAGAAGAGGTAGGATTTAGAAACAAGAGTTTCTGTGCAGATGGTGAAGCTACTAGTTTTGCTGGTGCTTCAGCCTTGCACTGTGTGCAAAGTTGATAGGATGCAGTGCACCCGAAAGGAGATCCCTATTCCTCATGAATGGTACCAGCCAGGAGACATCCTCATCGGTGGTATTGTTTCTCAGTTCATTTACCACGTACATGAACTAAAGTTTTGGAAATATGCTTCTCACGAGATCCTTGAAGACGCAGAGTAATTAAATTATATTTTTCTCATGTTTATTGTGATTCTAAGCCATTATATTTGTTCTCAGACTTCTGAAAGAACCTGGACAATAGATCCAGTCCAGCACACTGCCTTTTTCAGTTCCTTTCTGAATCGAACCAATCGATTTGCAGCACATACATGATTTTGTCTCCCATAGTGACATGTTAGATTACTCAAACACTCTCCATAGAATCAATGTGTTGTGTAGTATTCTGGTTGAATCTCTCAGGCAATGATCCTTGAACTGAAAATAAAGCTATGATATCGGCATGCCCACACTTGTTTCTGAGTAACATCAAGTGCTACATTACTACTTGACTGTTTAGTTTCCCAAAGACAGCCAATACTTTCTTCCTCATTCAAGAATTATACGAAACAATTATTTCACCACTTCATGGCTCTGTCAAAGGGATTCTGATTTCTGAATGCAGATGCCATTAAAGGTATGAGATCTTAAAGCATTACCTACTTTTTGATTTTGCTTCATTGAGAAGACAGCAATATATTCCACATGGGGTGCCAATGTTTTCTCTCTCTACATGTCATATACATTGTTTTCTTATGGTGGTAACAGTCACATTTTTAAAATCTGAAATCAGGAATGCATCAGGATAACAACATGTTGAGCGTTTAAAATACCTCCAAGACACAGCTTAGTTATGGTGACCCCAGAAAAGGACATTTAAGGTAAGCAAGAAGCAATGGGGGGGAATCATTCACCCTATGTGGTATATGTCACTGCCTTCTCTGTGTAGCAAGCCCAACAAGTAGGTGGCTCTTTAAGATCTCACATCTATGGTGGCATCCAGTGTTCCCTCTAAGCTGAGTTGGTGTGAGCTAGCTTACAGTTTTTTAGCCTGCGTCTCACACAGTTTTTGTCTTAGCTCAGGAAGGAAGGCTCCAGAGCAAACTAATTGATGCAGTAGCCAAATCACTGGCTCGCCACTTTAATGCCAGTAGCTGACAAAGGAGATTTTTTGCTCACAAGACTCCACAGCTTAGAGGGAACATTGGCTGGCATCTGCTTTCAAGGACTGAAATCCATGCTTGAAAGGCATGAAGTGGGTGAAGGAAGTGTTTGGCTTAGTTAACATAAATGAGAATCAAAGTGAAAATATTGGTTGGCTTTAGAAAAATTCACTAAACGGTCACAAGTAAATGTTTTAAACTGCCTTGAGTCTGCTGGGGAAAAAAGTTTGATACAGACATTTTATAGATACACATAAAATAACTTACTTTTGAATAAATGTAAAGTACTGTAATCAAAAGATACTTTCAGAGGGTAGCCGTGTCGGTCTGCAGAAGAAGAGCTGGACCCGACGGACCAACAAGGCTTTCAGAGTATACACTTCTGGAGAATCAAACGTCCCTTGGTCAATGATGAAGGGAGCTCTGAAGCTCAAAAACGTATACCCTAAAAGTCTTTTTGGTAGCTAAGGTGTTATTGGACTCAGATCTACCCATAATCAGAAGAGAAAAATGAAAGAAAATGGAGACAAGAATTTACTTTGGGAAATGATAGATGGAGTATGCTAAACAAACATACGAGAAATGGTGCTGTCCACAAAACAAGCTTTTCCTAAAACACTTTCATGGGAAAACCCATTGAATAGCTTAAGTTTACTCTGGAGTAGACCTGCCTAGAATCATTCCTCTAGCATTTCAAAGTACTCTTTAGAAAAGAAATAGTATTCTAATCCATAACAGGAACTGCTTGGGATGAAGAAGGGAAAATCATGTTCAGACATCTCAGTAACTTGAAATGATATCCTTATAATTAACTTTGAAGCAGAGTTTATTAAAATGTTATTAAGTCATTTGGTTCAGAAAGCATTTATTTATTTATTTTTAAAGTATGGCAATGAAGTTTTACCAGCACCCTCTGGCCTTGGCATTTGCGGTAGATGAAATCAACACGAATTCCAAGATCTTGCCTAATGTCACACTTGGGTTCCACATCTATGACACTTACAATGATGATAAGATGACCTACCACACCACTCTGGACCTTCTCTATAAACTCCGTAGATATTTTCCTAATTATGAATGTGACGTCCAGAAGAACCTAATGGCCATCATAGGTGGACTTGGTTCTGATGTTTCCTTTCACATGGTGGACATTCTGCTTCTCTATAAGATTCCCCAGGTAGGCTGTATGCATTAAGAAATTGGAGAGTGTTTGACATGTAAATGCCTTTCTTACTAGGAGTGGTTCAGAAGTAAAGGTAAAGGTAAAGGTTTCCCTTGCTTGAGAGCTTGTCAAATCTAGGGGGCGGGGCTCATTTCCATTTCCAAGCAGAAGAGCCAGCGCTGACTGAAGACTTCTCCATGGTCATGTGGCCGGCATGACTAAACATCGAGGCCTGACCATTTGCTCAAATTGCCCCCTATAAAACCAAATGCCTCTGCTGGAGCATGGCAGAGATGCACGTAGGCTCCTGGATGGGAGGGGGCTCTGGGTATCATCTTACTGCAGAGGATGAGTCCCAGACCCAACCCATCCCCACCCATTTACCATGACAACCCCAAATTTGGGAAGTACCTGTCTCATTGTGATTGGCTGCTGGCCACATTTGATCATAATGAGATTGGGGTTCAAATTGGCTAACACATAGAGAGGAGCTCACTTTTTTGGCTTGCTCTCTCTCTGTTCCTGCCTGTACCCTGGAATGCTGTCTTTGTCATGGGATGAGACAGACAAAGGATTCTTTGTGAGGAAGCACATGGCTCTGTGCCACAAGGATGGAGCTACTCTTTCTCAAGATCTTGGACTCTTACTATGGACTATTCACCCACCTTTCTGTTGGTAAATATGCTCTATCGTGTAGTTAGGCAAAACATTGCCAGGTTATTATTTTATAATCTCTTCTAGTTTGATTACAAGTTCTTTGATAAATAAACACTATTCTGTTTATACCTTGTGACTGATTGATGTACCTTTGACTCCAAGCTTAAATCCTGTCACCTGAAACCGCTCTCTCAGTTAAGCTACTTTATGGTAACAAGTCCAGAGGCCAGTTAAGAGTCTGAACCTTCTCTTGGACTGGAAGGGACTATAGTTGAAAGGTTCTGGTGGCTGTGTCTGTAAATCCAGAGAGACTACCTCTCCTGGGTTCTGTGTAATTCATTCTTTCAGTCTCTGAGTCTCTCTCTTCCATTCCTGGACTGGTCTGGGAAGTGAGAGTATCAGGACACTTATCTAAGAAAATAAAATAAAATCTTGTCTTGTAGACATAGAAGTAAAGACAAATGGAAATGTGCTCCAAAGTGGGAGATGGGATGGTGGTGGGCATGCGATACAAAGTGCTTTTAGTGGATTCCCCCCTCAGAACCCTCATTCAGAGATTAAACCATATTGCTTGTTATAAGAATCTTCATTGCTAAACAGGTGTGGATGCACCTGATAATGTATTTCAAACATTTCTCTTTGTTTCCTTTTTAGCTCACATATGGGTCATTTTCCCCAGTTGACAGGGACAACGCTAAGTCCCCTTCCTTTTACCGCATGGTTCCCAATGAAGCCCATCAGTACATAGGGATTGTCCGGTTACTTCAGCACTTTGGATGGACGTGGGTTGGGCTTTTCTCCGTAACTGATGATAGTGGAGAACATTTCATACGGGAAATGGAGCCGTTGCTTTTCCAGTGTGGAATTTGTGTGTCCTTCACAGAAAAGATTGTAATACAAGGCCGCTGGAATACCGTTCTTAACGCTATAAATTTGTTTTCGGAAGTTCAGCTAGCTTTAATATTTAGCAAAACCAATATACTTATCCTCTATGGAGAAACTGGGACCATTATTTCACTGACCACATTTCTATACCTAGGTACTCACGAATTACTGGAAAATACTTCATTTAGAAGGGTATGGATTATGACAGCCCAGATTGATTTTCTACTAACGGGCCTTCAAAGGGCCTGGGGTCTTGAATTCTTCCAGGGTGCAATCTTCTTCTCAATTCACTCACAGGAGCTACCAGGATTCCAGAAATTTATTAAAAACATAAACCCTTTTTTGATACAAGGAAATAGTTTTCTCAAGGATTTCTGGGAACAAGCATTTGACTGTCCACTTCCACATTCCCAAGAACCATCACAGATTAATGGAACCTGTACTGGAGAGGAGAAGCTGGAGAGTCTTCCTTCACCTGTTTTTGAGATGCAGATGACTGGCCACAGCTATAGCATCTATAATGCAGTCTATGTCATAGCACATACCCTGCATGACATGTATCTATCTCACGCCAACCACCAATCAATGGTGGGTGTTGGCAAAAGAGATGTCCTTCATGACCACCAGCCTTGGCAGGTAACACCTTGAAAATATCTGTATTACCATGGACATGTCAGTACACAGTGAGACTTTCCACAAAACTCATGGACAGAAATTAGTACACATTAATCTTTTTTTTGGGGGGGGGGTGATAACAACACGGATGGTCACTTCCTGTTAATTATCAATTCAAACATTTCTTACCCAAATTTCATAAATTGGTCAAGCTTAAAAATCAGGGAAGTTGAAAACGTCATAAGAACAAACAAAAAACAGCCAGCATTTCAGTTTATGTTTAATCTGGGATTACTTTCCCTTAAAAAAAAAATGAAGCCTCTTGTTTAATTACTTTAAAGTTTTGTTTTGAATAGAAAGTCAGAAATGTTTTGAGCAACTTTGCATTTCTACGGAAGCATCATGTAGCATGCCAATGGGACCCCTATTCATGATCTTGCATGTTTAGAGTCCATGAAATGTATATGCTGGACTAAAAGTATATTATGGACACCTGGGCTTAAATTCTGATGGTACCGTGAAGCTTGCTGTATGAACTTGGGCTAATCACTTGCTGTCAGTCAAACCTATCTCAAGCGGTTGCTTTAAGGGTAGAACAGAGTAGGGGATAACGATCTATATAGCTCTTCCCTTCTTTGCAAAGATCTGGAAGAAGTTGATTGATTACTGTGCCTTGAGACACTCTTTGCTCTCTCTTTTCAAAGCAGTTGTTATTTTGGCCCTGCTGTTTTTCACCTCTACCACCAGTGATCTTTTTGTGGTACCTTTTTTCCTTCTACAACAGAAAAAAATTCTGCTTAATTGAGATTTCCAATTGGAACTTTATCAGCAAACAAAGCTGTTTGTATAACTCAGAACAGAAATCTCCAACATGATGTTATCTTTTCATTTTTTTTCCACCCCGTTTAGCTCCACCAATATCTTCAACGCATTTCATTTAACAATTCGGCAGGAGAAACAGTGTCTTTTAATTATAATACAGAAATAGGAGGTGGCTTTGATGTCATGAACTTGGTCATATTCCCAAACAAGTCTTATAATAAAGTGAAAATAGGAAAGGTGGGTCCCGATTATTTGGAAGGAAAAGAATTGCTCATTGATGAGAACAGCATTCTGTGGCAGAGTCGCTTTAACCAGGTGTGTATTCTAGGATGTTCTTACAGGCTCCTCCATTACTGCGCTGGGTAATTCAAGCTTGGGGGATCTCCTTTTCCGCATACCGGGATTACTATTGTGGATGAGCTGATTATGCTATGAACCAAAGGTCATGTTTCACTTGCAAAAGGATATAGCAATAAAAGTGTTGACGATCTCTACTCCTATATTTTTAAACAAATTTTGTTTATGTTCTATACGGCTACACATTGTTAATTATATTTTGTATCTTTACTTAAAATTGGCTGGTTTATGAAAGAATCAGTCCCCCCCCCCAGAATATCGCTGCCTATGGTAAAACCCTCATCCTGAGCTTCATGCAACAGTTGCATGGCTGGAGGTACAAGTCTTTTGGTGCTAGCTGAAGGCAAGAACAAAAAAAGGATCCCTGTGTGTTAGTCTGAGACTATAAATCAGATGCCCAGTGGTTCCAGGACGAGACCAAAGGAGTGTGTTGTATACTTTCTTTCTCTTCTATGTCTTCCCCCTACCCCATAAGCCATTTTCAACTCCATTGCAAAGAAACCATGATTTTACACCTTAGGATATAAATGCTACTCTGAGGGACAAGGCATTAAGCTGAGCTAATCAAATTTTGTGAAGTCAGAGCCTAGAAATAAGCCCTGCTAGGATTAGCAAATTCAAAGACAGGAGGGACAGGTAGGGGGGTTGTCAGGAGGTGCCGTGGCTCAGTGGAAGAGCACCACTGTTCTAATTTTAGGATGTTTTAAGCTGTATTGTATTGTTTTTAAGCTATTGTGTATACTATGTTTTTTTTATGGCGAGGTTTCCTTGCCCCTGTAAGTTGCCCTGAGCCCACTGGGGAGGGCGGGGTATAAATATGAAAAATAAATAAATAAATAAAAATAAATTTGTTCTGGATGCAGAAGGTCTCAAGTTCAGTCCCTGGAATCTCCATTTAAAAGAGCTGGGCAGTAAGTGATAAGATAACCTTCTGCCAGAAATCCTGGAGAGCCACCTCCAGTCTGAGTAGAAAATTCTGAACTTGATGAACCAGTGGTGAGGCACCTTCCGGTGGTTATGTGTCTGTGTTCGTGAGATTCTGTAGGAGCCCAGAATTACATTCAGGAGAGCTAGGCAATGTCATCCAAACCTTCCGACCATCCTGCTAGAGCACCTGGTGATTTGTCACTTTAACAAAAAAACTGCAAGAGCTGAAGTTACAAACAGGTGCATACTAGCTAACACTAATCCAAATAAATAAATAAATACCAATGCTCCCTCTAAGCAGTGGAGTCTTGTGAGCAAAGTTCTACTTTGTGAGCTACTGGCATTAAAGTTGTGAGTGAGCAATTTGGCTACTGCATAAATTAGTTTGCTCTGGAACCATCCTTCTTAGCTAAGACAAACGTGTGAGCCGTAGGATAAAAACTGTGAACTAGCTAACACTAAATCAGCTTTGAGGAAACACTGGTGCATACATGAATAACAGAGAGATATAAGGAAAAATCAAAGAGAAAACAAGTGGATAATCTTTTTAAAAGAGAGAATAAGAGGAATCAATGATTATATGTTAAAAAGTTGAATATTTTTTTTGGAGGGGGAAAGAAATACCACTCCCCAAAACTACAATAGCCGCGGTCAGTTATTTATTTATTTTTTAAAAAAGTGTTCTGCCCTAAAGAAATTTCTTGCTTTTGGATAGGTCGTGCCGATTTCACTGTGCAATGATCGCTGCCATCCTGGTTATCATAAGAAAAAGAGGGATAAGGAGCTATTCTGCTGCTATGATTGTGTTCCTTGCCCAGAGGGAAAGATTTCAAACCAGAAAGGTAGGTAATGCAGTGCTTCCCAGTTACTCCAGCATATGAACTTATTTCTGAAGTGGTAACTGACGAATGTGTCCAAATGACAATGGACACTGTCATCCAATTTAGAAATTTGGCAAATTTCTCATAACGGTAAAAAAAATAATAATCTGAGAAATGCTGTCCTTTTCAGAAGTGTCAATTCCACCAATTGGTTGAGATTCATAAGCAAGGAGAACTCAAGTGAAATCCATGCATGTGCGAATCACACTTTAGGAGACAGTAGGGAAGGACGGCAAGACATTTCACAGACATGTGCTCCATCTGAGTGTTCCAGTTTCTCATGAAACTACATTCGTGGTTCTTCCAGCCTATATTTAAAACAAAATAACAGAAGCATTGGCTTGGCTCCTAAGCTTTACTTCAGCTTGTGCATTGCCCTGTTGTTGTTGTTGTTCAGTCGCACAGTCGAGTCCGACTCTTCGCGACCCCATGGACCCCATGGACCAGATCCTGTCTTCCGCAGTCCTCTGAAGTTTGCTCAACTTCATGTCCGTTGCATCTATGACACTGTCTAACCATCTCATCCTTTGCCGTCCCTGTCTTCTTTGACCTTCAATCTTTCCCAGCATCAGGGTCTGCCAGATATTCCTCTACTGCAGGGGTGGCCAAAGTTGCTTAACTTTGAAGAAACACATTGAAGAAACAGGAGATGTCTGAGACCCACAAGACATGAAGAAATATTACACTTTTTTATTGGGAAATATGCAGATTTGCTTTTTTATTAACATTAACATCAAAAACACGGCCAGAAATAAAAACAAAAGGGGTTAAAAAACAGATATTGATAATGATATTTAAAGAGACAAATGCTTTCTCCAAGCCGGCCAGGGGGATTTAAAGTTTAAGTTGCTTTCTTTCTCTGCTCCCCCCTCCCCATTCAAGCCTGTCCAGGGAGGAGAACACTGTCTGGGGAAGGGAAGACCTGTTGGGGAGACATGCCTCGCCTTCCCTTCCCCAGCGGCCCTGATGGGAGCGGCACAATATTTATTTATTTATTGGATTTTTTTTACCCCGCCCTCCCAGCTGAAGCCAGTTAAGGGCGGCTTACATAAAAACAATACACAATTTACAACAAAACTCAACTAATTTGAATCAAAACAATTCTAAAATCATTTAAACGATGCAGCTCAATAGTGTGCTAAAAACCATAATTCCCGATGGCTGTGATGACACAATCCACTCATCTTACAGTTGGTTCCTTGATCTTCTTGTAGTTATCCTTTTGGTGACTAACACCAACTGTCCTTAAAAGTTCCGGGAGACAAGGGCTCTCTCACCTTCAGCTATGTGTGAAAGAGCTCCCAAGCCACAGTTTGGCCACCCATGCTCTACTGCGTACTTTTGAGCTCCTTGAATCACATTGGTCTAGTGTTAGAGGAAACACCTAACACAGAAGGAATAGGAAGTGGAAGGCTGCCTCCACTATGACGACAACACCAGGGTTCATTTCCTGCAGGGGAGCACAGGAGCGGAGCTCCAGCAGTAAAGAGCCCAGGGGGCGGGCACATGCAACAAGCCCCACCCCCTGCTCCCAGCAGCCCTGGGTCAGAGCAAGAAGCAGCCAGGTAAGTTGCAGAGCCCCCCCGGTCCAAAACAGTCCAGTGGCACCTTTAAGACCAAGTTTTATTCAAGTACAAGCTCTCCTCTGTGAGGACAGATCTGCATGCCCCCCCCAATAGCTAGCAATCCAAAACAGTTCAGTGGAGCCTGACCAGTGGGTGTTGCCTTCTGACACACTTCCACTGATGTTAGGGGGTGTATCATATGCAAACAAGTTATGTTAATGAGTTATGCTAATGAGCTCCTTCTTTTTCTATGAAATGACCCCTGCCCTGAACAATATCAAAATGACAGCACCTGTGGGAGCAAGATTAAGGGTTGACAAGGTATGACTGAAGACTGAAGATGGAGTAGGTGTGATGAGGCAGGAGGAAGAGAAGGGGGAAGAAATTTTTTTGATGAGGTTACAACCCACTGTGAAACAAGACTCACTTTAGGATAGAAACAGAAAAGAGTAAGAGTCCAGTAGGACATTAAAGACAAAAAAAAATGTGGCAGGGTATGAACTTTCTTGAGTCACTGCTCACTTCTTCAGATAGGAAGACAAGATTACTATCATCCTAAATTCAAAAAGAGAGCCTCAAGGCAGAAACAAGATCATCAATACGTATTAGAGTTTCTCCTTGCTGATCCATGTATCTCAAGTGCCCATCTTAGAATGGCTTGCATAACCCACACATTTATAACCCTATGGGTGCAACCTCCCTGCGTGTTTGTTTATTCATTTACCGGGAGGGGGATTCTGTTTGCTTTTCCAGAATTTGATACAAGTAGCATGTACAAATGAAAATTCTGGCAGACATACTTGGGGCTTGGGGGGGTCAACAGTGGGAGGGCTTCTAATGTCCTGGCCCCACTGGTAGACCTCCTGATGGCACTGGTATTTCTGGCCACTGTGAGACACAGAGTGTTGGACTGGATGGGCCTTTGGCCTGATCCAACATTGGCGTCTCTTATGTTCTTATGATTTGAAAATGTTTAAATAAAAATTATGAACAATGTCATAAGCACAACAAATAAGTAGCATATACACAGGGCTAATTTTGGGCAGGAACGCACAGGAACGGAGTTCCGGCTGGCTCCCAAGTTGACCACGCCCAGCAGGACCTCATTAGCATAATAGGCCACACCGAACAGCAGGAACTCATTAGGACTGGCTACATTAGAGGTGTGTGGCCTAACATGCAAAGGAGTTCGTGCTACAAAAAAAGCCCGGGGTTTTGACAACAAACAAGGTAAACAGAATAAGAAGCAAAAGGTGGGTGTGGCTGGATGACGACACTTCTGGTAACATGGGGGTGTAGCCTAATATGTTAATGTGCTGTGCTGTCAGGGGTGTGGCCTAATAGGCTAATGAGTTCCTGCTGTTGGGTGTGGCTTTATTCAGCCACCTCTTTGACGATCCTCCATGCCCCAGTAGGAGTCAGTCACCAGAAGTCAGTATGACTTCCAGACACACTCACACACATGAAAAATGCAAAAAATACCAGAAAGAGAGAAAGAGAGAGAGAGAAAGAGAGAGAGAGAGAGAGAGAAAGAGAGAGAGAGAGAGAAAGAGAGAGAGAGAGAGAGAGAGAAAGAAAGAAAGAAAGAAAGAAAGAAAGAAAGAAAGAAAGAAAGAAAGAAAGAAAGAAAACTGGACAGGTTTGTATACCATCAGATGTAACTGGACCAACATACCTTTTGGCACTAAACTTTTTTTTATTTTTAAAGATATGGAGGACTGTATAAATTGCCCAGAAGATCAGTACCCAAGCAAGGACAAAGATCAGTGCATTCCCAGGACAATCAGCTTTCTGTCTTCTGATGAACCTCTAGGGATCTGTTTAGCTTCAATTGCACTTTCTTTTTCCCTAATCACTGTGTGGGTGCTGGCAATTTTTATTAAGCACAGAGATACCCCTATAGTCAAAGCCAACAACCGGGATATCACCTACGCTCTCCTTGTCTCTCTCTTCCTCTGCTTCATTTCTTCTTTGCTGTTCCTTGGACAACCTACCAAGGCGACCTGCTTCCTCCAGCAATCTGCTTTTGGCATCATCTTCTCAGTGGCTGTTTCTTGTGTCTTGGCCAAAACCATCACTGTGGTTGTCGCATTCATGGCCACCAAACCGGGGTCCAGCATGAGGAAATGGGTGGGGAAAAGAATAACCAACTCCATTGTCCTTCTTTGCTCCCTTATTCAAGCAGGCATATGTGTGCTGTGGCTCGGAATGTCTCCTCCATACCCAGATTTAGACATGAAGTCCCTGAATACACAGATGGTAGCACAATGTAGAGAAGGGTCTGCCATCATGTTTTATAGTGTTTTGGGCTACTTGGGATTTCTGTCCCTCGTCAGCTTGACCGTAGCTTTCCTAGCCCGGAAGTTGCCAGACACATTTAATGAGGCCAAGTTCATCACCTTCAGCATGCTGATGTTTTGCAGTGTTTGGTTGTGTTTTGTCCCAACCTATCTGAGCACCAAAGG
The DNA here is from genome assembly GCF_001447785.1 of Gekko japonicus. Lineage (NCBI taxonomy): Eukaryota > Metazoa > Chordata > Lepidosauria > Squamata > Gekkonidae > Gekko > Gekko japonicus. The sequence continues at coordinate 1,255,138 of NW_015167533.1, read as the reverse complement.
GAAATACATGGTAGCTGTGGAGGTCTTCTCTATCTTGGCTTCCAGTGCCGGGTTACTGGGCTGTATCTTCTCCCCCAAATGCTACATCATTCTGTTGAGGCCTGAGCTGAATCAAAGAGGACAGTTAGTACGAAGACGGAATTAACAAAGCTAAGTATTCTATTGCACTGGATTGATTTCTAAGCAAGCATACTTTGGAATGTGCTCCACATAAATGAAAAAGGGCTTGGTGTTTCTAATCATCCGACAAAAACCTTCTCGGGCAGCGACTGTTTGGATGGTATTTGCTCAACAAGGGAACTCTGAAAGCCACAGTAAAGTTTGAGCCACTTTGGAACAGAGGGACTGGGGTGCTCAGATGAGAAGAAGAAAACATGTTTGCTATAAAAGGTACCACCATGGTTCCCCCCGCAGCCACTACATCATCTTCCTAGGTTTCTATTTCCACAGCTGTTCTGGCCTCCTAGTCCACCCATAAACAAGTCTACAGGGATGAAAGTCCCCTATCGTCTTTGTCTTCTTGCAGAGACCATATTAGACTCCATTCCATCACCTCTTGGACTGATGCCAAGTTTCACGGGAAGCTTCAACCCCAACTGCTGAAATCCTTTGTAAATGAAATAAAGAGCTCTGCTCACTAATGAACCTAGACCTGGGCAAAGGACTCCTTCAGCCCCACCTTTTGCTCTGTGTGAACAGTCAGAGAGGCTTTGATAAAATCTCTCCATATATTCCCTTTCTTGTGTGAGAGGTCATGCTCCTTAAAAGGATAAGTATAAAAAGTATAGAATCCCCGATTTCCTAGTTCCCTCCACCAGTCCTCAGTCTATGAGAATAATGTGTCCTTGGCCATTTTATTTGCTTATAAGAGAGGAAGTGAGTTGAGTATGTCATTCCACACCTTTCTTCCTGTTTTTTTTCCTTTTCCTTATTCCATCTGATAGAATCGTAGAATGTTAGAGTAGAGTAGTCCAACCCCCTGCCCTCTGCAGAAGAATAGCCCTACTTACCTGCAACATACCCGAAAGATGGTCGTCCAGCCTCTGCTTGAAAACATCCAGCGAAGGAGCAGCCACCACCTCCTGAGGCAGACTGTTTCACTGCTCAACCACTCTTACATTTAGGAAGTTTCTCCTGATATTTAGCCGGTAACAACTCCCTTGTAATTTCCACCCATTAGATCTCATCTTGCAATCCGGAGCAAGAGAGAATAGATCTGCTCCATCTTCTATATGACAGCCCTTCAAATACTTGAAGAATGCAGTCATGTCCCCTCTAAGCCTTCTCTTTCCCAGGCTAAACATACCCAACTCTTTCAGCTTTTCCTCATAAGACTTGAATATTAACCCTCTCACCATCCTGGTTGCCCTCTTCTGGACATGCTCGAGGTTGTCAACATCCTTCCTAAAACGTGGTGCCCCAAACTGGATACAGTACACCAGGTGAGGCCTGACCATAGCAGAATAGAGCAGACCTATGGCTTCCCGTGATCTGGACACAATGTTCCTGTTAATGCATCCTAAAATAGCATTAGCTTTCTTCTCAGCCACATCACACTGCAGGCTCATGTTTAGCTTGTGATCAACCAGAACACCTAGATCCCTTTCACATGTGCTGCTGTCAAGCCAAGTCCCTCCCATTCTATATCTGTGTCTTTGATTTTTTGTACCTTAGTGTAGGACTTTGCACTTCTCTCTATTGAAATTCATTTTATTTGTCTCAGCCCACTGTTCCAGCCTGTCTAGATCATTTTGAATCCTGACTCTGTCTTCTTCAGAATTATTAATCCCACCCCGCTTCGTGTCATCAGCAAATTTTATAAGCATTCCCTCTAAAACACTAGCCCAGATGCTTTATGGGACGATGCTTGGAGCGCCTTCCTCTTGCTATGCTCCCTTAGAGCTAGTCCAATCGAAATTTTTGAGAGCAGTGCTCCAAGTTCCTAGGTGCGTCTCCAATGCAATGGTACGGCTAGAGACCGGGATGCTGAAAGTTGAAGCCAAGATTACCTTACACTCTATCTTTTATTGGCTAAAGATTAATTTAAATCCGTGTGGCCTAGTGCCCTTGATTCTGACTGATGCCTTTAAATCCGAATGGCTGATTTCTGTTTATCGGAAAATTTCGCTCTTGGGTTATTCTCCACAAGCGCTTTTGGAGATGGGTGGCGATCGAGCTAAGTTAGCAATTAGGCAGAGGATCATGGACACCGAACGCCAATTGGATCTACAGGCGACTCCTACCTTTATAGCGCCAATTAGTAGTAAATTCATCGCAGCACAAGCCCCATATTTAGCCGTGCTGGAGTCACATAAACTTAGGAGGGCATATACTTTGGCTAGATGCTCTGCCTTACCCACTGCAGTCCTCGAGGGCAAATTCAAAAAACTTCCCCGAAAAGAGAGGTTATGTATGTGTCGTATTCTTAAGCTTGGTTTTAGTGATCAAAACGATTGTACAAATGTTGCCTCTTTTTAACCCTGTTGTATTTTCGGTAGTTTTATCATCTGGTTATTGTAATTTATTTTTTTAAGGTTTTATATTGCTGGCTATGCGCTGTAACAATAAAATTCATTCATTCAGCATTCCCTCTATGTCTTCCTCCAGGTCATTTATAAAAACATTGAACAATACCAGGCCTAGGGCTGAGCCCTGTGGCACTCCATTCGAGACTTCTCTCCACGTAGACGCAGAGCCATTTACGAGCACTCATTGGGTATGATTTTTCAACCAACCATGAATCCTTCCAATGGTTGCACCATCCAGCCCACACTTAACCAGCTTATCCTCAAGGATATCATGAGAAACTTTGTCAAATACTTTACTGAAATCTAGATACACTATATTCACAGTATTACCAGAGTCAACCATTTTAGTAACTCTGTCAAAAAAGGAAATAAGGCCCTGGTCACACGGGCCGGATATCGCGGGGGGGGGGAAGGCGTGGCTGTTTGCCGCGCAGTGAAATAACGTTTGACTGTGCGATCAGGCGTCCCCTTGCGGTCCCGTCAAGGTCCCGTGGTTAGGGGGGAGGTGCCGATCACATGACACGCCAAAGAAGTGGTGTGGCATGGCAAACAGGGTTGTATTGTTGTTTTTTTAACCTGAAGTATGCACATGCCCCGTTGGGTGCTTGTGCGCATCTCTGGAGACTTCGGGGGGGAAAAACCTTTCGCAATGGGGTATGGGCGGGCGCCGGATGGCACTGAAAATGCAATCAGACGCCCGCCCTTGCCCCGCGGTTTCCGGAAACTAGTACCTCCGAGGTACTAGTTTTTTTGCCGTGCATCTTCGGCGGGAAGCCTAGTGTTAAGTCCGTGCTTAACAAAATAGCCAGAGAGTGATTTCAGCAAAACTCAGGTTTATTTCAGCTCGACGATCAACTTCTCTGACACGGTACAACTTCTCTGATAGCCCGAACCAGCTTTCATTGTCACTGTTCGGTATTTAAACATTCCGGGCTAATGTAGCCACACCTACTATACAATCATCAACCTATCAGGTTGATCGCATAACAGACCAATCATAAGCGTTCCCACTACAGATAGTTCAAATGTGATTGGACACAATACTTTCGGCGCGAATCCTTGCCGACGTCTGAAGCTTAGCATAGCTTCTCTATGGGATGATTCTACGTTCATCCTCATGCATTCAGGGCAGCATCTGAATACATTACACATAGGTTGAGCCATGAGAGCTCTACGCTTCCCAGATGTGGCCATGAGATCGCGCCCGGAAAATCCGCCTATCTTCCGTCTCTCTAGCGTGGCTAATGCTTTGTGTGACCGGGGCCATTGTTGGTCTGGCATGACTTATTCTTGACAAACCTGTGCTGGCTACTATCAAGTAACTCATTCCACTTGATAGTAATGCCACTCGATGCTGAGACCTTGTTTTACATCAGTAAATTGGTCCTCCACCTCACAATGCTATGTGGTAGCCTGAATGCTCCAGTTGGTTTGTTTTGGGCACAGTTTAGCCATCTATACATTTTTTTCCAAATTTTTATTTATAATTTTTACATCATCATTACTCGATGTATCTGTTACATAAACTTAATTGAGATATTGTGAGTCTATTACAATGTTTGTTTTCCAGCCACATATATAATCTGCACCATCTTTCTCTATACAACGTGTCATCTTTTCCCTGTAATATTAATGTCAATTTATTCATCTCTGCTATGTCCAACTATCTATGAATCAACGCTTCCTCTGAAGGTATTTTATCTAGTTTCCAATGTTTAGCAAATATTACACGAGCCGATGCTAACGTGTATGTTAATACAAATTCATCTGGCTTTTTTAAAATTTATCTGGTAACATATTTAACAAAAAAGGTTTCTGGCGTATTTGATAAATCTATATCCAAAGTTTCATATATTAATTTATGTACTTTGCCCCAATATTTTTGTGTTATACTGCATCTCCACCACATGTGATAATAAGTACCAATGCTATGTTTGCATTTCCAGCATTTTTTCAAGGCATTTGTATAACATTTATCTATTTTGTCTGGTGACCAGTGCCATCTAAAAAACATTTAATATATGTTTTACTTGTAAGGTATTGCTTGAGTGAATTTTATTGCTTTCCATATCTTAGACCAATAATCTAGATCAATATTGTGACCAAAATCTTGCATCCAGGAAATCACTGGCGCTTTCACTATCTCATCTTGTAGGTATTCATGGAGTAAATAATTATATAATTTCTGTATCATCATGTCATTTGAAGATAGCCAGATTTTATCCAGATCTGTTTTTCTGTCTTGGAAACCAGTTTTTTTGTCCTTATTATACCTCATAGTTAGTTCCACAAATTCCCACCAATTCAGTTTTATGTTTGTTAATAGAGTTCTTCCTGAGTTTTCAGAGTGTTGTTTATGTCCAGTAATGTTTCATATTTTTCTATTTTGTCTTTTGTGAGTAGTGTGGGCTTTATAAAAGCTTCCATTGGGGATACCCATTTAGATATTTTGTCATAATGACGGTCTTTTATTTCTTTCCAAACTTTTACTAAGGCTCTGCATATAGTATGTTGTTGAAAGTTATGTATTTTTTGTTTTCCATACCAAATATACGTGTGCCATCCCATGACTAAATTATGTCCTTCCAAATTTAGAAGTCTTCTTTTTTCTAGAGTCAACCAACCTTTAATCGAAGTCTTAGCTTGGGAAAGATGGCATAGAGATCTCCACCATAAAATGAATAAAAAAGAATATCTCAACTTGATGAAACTGGTCTTCAAGAGGGGACTTTCGCTGAGGAATGATGCAGTGAGAAACATTAAGCAGCTGTGGACCAAATGGATATAAATACTGAAAAGGCTGCAGGCTGAAGCACCCTGGGAAGCGAGTTCCAAGGCCATCCTAAGAACACTCCTTGGGAGTAAACCACATTAAATAGACCCCAGTAGGATTCTGAATAGACCTGTTTAGGATTCCTCTCTTAGTTCCATTGAATTGTCCTGGACTTACTTCTAAGCAAGCATGCTTAGGAAAGCACCCCACAGAAAAGACATAGGGCCTCGTGCCTCTGATCATCCAACAAAGGGCTTCTTCATGGGCAGTAACTGTCTGGATGGTATTTGGTCACCAGGGAAGTCTGAAAGCCAGAATCAAGTTTGAGCCATTTGGGAGCAGATGGGACTTGTGTGCTCAGATGTGGGGGGAAATACATGTTTACTACTAACACTGCAACTTGGAACACCCACTCTGTAGACATACTTATTTCCCACTGGAATTATCCAGATTACTGTAATTTATCGATTTGGCCAAGATCGCGGTGGCTTTTCAGAATGTGCAAACATAACAAGGCAGCAGTTTTAATAATGATTACTGCAATAGTCTTGTGTGACTGATTTCTGGAAGATGGGCTCTGTCACTTGGATCTCTGACCTTGAAACCAGAGTGTTGGCACTACCATGGCCATTCTGAATCTCTGTACTCATAAGACAAAGCCATATATTTGTCTTTAGACATACATGATCAGACTCGGCCAATGTCTAGGAGAGCTTGATTGAGATAACTTGATGCTATAGAGAGAGGAGAGGTTGGATTTAGAAACAAGGGTTTCTGTGCAGATGTTGAAGCTACTAGTTTTGCTGGTGCTTCAGCCTTGCACTGTGTGCAAAGTTGATAGGATGCAGTGCACCCGAAAGGAGATCCCTATTCCTCATGAATGGTACCAGCCAGGAGACATCCTCATCGGTGGTATTGTTTCTCAGTTCATTTACCACGTACATGAACTAAAGTTTCGGAAATATGCTTCTCACGAGATCTTTGAAGGCACAGAGTAATTAAATTATATTTTTTCTTATGTTTATTGTGATTCTAAGTCATTATATTTGTTTTCAGACTTCTGAAAGAACCTGGACAATAGATCCAGTCCAGCACACTGCCTTTTTCAGTTCCTTTCTGAATCGAACCAATCGATTTGCAGCACATACATGATTTTGTCTCCCATAGTGACATGTTAGATTACTCAAACACTCTCCATAGAATCAATGTGTTGTGTAGTATTCTGGTTGAATCTCTCAGGCAATGATCCTTGAACTGAAAATAAAGCTATGATATCGGCATGCCCACACTTGTTTCTGAGTAACATCAAGTGCTACATTACTACTTGACTGTTTAGTTTCCCAAAGACAGCCAATACTTTCTTCCTCATTCAAGAATTATACGAAACAATTATTTCACCACTTCATGGCTCTGTCAAAGGGATTCTGATTTCTGAATGCAGATGCCATTAAAGGTATGAGATCTTAAAGCATTGCCTACTTTTTTATTTTGCTACATTGAGAAGACAGCAATGTATTCCACATGGGGTGGATGGTTTCTCTCTCTACATGTCATATAAATTGTTTTCGTATGGTGGTAACAGTCACATTTTTTAAATCTAAAATCAGGAATGCATCAGGATAATGACATGTTGAGCGTTTAGAATACCTCCAAGTCACAGCTTAGTTATGGTGACCCCAGCAAAGGACATTTAAGGTAAGCAAGAAGCAATGGGGGGAAAACGATTCACCCTATGTGGTATGTGTCATTGCCTTCTCAGTGTGGCAAACCGAACAAGTAGGTGGCTCTTTAAGATCTCACATCTATGGTGGCATCTGCTTTCAAGGACTGAAATCCATGCTTGAAAGGCATGAAGTGGGTGAAGGAAGTGTTTGGCTTAGTTAACATAAATGAGAATCAAAGTGAAAATATTGGTCGGCTTTAGAAAAATTCCCTGAACGGTCACAAGTAAACGTTTTAAACTGCCTTGAGTCTGCTGTGAAAAAAGTGTGACAGACATTTTATAGATACACATAAAATAACTTACTTTTAAATAAATTTAAAGTACTGTAATCAAAAGATAGTTTCAGAGGGCAGCCATGTTGGTCTGCAGAAGAAGAGCTGGACCTGAGGGACCAAGAAGACTTTCAGGGTATACACTTCTGGAGAATCAAACGTCCCTTGGTCTATGATGAAGGGAGCTCTGAAGCTCAAAAAACTTATACCCTAAAAGTCTTGTTGGTAGCTAAGGTGTTACTGGACTCAGATCTACCTATAATCAGAAGAGAAAAATGAAAGAAAATGGAGACAAGAATTTACTTTGGGAAATAATAGATGGAGTATGCTAAAGAAACATACAAGAAATGGTGCTGTGCACAAAACAAGCTTTTCCTAAAACACTTTCATGGGAAAGCCCATTGAATAACTTAAGTTTACTCTGGAGTAGGCCTGCCTAGAATCATTCCTTTAGCATTTCAAAGTACTCTTTAGGAAAGAAATAGTATTCTAATCCATAACGGGAACTGCTTGGGATAAAGAAGGGAAAATCATGTTCAGACATCTCAGTAACTTGGAATGATATCCTTATAATTAACTTTGAAGCAGAATTTATTAAAATGTTATTAAGTCATTTGGTTCAGAAAGCATTTATTTATTTATTTTTAAAGTATGGCAATGAAGTTTTACCAGCACCCTCTGGCCTTGGCATTTGCGGTAGATGAAATCAACACGGATTCCAAGATCTTGCCTAATGTCACACTTGGGTTCCACATCTATGACACTTACAATGATGATAAAATGGCCTACCGCACCACTCTGGATCTTCTCTATAAACTCCGTAGATATTTTCCTAATTATGAATGTGACGTCCAGAAGAACCTAATGGCCATCATAGGTGGACTTGGTTCTGATGTTTCCTTTCACATGGTGGACATTCTGCTTCTCTATAAGATTCCCCAGGTAGGCTGTATGCAGTGTTCCCTCTAAGCTGAGTTAGTGTGAGCTAGCTCACAGTTTTTTAGGCTCCGGCTCACACATTTTTGCCTTGGCTCAGGAAGGATGGCTCCAGAGCAAACTAATGTATGCAGTAACCAAATCTCTCACTCACCACTGTAATGCCATTAGCTCACAAAGTAGAATTTTTGCTCACAAGACTCCTCAGCTTAGAGGGAACATTGGCTGTATGCATTAAGAAATTGGAGAGTGTTTGACATGTAAATGCCTTTTTTACTAGGAGTGGTTCAGAAGTAAAGGTAAAGGTTTCCCTTGTTTGAGAGCTTGTCAAATCTAGGGGGCAGGGCTCATTTCCATTTCCAGGCTGAAGAGCCAGCACTGTCTGAAGACTTCTCCATGGTCATGTGGCCGGCATGACTAAACATCGAGGCACAAGGAATGCTGTTACCTTCCCACTGAAGTGGTACCTGTTTATCTACTTGCAATTTCTTGCTTTCAAACTGCGAGTTGGCAGGAGCTGGGGCCAGAGACGGGAGCTCACTCCATCACGCGGCACTAGGGTCTCAAACTGCCGTACAGAAAGACTTATCTGAGAAAATAAAATAAAATCTTGTCTTGTAGACATAGAAATAAAGACAAATGGAAAATTGCTCCAAAGTGGGAGATGGGATGGTGGCGGGCATGCAATACAAAGTGCTTTTAGTGGATTCCCCCCTCAGAACCCCCATTCAGAGATTAAACCACATTGCTTGTTTTAAGAATCTTCATTGCTAAACAGGTGTGGATGCACCTGATAATGTATTTCAAACGTTTCTCTTCGTTTCCTTTTTAGCTCACATATGGGTCATTTTCCCCAGTGGACAGGGACAACGCTAAGTCCCCTTCCTTTTACCGCATGGTTCCCAATGAAGCCCATCAGTACATAGGGATTGTCCGGTTACTTCAGCACTTTGGATGGACGTGGGTCGGGCTTTTCTCCGTAACTGATGATAGTGGAGAACATTTCATACGGGAAATGGAGCCATTGCTTTTCCAGTGTGGAATTTGTGTGGCCTTCAAAGAAATGATTGTAATACAAGGCCGCTGGAATACCTTTGCTAACGCTATAGATTTGTTTTCGGAAGTTCAACTAGCTTTAATAGATAGCAAAACCAATATACTTATCCTCTATGGAGAAACTCTGACCATTATTTCGCTGACCACATTTCTATACCTAGGTGATCATGAATTACTGGAAAATACCTCATTTAGAAGGGTATGGATTATGACAGCCCAGATTGATTTTCTACTAACGGGCCTTCAAAGAGCTTGGGGTTTTGAATTCTTCCAGGGTGCAATCTTCTTCTCAATTCACTCACAGGAGCTACCAGGATTCCAGAAATTTCTTGAAAACATAAAACCTTTTTTGATACAAGGAAATAGTTTTCTCAATGATTTCTGGGAACAAGCATTTGACTGTCTACTTCCACATTCCCAAGAACCATCACAGATTAATGGGACCTGTACTGGGGAGGAGAAGCTGGAGAGTCTTCCTGGGCCTGTTTTTGAGATGCAGATGACTGGCCACAGCTATAGCATCTATAATGCAGTCTATGCCATAGCACATACTCTGCATGACATGTATCTATCCCGCTCCCACCACCAATCAATGGTGGGTGTTGGCAAAAGAGATGTCCTTCATGACCACCAGCCTTGGCAGGTAACACCTTGAAAATATCTGTATTACCATGGACATGTCAGTACACAGTGAGACTTTCCACAAAACTCATAGACAGAAATGAGTAATTGTACACATTAATCTTTTTTTTTGGGGGGGGGGGTAACAACTCAGATGGTCACTTCCTGTTCATCATCGATTCAAACATTTCTTACCTAAATTTCATAAGTTGGTCAAGCTTGAAAATCAGGGAAGTTGAAAACATCATAAAAAGAAACAAAAAACGGCCAGCATTTCAGTTTATGTTTTTTTTAAAAAATGAAGCCTCTTGTTTAATTCCTCCAAAGTTTTGTTTTGAATAGAAAGAAATATTTTGAGTATCATGTAGCATGCCAATGGGACCCCTATTCATGATCTTGCATGTTTAGAGTCCATGAAATGTATATGCTGGACTAAAAGTATATTATGGACACCTGGGCTTAAATTCTGATGGTACCGTGAAGCTTGCTGTATGAACTTGGGCTAATCACTTGCTGTCAGTCAAACCTATCTCAAGCGGTTGCTTTAAGGGTAGAACAGAGTAGGGGATAACGATCTATATAGCTCTTCCCTTCTTTGCAAAGATCTGGAAGAAGTTGATTGATTACTGTGCCTTGAGACACTCTTTGCTCTCTCTTTTCAAAGCAGTTGTTATTTTGGCCCTGCTGTCTTTCACCTCTACCCCAGTGATCTGTTTGTGGTTCCTTTTCCCCCCTACAACAGAAAAAAAATTTCTTCTTTATTGAAATTTCCAACTGAAACTTTATCAGCAAACAAAGCTGTTTATATAGCTCAGAACAGAAATCTCCAACATGATGTTATCTTTTCATTTTTTCCCACCCCGTTTAGCTCCACCAATATCTTCAACGTATTTCATTTAACAATTCGGCAGGAGAAACCGTGTCTTTTAATTATAATACAGAAATAGGAGGTGGCTTTGATGTCATGAACTTGGTCACATTCCCAAACAAGTCTTATAATAAAGTGAAAATAGGAAAGGTGGGTCCCGATTATTTGGAAGGAAAAGAATTGCTCATTGATGAGAACAGCATTCAGTGGCAGAGTCGCTTTAACCAGGTGTGTATTCTAGGATGTTCTTACAGGCTCCTCCATTACTGCGCTGGTTAATTCAAGCTTGGGGGATCTCCTTTTCTGCATACCGGGATTACTATTGTGGATGAGCTGATTATGCTATGAACCAAAGGTCATGTTTCACTTGCAAAAGGATATAGCAATAAAAGTGTTGACGATCTCTACTCCTATATTTTTAAACAAATTTTGTTTATGTTCTATACGGCTACACATTGTTAATTATATTTTGTATCTTTACTTAAAATTGGCTGGTTTATGAAAGAATCACTCCCCCCCCCCAGAATATCGCTGCCTATGGTAAAACCCTCATCCTGAGCTTCATGCAACAGTTGCATGGCTGGAGGTACAAGTCTTTTGGTGCTAGCTGAAGGCAAGAACAAGAAAGGATCCCTGTCTGTTAGTCTGAGACAATAAGCCAGCTGCCCAGTGGTTCCAGGACGAGACCAAAAGAGTGTGTGAACCTGGTGATTTGTCACTTTAACAAAAAAGCTGCAAGAGCTGAAGTTACAAACAGGTGCATACCAATGCTCCCTCTAATCTGTGGAGTCTTGTGAGCAAAGTTCTACTTTGTGAACTACTGGCATTGAAGTTGTGAGTGAGCAATTTGGCTACTGCATAAATTAGTTTGCTCTGGAACCATCCTTCTGAGCTAAGACAAACGTGTGAGCCATAGGATAAAAACTGTGAACTAGCTAACACTAACTCAGCTTAGAGGAAACACTGGTGCATACATGAATAACAGAGAGGTATAAGGAAAAATCAAAGAGAAAACAAGTGGACAATCTTTTTTAAAAAGAAAATAAGAGGAATCAATGCCTATATGTAAAAAAAAGTGATTTTTTTTGGGGGGGAATACCACTCCCCAAAACTACAATGGCCGCTGTCAGTTTAAAAAAATATATAATGTGTTCTGCCCTAAAGAACTTTATTGCTTTTGGATAGGTTGTGCCGATTTCACTGTGCAATGACCGCTGCCATCCTGGTTATCATAAGAAAAAGAGGGATAAGGAGCTATTCTGCTGCTATGATTGTGTTCCTTGCCCAGAGGGAAAGATTTCAAACCAGAAAGGTAGGTAATGCAGTGCTTCCCAGTTACTCCAGCATATGAACTTATTTCTGAAGTGGTAACTGACGAATGTGTCCAAATGACAATGGACACTGTCATCCAATTTAGAAATTTGGCAAATTTCTCATAACGGTAAAAAAAATAATAATCTGAGAAATGCTGTCCTTTTCAGAAGTGTCAATTCCACCAATTGGTTGAGATTCATAAGCAAGGAGAACTCAAGTGAAATCCATGCATGTGCGAATCACACTTTAGGAGACAGTAGGGAAGGACGGCAAGACATTTCACAGACATGTGCTCCATCTGAGTGTTCCAGTTTCTCATGAAACTACATTCGTGGTTCTTCCAGCCTATATTTAAAACAAAATAACAGAAGCATTGGCTTGGCTCCTAAGCTTTACTTCATCTTGTGCATTGCCCTGTAGAATGCCAGATAGTCCTCTACTGCAGGGGTGGCCAAAGTTGCTAAACGTAAAAGCCACGTTGAAGAAACAGCAGATGTCTGAGAGCCGCAAGACATGAAGAAACATTACACGTTTTTATTGGGAAATATGCAGATTTGCTTTTTATTAACATTTACATCAAAAACATGGCCAGAAATAAAAACAAAAGGGGTTAAAGAACAGATATTGATAATAATATTTAAAGAGACAAATGCTTTCTCCTAGCCGGCCGGGGGGATTTAAAGTTTAAGTTGCTTTCTTTCTCTGCTCCCCCCTCCCCACTCAAGGCTGTCCAGGGAGGAGAACACTGGATGGGGAAGGGAAGACCGGTTGGGGAGACATGCTCTGCCTTCCCTTCCCCAGCCGCCCCAACGGGAGCTGCACACTATTTATTTATTTATTGGATTTTTTTACCCCGCTCTCCCAGCCGAAGCCAGATCAGGGCGGCTTACATAAAATCAATACATAATTTACAACAAAACGTAACTAATTTGAATTAAAACAATTCTAAAATCATTTAAACTATGCAGCTCAATAGTGTGCTAATAACAATAATTCCCTATGGCTGTGATGACACAGGGTGCGGTCACACTGTCCCTTCAATCGGGATTCACTGCTGTTTCCTCCTGCATTTAAAGTTTCTGTTCACATGCGCCAATCCACCTCCCGCAACGAAGCAGGCTCACTCTCGCAATATTCGCGGGTTTTCCTGACCCCTGGTAAATTGAGTACTTTCCTGGATCTCGCGCTTTGAATGTGCAATTTCACCTATATGGACAGCCCTCTTTCGCAATGATTTCACAATGACTGCAAATGGAGCCGTCTGACCACTCTCTGGATTTTTTTTTTTTAAGCTTCCAGTTTGAGCGCCTGGGCATACAGGTGCTTTAAAAATCCATTAAAAAAAATGTCAGTGCTTACAGCATCCTGGTGGAGGCAGGAACGAGAGGTGGGGGCTTCGGCAGCCTGGATGGGGATGGCAAACAGGTGGCGGAGATGGCGCCTGAGCAGCACATTAAAGCGGCCCCCGCCGCGCACCTTCCTCATGGGCTGACCTCCTAGCAGGCTCACTCTCGCAATATTCGCGGGTTTTCCTGACCCCTGGTAAATTGAGTACTTTCCTGGATCTCGTGCTTTGAATGCGCGATTTCACCTATATGGACAGCCCTCTTTCACAATGATTTAGCAATGATTGCAAATAGGGCCGTCTGACCACTCTCTGGTTTTGTTTTGTTTTAGCTTCCAGTTTGAGCGCCTGGACATACATGCGCTTAAAAAATCTATTTTTTTAAAAAAATGTCAGTGCTTATAGCATCCTGGTGGAGGCAGGAATGAGAGGTGGGGGCTTCAGCAGCCTGGATGGGGGTGGCAAACAGGTGGCGGAGACGGCGCCCGAGCAGCACATTAAAGCGGCCCACACCGCGCACCTTCCTGCTGGGCCTCAACCTCCTGGCTGCCCAGAAGTGCCGGAAGAAGCATGCCAGGCCGGTGGTGACTGGGCCAATGGCAAGGACGGCCCCACGGCCGCCCAGGAGCAGCTGCTGCTGTCGCCGGATGGGGACGAGGGCGAGGGGGATAGCAAGCAGCTGGTAAGAGGGATGGCTCTTGAGGGGTGGTGTAAACATGCAAAATCGGAACAAAATATTCCCGTTTAAATTAAAGCGGGAACAAGTCGCATTTACAGTGCCGTGTGACCTAGGCCACAATCCACTCGTCTTACAGTTGGTTCCTTGATCTTCTTGCGGTTGTCCTTTTGGCGACTAACACCAACTGTCATTAAAAGTTCTGGGAGACAAGGGCTCTCTCACCTTCAGCTATGTGTGAAAGAGCTCCCAAGCCACAGTTTGGCCACCCATGCTCTACTGCGTACTTTTGAGCTCCTTGAATCACATTGGTCTAGTGTTAGAGGAAACACCTAACACAGAAGGAATAGGAAGTGGAAGGCTGCCTCCATTATGACAACCCAGGGCTCTTTTTGAAAGAGAAACTCCTTTGCATATTAGGTGACACGCCCCTAATGTAGCCAATCCTCACAGAGCTTACAGAGCTCTTCTTTCAGGGGGTACTATAAGCTCTTCGAGGACTGGCTACATTAGGGGTGTGTTTCTTAATATGCAAAGGAATTCCTGCTACTAAAAGAGCCCTGAACCAGGGGTCATTTCCTGCAGGAGTGCACAGGAGTGGAGCTCCGGCAGTAAAAAGCCCAGGGGGCGGGCACATGCAACAAGCCCAACCCCCTGCTCCCAGCAGCTCTCAGTCAGAGCAAGAAGCAGCTAGGTAAGTTGTAGAGCCCCACCCCCAGTCCAAAACAGTCCAGTGGCACCTTTAAGAACAAGTTTTATTCAGGTACAAGCTCTCTCTCCTCTGTGAGGACAGATCTGCATGCCCCCCCAATAGCTAGCAATCCAAAACAGTCCAGTGGAGGCTGACCGGTGGGTGTTGGCTTCTGACACACTTCCGGTGATGTCAGGGGGGTGTAGCATATGCAAATAAGTTATGCTAATGAGTTATGTTAATGAGCTCCTTCTTTTTCTATGAAATGACACCTGCCCTGAACAATATCAAAATCACAGCACCTGTGGGACCAAGATTAAGGGTTGACAAGGTATGACTGAAGACTGTTCTGGGGTCAGGTTGCATTAAAAACAATGGCAAAGATGCTATTCAAATGGAGTGCAATTTTAATGTGAGTATAAATTTCAGTAAATGGCAGGGGGGACATAAAAAGGAACCAATGGGTACACCACCTGGAAAGCTGGGTGAAATAACAAGGCTTGGTGCCTGAAATACTTCCAGAGCACCTTCTGGAGCAGTTTTATTTATTTATATATTTATTTATGCATTCGATTTATATACCGCTCGGACCCGGAGGTCTCTGAGAGGTTTACAGGCAAGTTTCCAATTACAATTAATTCCTAAGCTAAGGCCACATATAGTACGGGGGTGGGGCTGCCTACCGGCACCCAGGTGGCGGGCTAGTTGTTCTTCCAGCTCGGCTACTTCCTCCCGGTGGTCCTCTGGGTTGGCGTCTCATTTCTGGCGTCCAGGAGCAGGTTCCTCTGGTTCGGCAGTCTTCTCGGTGCGCGGTCTGTGTCAGTCACAGTCAGCCTACGTCCATATCCGGCTTCGCTGCGCCTCCACGCTGCCACGCTCCTCTGCGACTCCTCCTCCTCCTCCATTTGTCGTCGGGCTCACCACAAACGATGTTGCTTCCACTGGCCACCAGGGATCGCTTCGCCATTGCTCCGCTGCTGCCACGCTGCTGCTGCTGCCGCCACTGGTGCTCTCGCCACACACCTCACACAGAGGAGGGTGCCCCCTGCCCTCTAAGGGCGGGTACCCATTTATCTACTTGCTCTGGTTTTACTTGCTTTCGAACCGCTGGGTGGGCGGAAGCTAGGACTAGGGCCGGGAGCTCACTCTGGCCACGGTGGGTCTCGAACAGCCATAGTGCTGTTCGTTGATGTTATTGCAGGCATTTTAGGTATGAAGATGGAGTAGGTGTGATGAGGCAGGAGGAAGAGAAGGGGGAAGAATTTTTTTTTTTGATGAGGTTACAACCCAAGGTGAAACAAGACTCACTTTAGGATAGAAACAGAAAAGAGTAAGAATCCAGTAGGACCTTAAAGACAAAAAAAAATGTGGCAGGGTATGAACTTTCTTGAGTCACTGCTCACTTCTTCAGATAGGAAGACAGGATTATGATCATCCTAAATTAAAAAAGTGAGCCTCAAGGCAGAGACAAGATCATTAATACGTATTAGAGTTTCTCCTTGCTGATGCATGTATCTCAAGTGCCCATCTTAGAATGGCTTGCATAACCCACACATTTATAACCCTATGGGTGCAACCTGTCTGTGTGTTTATTTATTCATTTACCGGAGGGGGGGTCCTATTCAGGGGTCATTTCATTGAAAAAGAGGTGCAGGAGCTCATTAGCATAACTTAATTGCATACACCACACCCCCTGACATCACTGGAAGTGTGTCAGAAGGCAACACCCACCGCTCAGGCGCCACTGGACTCTTTCGGATTGCTAGGTATTGGGGGGGGGGGGAACGTGCAGAACTGTCCTCGCAGAGGAGGAAGAGCTTGTACCTGAATAAACCCTGGCCTTAAAGGTGCCACTGGACTCTTTTGGATTGCTATCTTGGGGGGAGGGTTGCAATTTACCTGGCTGCTTCTTGCTCCTTGTGGCCCAGGGCTGCAGGGAGCAGGGGGCGGGACTTGTTGCATGTGCCCACCCCGTGGGCCCTTTACTGCTCCTGTGCGCTCCTGCAGGAAATGACCCCTGGTTCTATTTGCTTTTCCAAGATGTGATGCAAGTAGCGTGTAGAAATAAAAATTCTGGCAGACATGCTTTATGATTTGAAAATGTCTAAATAGAAATGATGAACAATGTCATAAGCACAACAAATAATTAGCATATGCATAATATGTGTGTAAAATGCAATTAAATCGCAGCCAATTTACGGTGACCTCAACAAGGGGCTGTCAATTCGAGCCAGAGGCGCAAGTGGTTTGCCATTGCCTTCCTCTGCAGAGTCTTCTTTGGTGATCTCCCCTTCCAAGTTTGGGTCCTGCTTAGCTTCCAGTATCTGATGGGATTGGGCTAAAGCATGATGCTTTCACTTCATGTCCACAATATATAAGATTATAAAGTACACTATATGATGCACATTATAGTACCTACGGTGATGGCGGAAAGTGCCACCAAGTCACAGCTGAGTTATGATGACCCTGTGGGGTTTTCAAGGCAAGAGCCATTTAGAGGTGGTCTGCCATTCCCTGCCTCCATGTCACAATCCTGGAATACCTTGGTGGTCTCCCTTTCAAATACTAGCCATGGCCACCCTGCCTAACATCCAAGATCTGATGAGACTGAGCTAGCCTTAATACCTATAACATAAAATGAACAGAAACAATCACAATTGCTAATGTACTGGAATATGTGGATGCCTTTTTACATTAGGATGTCCAGGCTTTGAACCAGCTGTGAGAAATCAAAATCAAGAAAGCTAGAAAGAAAGAAAGAAAACTGGACAGGTTTGTATACCATCAGATGTAACTGGACCAACGTACATTTGGCACTAAACTTCTTTTTTTTTTTAAGATATGGAAGACTGTATAAATTGCCCAGAAGATCAGTACCCAAGCAAGGACAAAGATCAGTGCATTCCCAAGACAATCAGCTTTCTGTCTTCTGATGAACCTCTAGGGATCTGTTTAGCTTCAATTGCACTTTCTTTTTCCCTAATCACTGTGTGGGTGCTGGGAATTTTTATTAAGCACAGAGATACCCCTATAGTCAAAGCCAACAACCGGGATATAACCTACGCTCTCCTTGTCTCTCTCTTCCTCTGCTTCATTTCTTCTTTGCTGTTCCTTGGACAACCTACCAAGGCGACCTGCTTCCTCCAGCAATCTGCTTTTGGCATCATCTTCTCAGTGGCTGTTTCTTGTGTCTTGGCCAAAACCATCACTGTGGTTGTCGCATTCATGGCCACCAAACCGGGGTCCAGCATGAGGAAATGGGTGGGGAAAAGAATAACCAACTCCATTGTCCTTCTTTGCTCCCTTATTCAAGCAGGCATATGTGTGCTGTGGCTCGGAATGTCTCCTCCATACCCAGATTTAGACATGAAGTCTCTGAATACACAGATGGTAGCACAATGTAATGAAGGGTCTGCCATCATGTTTTATAGTGTTTTGGGCTACTTGGGATTTCTGTCCCTCGTCAGCTTGACCGTAGCTTTCCTAGCCCGGAAGTTGCCAGACACATTTAATGAGGCCAAGTTCATCACCTTCAGCATGCTGATGTTTTGCAGTGTTTGGTTGTGTTTTGTCCCAACCTATCTGAGCACCAAAGGGAAATACATGGTAGCGGTGGAGGTCTTCTCTATCTTGGCTTCCAGTGCCGGGTTACTGGGCTGTATCTTCTCCCCCAAATGCTACATCATTCTGATAAAGCCTGAGCTGAATCAAAGAGGACAGTTAGTACGAAGACGGAATTAACAAAGCTAAGAATTCTATTGCACTGGATTGATTTCTAAGCAAGCATACTTTGGAATGTGCTCCACATAAATGAAAAAGGGCTTGGTGTTTCTAATCATCAGACAAAAACCTTCTCGGGCAGCGACTGTTTGGATGGTATTTGCTCAACAAGGGAACTCTGAAAGCCACAGTAAAGTTTGAGCCACTTTGGAACAGAGGGACTGGTGTGCTCAGATGAGCAGAAGAAAACATGTTTGCTATAAAAGGTACCACCATGGTTCCCCCCACAGCCACTACATCATCTTCCTAGGTTTCTATTTCCACAGCTGTTCTGTCCTTCTAGTCCACCCATAAACAAGTCTACATGGATGAAAGTCCCCTACCGTCTTCGTCTTCTTGCAGAGACCATATTAGACTCCAATCCATCACCTCTTGGATTGATGCCAAGTTTCATGAGAAGCTTCAACCCCAACTGCTGCAATCCTTTGCAAATGAAATAAAGAGCTTTGCTCACTAATGGACCTAGACCTGGGCAAAGGACTCCTTCAGCCCCACCTTTTGCTCTGTGTGAACAGTCAGAGAGGCTTTGATAAAATCTTTGATAAAATCTCTCCATTTATTCCCTTTCTTGTGTGAGAGGTCATGCTCCTTAAAAGGAAAAGTATAAAAAGGATAGAATCCCTGATTTCCTAGTTCCCTCCACCAGTCCTCAGTCTATGAGAATAAAGTGTCCTTTGCCATTTTATTGGCTTATAAGAGTGGAAGTGAGTTGAGTATGTAATTCCACACCTTTCTTTCTGTTTTTTCCTTTTCCTTATTCCATCTGATATAATCACAGAATCATAGAATGTTAGAGTAGGAAGGGAACTTGCAGGTCATCTAGTCCAACCCCCTGCACTCTGCAAAAGAATAGCCCTACATACCAACATACCTAGAACATACCCGAAAGATGGTTGTCCAGCCTCTGCTTGAAAACATCCAGCGAAGGAGCATCCACCACCTCCTGAGGCAGACTGTTCCACTGCTCAACCACTCTTACATTTAGGAAGTTTCTCCTGATATTTAGCCGGTAACGACTCCCTTGTAATTTCCACCCATTAGATCTAGTCTTGCAATCCGGAGCAAGAGAGAATAGATCTGCTCCATCTTCTACATGACAGCCCTTCAAATACTTGAAGACTGCAAATACATGACAGCCCTTCAAACACATGACAGCCCTTCAAATACTTGAAGATTGCAAAAATACTCTGCAAGCGAGTGCTTCCAGAGCGTCACTCGGAAGTGACGTCACACGCTGGGGCGGGGCCACGCCATTTGAGGGGAAAACAAAGAGTTTTCCCCTCAAATGGCGTCCGATTCCGCGGGAGCGAGAATCGGGGCTCGAAACCGGGGGGAATTCCGCTCCCGAGGGGGATTTGGGAACCCTATGAGGTAGGTGGGGCTGAGACAGCTCTCCTGAGAACTGCCCTTGAGAGAACAGCTCTGAAAGAACTTGTGACTGACCCAAGATCACACCAGCAGCTGCTTGTGGAGGAGTGGGGAATCAAACAGTTCTCCCAGATTAGAGTCCACACTCCAAGCCACTACCAAACTGGCCTGCTTACTTTCACTGAATTCCTCTGGCCTTACTTTTGAATACACATGCTTAGGAATTAAATATGGCATCTTATTTATTTATTTATTTATTTATTTATTTATTTATTTATTTTGTTACATTTATAACCTGTCCTCCCCGCAAGTGGGCTCAGGGCGGCTCACATTGCTTGGCTCAATGTGGCAAGATTCATATAAATCATTTAAAGCCATTTAAAACAATCAACACATTTCAATTAAAGTGCATACAGTGCATACAGTAGTTATTAAGACAAGATGGCGTCCACTCAGCAGTCTCTGGTTCTTCAAGGTTGTATGGCTCGATCTCAACTGCGGCTGGCCTATGCCACAGATATTAATAGTGGCCACTGATGTTAGTGGTGGGCGGCTCCTAGTTGAAGGCCTGGTGGAAGAGCTCTGTCTTGCAGGCCCTGCGGAACTGCACAAGATCCCACACGGCCGTGATCTCCTCCGGGAGCTCATTGTACCAGTAAGGAGCCACCACTGAAAAGGCCCTGGCTCTGGTAGCTGTGAGCCTGGCCTCCCAGGGGCCTGGGATAACCAGTCAGTGTTACACCCCGACCATAGTGTGCTCTGGGGAATATATGGGGAAAAGCAGTCCCTCAGGTATGTTGGACACTGGCCATATAGGGCTTTATAGGTAAGTACCAGCACCTTGAAATGAATTTGGTATGCTACTGGCAGCCAGTGCAGTGCCTTCACCGCAGGCTGGATGTGCTCCCATCTAGGGAGACACATCAGTAGCCTGGCTGCGACATTCAAGTCTTTCAAATCAAATTAACGAGGTCCTCATTGTTGGAACAGTATTTGGGGAAGCGGGCATAGTTAGTTTGAAGAATTTCCTGACGTTTCCTTTATGTCTAGTTTTATCCAAAGTTAAAATACTTTCTCATGGTCTCATGGAATTTTTTTGATGATCTATTATTTTAATTTTAAGCTCATTTGAGCAGTGCTTGGGAGAGATGGCATAGAGATCTCTTCCATAAAATGAATAAAAAAGAATGTCTCAACTTAATGAAACTGGTCTTCAAGAGTGGACTTTCACTGAGGAATGATGCAGTGAGAAACATTAAGCAGCTGTGGACCAGTAGGATTCTGAATAGACCTGTTTAGGATTCCTCTCTTAGTTCCATTGAATTGTCCTGGATGTACTTCTAAGCAAGCATGCTTAGAAAGGAACCCCACAGAAATGACATAGGGCCTCGTGCCTCTAATAATCCAACAAAGGGCTTCTTCATGGACAGTAACTGTCTGGAAGGTATTTGCTCACCAGGGAAGTCTGAAAGCCAGAATCAAGTTTGAGCCATTTGGGAGCAGATGGGACTTGTGTGCTCAGATGTGGGGGGAAATACATGTTTGCTACTAACATTGCCACTTGGAACACCCACTCTGTAGACATACTTATTTCCCACTGGAATTATCCAGATTACTGTAATTTATCGATTTGGCCAAGATCGCGGTGGCTTTTCAGAATGTGCAAACATAACAAGGCAGCAGTTTTAATAATGATTACTGCAATAGTCTTGTGTGACTGAATTCTGGAAGATGGGCTCTGTCACTTGGATCTCTAACCTTTTGCTTTGCTAAAAGGAGGACTTGAAACCAGAGTGTTGGCACTACCACGGCCATTCTGAATCTCTGCACTCATAAGACAAAGCCATATATTTGCCTTTAGACATACATGATCAGACTCGGCCAATGTCTAGGAGAGCTTGATTGAGATAACTTGATGCTATAGAGAGAGGAGAGGTTGGATTTAGAAACAAGGGTTTCTGTGCAGATGTTGAAGTTACTAGTTTTGCTGGTGCTTCAGCCTTGCACTGTGTGCAAAGTTGATAGGATACAGTGCACCCAAAAAGAGATCCCTATTCCTCATGAATGGTACCAGCCAGGAGACATCCTCATCGGTGGTATTGTTTCTCAGTTCATTTACCATGTACGTGAACTAACGTTTGTGAAATACGCTTCTCACGAGATCCTTGAAGGCACAGAGTAATTTAATTATATTTTTTCTCATGTTTATTGTGATTCTAAGCCATTATATATGTTTTCAGACTTCTGAAAGAACCTGGACAATAGATCCAGTCCAGCACATTGCCTTTTCCAGTTCCTTTCTGAATCGAACCAATCTATTTGCAGCACATAAAGGATTTTGTCTCCTGTAGTGATGTGTTAGACTACTCAAACGCTCTCCATAGAATCAATGTGTATTCTGGTTGAAGCGCTCAAGGAAAGATCCTCAAATTGAAAATAAGGTTGTGAATAGTGGCATGTCCACACTTGTTTTCATGTAACATCAAGTGTTACGTTACTACTTGACTGTTTAGTTCCCCAGACAGCCAATACTTCCCCCCCTTCATCCGAGAACTATGCAAAACAGATTACTTCAACTCTTCATGCCTCTGTCAAAGGGAGAGGCCACTGTAGATATGAGATCGTAAAATGTTACCTACTTTTTCTTTTAATGCTACACCGAGAAGGCAGCAACATATACTGCATGGGGTGAATGTTGTTTTGTTTTTTTCCTCTCTACATGTCATATGCATGTTTTCTTATGGTGGTATTAATCACACTTTCGAAATCTAAAATCTAAAATAAATTAGCTTTATATAAATTTAAATCACTGTAATCAGAAGATAGTTTCAGAGAGCAGCCATGTTGGTATGCAGAAGAAGAGTTAGATTTGAGTCCCGTTATCACCTGAGGGACCAACAAGACTTCCAGGATATAAACTTCTGGAGAATCAAGGGCCCCTTGGTCTATGATGAAGGGAGCTTTGACTCTGCTAAGGTGTTATTGGATTCAGATCTATGTATAATTGGAAGAGATAAATGAAAGAAAAATGGGACAATAATTTACTTTGGGAAATAGTATAATAGATGAAGCAAGCTAAGCAAACATACAAAAACGGTACTAAATGGTTCTAAATAGTATTATCCATAAACAAGCTTTTCCTAAAACACTTTCATGGGAGAACCCATTAAATCACTTAAGCTTACTCCTGAGTAGACCTGCCTAGGATGTTTCCTGTAGCATTTCAAAGTACTCTTTAGGACAGAAATAGTATTCTAATACATAATGAGAACTGTTTGGGATGAAGAAGAGAAAAATCATGTTCAGACTTCTCAGTAACTTGAAATTATATCCTTATAATTAGCACTGAAGTAGAATATATTAAAATGTCATTAAGTGATTTGGTTCAAAAAGCATTTATTTCTTTTCTTAAAGAATGGCAACAAAGTTTTACCAGCACCCCCTGGCCTTGGCATTTACGGTAGATGAGATCAACATGGATCCAAAGATCTTGCCTAATGTCACTCTTGGGTTCCACATCTATGACACTTACAACGATGATATGATGACCTACCGAACCACTCTGGACCTACTCTATAAATTCCATAGATATTGTCCAAATTATGAATGTGATGTGCAGAAAAATCTAATGGCCGTCATAGGGGGTCTGGGGTCTGATGTCTCCTTCCACATGGCAGACATTCTAGCTCTCTATAGAATTCCACAGGTAGGCTGTGTGCATGGAAGAATGAAACGTTTTGACATATAAATGCTTCTATTACTGGGAGTGGCTCAGAAGGAGACTGAGATGTCTCTGAGAAAAAAATGCAATGTTTTCTTGAGCTCAAAGAAATACAATTAAATGGAGACTTCTTCCAAAATGGGAGATGGGGTCATGGTGGAAATGCAACAGAAAGTGTTTTTAATAGATTAACCCCCCCCATAACTATTACTCACAAATTGCTCCTGTTTTCAGAACATTCAGTGGTAAACTGTAACAGATGTACCTGATCACGCATTTCAAACATTTCTCCTTGTTTCTTTTTAGCTCACATATGGGTCATTTCCCCCAGTGGACAGGAACAACACTAAGTCCCCTTCCTTCTATCGCATGGTTCCCAGTGAAGCCCATCAGTACACAGGGATTGTCCGGTTACTTCAGCACTTTGGATGGACGTGGGTCGGGCTTTTCGCCGTAACTGATGATAGTGGAGAACATTTCATCCAGGAAATGGAGCCATTGCTTTTCCAGTGTGGAATTTGTGTATCCTTCACAGAAATGATTGTAACCCAAGGTCGTTGGAGTAACTGGCATGATTTATATGACCAATTTTTCAATAAATATCCATCTTTAAGGGATAACAGAACCAATACATTTATCCTTTATGGAGAATCAAGTACTATTATGTCACTGAATGCATTTCTATATGTAGGTAATACTGAATTGCTGGAAAACACTTCTTTTAGAAGGGTGTGGATTATGACAGCTCAAGCTGATTTTGGATTAGCGGGTCTTCAAAGGGCATGGGGTCTGGAATTCTTCCAGGGTGCAATCTTCTTCTCAGCTCACTCACAAGAGCTAACAAGATTCCAGAAATTTCTTCAAAACATTAACCCTCTTTCGATACAAGGAGATGGTTTTCTCAAAGATTTCTGGGAACAAGCATTTGACTGTCCACTTCCACATCCCCAAGAATCATCACAGATTAATGAAACCTGTACTGGGGAGGAGAAGCTGGAAAGCCTTCCTGGGCCTGTTTTTGAGATGCAGATGACTGGCCACAGCTACAGCATCTATAATGCAGTCTATGCCATAGCACATGCTCTGCATGACATGTATCTGTCCCGGTCCAACCACAGATCAATGGTGGATGGTAGCAAAAAAGTTGACCTTCATGATCTCCATCCTTGGCAGGTAACACCTTCCCAAATAAAATGTGTGTATTGCCATTAACATGTGAGTACAAAGTGAAACAACACAACACAAATCGTACAATGAGTAATCAAACACATTAATTTTTTGGGGGGGGGGGAATGTGGATTCTCACTTCATGCTCATCATCCGTCCATGACTTTCTTAGTTTATTTTCATGAGTTGGTCAAGCTTGCAAATCAGGGATTCTGAGAACTTCACAAAATGCAATTAAAATTCAGCGTATGTTTGGCCTGAAATAACTAATTACCAAAAAAACAGCATCTTCTTTAATTACTTTGAAGATTTGTTTGCAATTCAAAGTGAGAAATGTAATGAGCTATTTGGAATTTGTGCAGTAGTATATTTCAGCATGGCAGGGGGAACCTCTATTCATCACATGTGTTTGAGACTCCATGATAGAACCTTGAAGCTTGCTGCAGGAACTTGGGCTAGTCCCCTGGTCTCAATGAAACCTCTCTCAAAGGGCTGTTGGAAGGGTAAGACAGAGTACAGGGCAATAATTTATTTTACTTTCAGCTTAGAATTGGGAGAAGGTGGTTGATTACTATGCCATGAATGACTATAATACTCTGTATTAAAAGCAGTTGTCATGTTGGGCATGCTGCTTTCCCACCTGTGCCATTTGTGACATCTATTTGGCATGGTATTGGGTAGGGGCCATGACTCGGTGTCAGAACATCTGCTTGATATGCAGAAGGTTCCAGGTCCATTCCCTGGAACTCTAGTTCAAAGAATCAGGAAATAGGTGATGTGAAAGAACTCTGCCTGAGCCTTTGTAGAGCTGCGGCCATTTTGCGTAGACAATACTGACCTTGATGGACCAATGATCCAATTCAGTAGAAAACAACTTTATGTGTACCACTGTGAGTTGTATCTTGTAAAACTAGTTGACATTGCCCTCACTCCTCTGTGTCGCTCTACAGCCTGAAGCCAGCCAGACTTACTTCCTTCCTTCCTTCCTTCCTTCCTTCCTTCCTTC
>NW_015167533.1:1226567-1229232 GCF_001447785.1 Gekko japonicus | reverse complement strand
CCTTCCTTCCTTCCTTCCAGACTTCCTTCCTTCCGTCCTTCCTTCCTTCCTTCCTTCCTCTGTTAGAAAGTGCACTGATGTGAGTGAGAACTTGTTTAGGGTTACTTGCTGTCTTTTGGCGTTGCATACATAACTGGGGATACTGATCAGATAAAGTCTGAGAATAGAGTTCTTGTATCCAGACACCCCTATGGGGATGGTGCCTATGGCTGAGATAGTTAGACATCTTGGTTTGCATATTTTTGACAGAAGACAGAAAGTGCCCAGTTGATGATCCTGTGGTGTGTCCATAGAGCTTTGCTCCTCTATGTGATGAGTTCTTTTTGGTATTCTTGAATGGGGTTTTGAGGATAGTTGTATGTAGAAAGTAATATTGAAGAGCTGTCTTTCATTTTCCTGAATGCAGTCTGATTTGTCCATGACAACAAGTGTTCCTCCTTTATCAGCTTCTTTATTATTTATTTAATTTATTTCATTCAGTTTGTATCCTGCTCACCCCCTTAGAGCTCTGAGCGGCTTACATGTCTCAATTAACACAAATTCTAGCCTAGGGGCACATACATATAGGGAAAGTGACAAGCCTACCAGGCACCCCTTTTTGAAGCGGATCTTCGTTGTTGTCTTTCTTGCGGGAGATGGCGCTGGTCTTTGAAGTTACGCCTTTTGTTCCCACCTTCTGGCTGTTGCGATTCCTTTTCTGGGCCTGGGCCACTCGCGCTTCTGCACATGCTCGCTGCGGCCACTGTCCAGACTAGGTTCCGACCTGCTGTGACACTCCACCTCCATGCTTGTTGGTCCAGCCTCCTACGCTCGCTTTTTGCCTCGCCAGCCGCCGCCATACTTCTCCGCCACCGCTCATCACTCACCGTTGCCGCCACTACACAAGAGACGGGTGCCCCCCCACTCTAAGAGCAGGTACCCATTTGTCTATTTGCCCTTTAACGGGCTTTCGAGCCGCTGGGTGGGCGGGAGCTGGGACCTAGGGCAGAAGAGCTCACCCCGGCCACGGTGGGGCTTGAACAGCCGGAGCTGTTCGGCCAGATGTTAAAGCAGGCTTCACTTACCGGGAAGCGTCACATACCCGACCCCGATCCGCCCCTTTGGCCCGTAAACGCACATTAAAAAGGTACTACCCAAAGAGCACTACCTTCTGGATGATGCGCAGCAACTCCAAGCGTCTGATCGGGGAAGCGCTGGTAGCCCATCGCAGCCAGCACCGTCCCTTGTCTCACGCATGCGCACAAACGCGCAACGTCTGTTTTGCCGCGCTACGTCTGATCGCCTGCCGAGAGCACGGAGCCATGGGGGCGGATCACGCTCCCGCAGTTCTTTTTGCTCCGGCTCTACTTTGCCTCCCTTCAGCGGCGCGGTATCCCACGCGGGACCACTAACAGGTATTTCAAGAGGTGAAGTTAAATCACTCCAGGAGCAATCCTACTTAAAAGTAATTATAGGGTTAATGGATCTTGCTTCCAGAGATGTGCCCTTAGGTTTGCACTGTGAATCAAGCAACCCAGGACTACTTCCTCGCTTTAAGTCCCTCACTTTTCACTGATTGGGACAGAAATGGTACAAACTAGGACGTAGTGGTTAGGAGAGATGGCTCTAATCTGGGAGAACCGGGTCTGATTCCCCACTTCTCCACATGCAGCTGCTGGGCATGACCTTGGGTCAGTCACAGTTCTCTCAGAGCTGTTCTCTCAAGTACCGTTCTCGAAAGAGCTCTCTTACTGAGCATCAATATCTCACCAAGATCTTTGTAGACAGAGATGGAAAAAAAGGCTGACTGTTAGTGTTGCCAACCTCCAGGTGGCAGCTGGGGATCTCCTGGGATTACAACTTGTCTCCAGAAGACGGAGATCAGTTCCCCTGGAGAAAATGGCCACTTTGGAAGGTGGAGTCTCCCAAAATCCTGCCCTCCTCAGGCTCCACCCCCCCAAAAAATCTCCAGGTAATTCCTAACCTGGACCTGGCAACCCTACTGACTATGTTTGTCCTGGCTTGCTTATTCTGAAGTCCTCTTCTGACAACGCAAGACTCCAAGGCACCAATCCTGTCATGTGTACAGGACCTCTTGAAATCAGCTGCAGCCTCAAATACTCAAGTCCTGAGGATGCTTGGGTATGGCTCAGTGGTAGGACATCCGCTTGGCATGCAGAATGTTCCCGTTTCAATCCTCAACATCTCAAGTTAAAAGGATCTGGTCAAAGGTGACAGGAAAGCCCTCGGCCTGAGACCCTGGAGAGCCACTGCCAGTCAGAGTAGGCAAGAGACTGATCTTTTTGTGTGTATGTGTGGGTTTGTGTGTGTGTGTGTGTGTGTGCTTGCACATCTGGAAGTCATGGTGACTTCTGGTGACCCCTCATGGGGCTTGGATGTTTCAGAGAGGTGGCTTGATTGCCTGCCTCTGCCTCCCAGACCTGGTATTCCTTGGAGGTCTCCCTTCCAATTACTTGCCAGGGTCGGCCCTGCTTAGCTTCCGAGATCGGGCTTGCCTGGGCTATCCAGGTTGGGGCTACAAGGCTGATCTTGAGAGACCATCCGCTTGATTTAGTCTAAGGCAGCTTCATGTGTTCATGTCCTCCAGGGGTCGTTTTGTAGAAAAAGAGCTAGGGGAACTCATTAGCATAACTCATTAGCATATGCCACACCCCCTGACATCACC
>NW_015167533.1:1216025-1226557 GCF_001447785.1 Gekko japonicus | reverse complement strand
CTGGCGGGAGTGCAAGGAAGCCCCGCGAAGGCCCTCCCTGGCCCCAGGCAGGCAGGGGTGGGGAGAGGCAGGGAGGAAGCAACTTACCCTCCCTCTTCTCCTGCCTCCTCCTGGCTGAATGAGGGCCGGAAGCGGGGCAGCCGGAAGCAGGGGGCGGGGCTTTGTCATGTGCTCTGCCCCCCCTACCTCACCTGGGGGAACTGCGATCCACCGTGATCCCCCCCAAAATGACCTCTGATGCCCTCTCATCTAAATGTTACCATAAATGGGACAACTGTGTGTCTCGAAAGCCTGCTTGGATCACGGAGATCTCGATGCACTTCTAGAAGTGATCGAAGGTTCTCTGCTCGCGTTGGGCCACTGTGATGAAACTAAATCTGACCGTTCCAACGCAGGGCGCTCTTCTCCTGATACTTCTGTCTGATTTTATAGCCTGTTACCCAAACGGCTGCGGCTCAAAAGAAGTTTTGGTTGGCAGCTGCTCGGCAGGGAGTTCAAATTTAAGAGCACATTAAACGTTTAACGGGGAAATGTTGCCGAGAAGGCAAAAGAAAGCCATGACTTCCAAACATGCTGCTTACACAACAAGTCTTCAGTCCCAGGGTGCAATAAAACATGATGGGAAAATGAGCTGGCCCCCAGAAACAGCCCCTTCCTCCTTCCCCAACAATGTGAGCAAAATGCTGACAAAATGTGTGACTGCTTATTCCAGGGTAAGAGCCAGTGTGGTATCGTGGTTAAGAGTGTCAGGCTAGTCTTGGGAAAACCCAGGATCACATCCCCACATGCCATGGAAGCTCACTGGGTGTCCTTGGGCCAATCACATGCTCTCAGCCTAACCTACCTTGCAGGGTTGTGGTGAGGATAAAATGGAGGCGAGGGGAATGATGTGAGCCACTCTGGGTCCCGCAGTGTTCCCTCTAAGCTGAGTTAGTGTGAGCTAGCTCACAGTTTTTTGGCCTCCAGCTCATGCATTTTTGTCTCGGCTCAGGAAAAAATGGCTCCAGAGCAAACTGATTGATCCAGTAGCCAAGTCACTCGCTCACCACTTTAATGCCAGTAGCTCACAAAGGAGAATTTTTGCTCACAAGACGCCATAGCTTAGAGGGAACATTGCAGTGGGGAGAAAGGCGGGGTACAAATGAATTAAACAATCACACAAATAAAATCACCCTGCCTTCCCCCACTCGTGCACGGGCTGCTACTTGCAGGGCATGGCGATGGGTCAATATTGCATTACGCGGTTCGATTGCTCAGCCGTTACCAGGGAAGAGAGGAGGCAGGAGACGGAAGGCTGCTATTTGCCCTGCACTGTCTAGCTTTTGCTTCAGAAATAATAATAATAATAAGAATCCAAAAAAAAAGCCAAATCCTTGGTTGCCAGGAAGGGGGGGGGGACTTCCGCAGTGAGACTTCATTTACCATGCATCATAACCCCTTTGACAACCTCTCCACCCCCATGCTGAATGAGAACAATATATCTTAATTAGCAGGGGCCAGCCCGGGCGCCTCGAATGTAGTTACTCAGCCACTGTGAAATGGTTTTCGCTGCACGAGGAATGGACAGCTCCATTGTGGCTTGTTAATGAGGTGTTTACAGGAAGTCAAGCCGTGGCTTCCAGAGGAGCCGTGGGAATCCGAAGCACAGAAAAACCTCCCAGGTGTGGGTGCGAGTCATGTGACTTATTCTCAGGCCTGAGAGAGAGAGAGAGAGGGAGGGAGGAATAGACTCAGAAAAAGGGATGAGCTGGTAGGAACATTTTTATCCCTTTTGGAATTTCTGCTTTGTCGTGGATGTTTTTCCCCAGTTCTTGTCATCTTTCTGGCTGTTGTCGGCTATTTTCTTTGGGCTCTTTCATGCCACTTCTACGCTGTCCATGGGCAACTGATGCAAACCATGACACTCAACACAGGGTTAATTCTAATGCGGAAGAACCTGGAGCAAGGAAAGCGAAACTAGTGCCCAGAAAAAAGACACTATGGGAGTAAAGAAATGGAGACACGGGTCTTTAATTCAAAGAAGACATCTTTTGAAATTGGCTCACACTCCTACTTTTAAATTCTAGACTTGGTCACAAGATTGATGAGTCAGGAGTGTTGTTATAGAAGAAGAAGAAGAGGAAGAGGAGGAGGAGGAGGAGGAGAAGGAGGAGATTGGATTTATACCCCACCCTTCACTACCCAAAGGAGTCTCAGAGTGGCTTACAATCTTCTTTCCTTGTTCCCACAAGGAGTAGGGAAGGAGAATCTTGGGGACATCTCTGCCATCTTTGTAAGATCTGGACTGAGCTGCTTTCCCCCTTTCTGTTGCAGTTCTTTAAGTATGTGCCAGATGGTAAGAACTGAAAGGACTGGGCCTTGGCTCACAACCTGCAGCTCTGACTGATTCTGGTGATCCCAGTCTGGGCCAGTGGATCCTAGACCAGACCACCAATTTGAGCTGTACTGTGTATTTTGATTACGTGTCTAAATTAAGTTTGTGTTTCTTTCAAAGTCACTTTAGCCAGAGTAGAAAATTTTAAATAAATAAAGGAATATGGCTCAAAGTCAGAGGTTTTATCTCCGGTTAAACGTTTCCCATTTAAGCCAGTGGTCGTGAATAAAGAATTCAAATATCTGTAAACTATTATCTTTTGCAAGGAAATAATAAGGTATACATAACCCAAAAGCAAGTTGTTGTGGAATTTGGGCTTTCATGAACCTGGGCCTTTCTGTTCCTTATTTCTATGTTGGTTTTGCTATAGCTAACTTCTGTTCTTTGGTTCATGTATCCCATGAGCCTTTGCTCTCTTGCTGGCAACCTAAGCATAAACATTAAAACTGTGCCCTTCAGATATACCTTTTGTCATAGCTTTCAGGCCCTCCATGTGCCTAAACTTAGCCTAAACAGTAGAGATTAACATTGAGGGCTCCATATTACCTGAAGGGAACAGACCATTCGTAAAGAGATGGAGTCTGGTTTCCATCACGGACCACCCCATTTCTGTGTGGCATCTTGCACTGAATCCTTTAGGTGACTAGAAGGGTATAAGTGGACTATGAATTTGGACGTTCGTGGCTGCATTTTCAAAAAAACCCTTCTGTAGGGCTTGGTGAACAGACAAGGAACATTCCTTTTATTATTTTGGGGGCTTTTATATACTACTGGTTCTATTCTTTCTTCATATTTTACTTTGGTTACTTCAATAAAATAGTATGTTAGCATGAACCCGACTGGACTGTTTTTCTCTCTGGAGTGAATTCAATCCCTGCACCGACCCTTTGGACCCTGGGGGGTGCTTGGACCCCCAGAATCCCCACACACAAGTCATCAATAGTCTGCAGACATTGAACATGATTGGGACATTAAACTCAGCCATACTCTTCGCTAATATAGACTACTATGGCAAAAGAAATATACTGTTGTTCATTGCATCATTATGCATTCATTAGCATACATATCTCCTTGGTGGCAGTGGTGTGCATTCCGAGCCTGACTAATAAAAATCTAACCCAAACAGACCCTCTTTATCCATTTGTTAAAAATATTTGTTGTCGGCTCTCTTTGAAAACCGCTGGAGGCAGCGCACAATATCAATAAAAGATCATTCAAATACTAACAACTAACAAAAAATAAAGCATTTTAAAAAGCCATATAAGCATCAATAAAACAGGGGATAAAAGCAGCAGATAAAAAGAGTTGTAAAAGCAATAAAAGCAGAAATAAAAAGGTGAGGTTACCAAACTTTAAAACACACACACACACACAGGAATGTCTGGGATGTAACTGAAGTTTGCACTGGGCATCCAAAAGTTAACAAATTGGATGCCAAAGGAACCAATCTGGGGATGACATTCCACAACTGGAAAAATAACATGACGAAGGAAGGAAGGAAGGAAGGAAGGAAGGAAGGAAGGAAGGAAGGAAATCTGTATCCAGAAACAATTAGTGGAAGTCTTTAATCTTATTTATATTCTCAGTGACATTTTACTGACACTTTCTGTTTGCGTTCTATGAGTCAGCAGGGGTGGAGGGAATGACTCAGCAGTTACATATCTGACAGGAATTACCGTATTTTTTGGACCATAAGACTCACTTTTTCTTCCAAAAAAAGTGGGAGGAAAAGTGAGTGCGTCTTATGGACCGAAGGTTCAGAATATTTTTTCCCCTGTTTTCCTCCTTTAAAAACTAGGTGCGTCTTAAGGTCAGGTGCGTCTTATGGTCCGAAAAATACGGTATGTCCAACCAGAAGAGTTTGCCGATACTCCTACCAAACAAGATCATCCTGACTGATGCTTTTCCCCTTTCCACCAAGCATTGCATTGTTTCAGGCTTTGAAGAGTTGTTTGAGTCTGTCTAACCACAGATTGTATTTCCACAAGCTGTTTACTACCAGTGGTTATACTGGCTGTAGGGAGCAATGGGTATTCATTGGCAAACAGGCACAGCAATAGAGACTGGGAGTGAGATAGAGGGAGAGGGGCTCAGACTTGGTTCCCCACCCCACCAGAGATAGGCAGCCCTTGCAGGGGGCAATAAGGGCTGGCACTAGAGGCAGAGCTGCAGAGAGAGACTGGGCAGAGGGGGAAGCCTAGCCTATGTTCCCTTCCTGCAACAGAAAACTCATGTGCTTGGCTATGAAACACATTGACTCAACTAGGTAAGGTGCAAGTGAGTGATGAACAGAAGATCGGATCATCTCTCGATATGACAGAGAACTGCTGATTCAGGTTCTCTGATCTTTCCAGGTCTATTATTTGGCCTGAAAACACTTACACCTAATAAGCAATGCAATAGATTGTGTCAACTTTAAGTTTCTGAAGGTATGCGTTTTGATTTAGATATTCACTTGCTGAGTTAGCCATTAAAAATATAAGAGCAATCATGCTGGATCAGACTAGGGATCCATCTAGTCCAGCATCCTGGTTCCAAGAGTTGGTCTATCAGACGTCCCCAGAAGGCCAACATTCCAGGCAAGGAGGCCAGTAATGTCTACTGTTGTTGCTAGGGTTGTTGTCAACTTCAGCTTGGGAAGTTCCTGGAGATTTGGGGATGGAGTCTGAGGAGGACAGGGGTTTGGGGTGGGGAGGGACTTCTGTGGAGCATAATGTCATACAATCTACCCTCCAAAGTAGCCATTTTCTCCAGGAGAACTGATGAGTACAGTCTGAAAATCAGTTGTTATTCTGGGAGATTTCCAGGCCCCAACTGGAAGTTGGCAACCCTAGTTGTTACCTGCCATCTCTGGTAATCAGAAGCATACTGCCACTGAATTTGGAGGTACTATTTAGTCATTATGGTTAACAGCCAATGAGGGACATGTATTTCCTGAATTTGTCCAATCTCATCTTGAAGCCAGCTAAATTAGTTGCCATTACCGCATCCCTGTGACAGAAATTCCCACAAACCAATGGCTTTGATTGAAGAAGTATTTCCTATTGCTGCTCCTGAATCAACTGCCTAACAACTTCAATGGGTTGCAGCATTATGGGAGACCAGACATGTGCAACCAAAAGACCAACTAACCAAACATGGCCACACACTACATCCATATAGAAGCATCACAGTGTTGGCCATCTTGTTCTCAGTTTCTTTCCTTATAGTCCCTAGCACAGAATTTGCCTTTTTAACCACTGTGATTCACTGAGTTGACATTTTCATCAAGCTGTCCACCATGACCCCAAGATCTCTTAGCTGGTCACTCACCGCCAGTTCAAACCCTCCTCAGTGTATTTTAAAGTTGGAACCATTCACCCCAAAATGCACCACTTTACCCTATACACTGACCCCCATTCGCCATGTTGTCACCCACTTGTCCTGTACCTAGATGCTGATCCCCACTTAGTTTATACAAGAAGTATTTTTCTTCCTGAGATTGTACCAGTTTGGTCTGTCACTGGGAGAAGGAGAGGAACTGCAAGTTTGAATGCTGTGCCCCCTCCCCCGCAAAATATCTCCGTATGTAATTGGGGTCCTTTCTGCACTTGGATCTCAACCCTGATTTTATCAGAGCTCAACTCGCAACACAATACCTTGCATTTATCCCTGATTATAACAGCATCTGTTTATCCCTGGACAAGTGTGGGGCGAAACTGGGGTGACTTCAATGTAATGTGGAAACAAAAAATACCCCAAGATAATTACAGGGGTGAACTTGTGTGTTGTGTCGTCCTAAGGTGCCAGGAAGAAACAACGGAAGCCCGCCCGTGGAATACAACAGGACCGCGCCGCTCGGGTGTCGATAGGTAGCCCCTCCCACAGTTGAATTGTGGCCCTAGGATAGGAACTAATTAGGCACTTAGGCCATATACCTGTAAACCGCCCAGAGACCCTCGGGTAAATGGCGGTATACAAATCGAAGAAATAAATAAATAAACCTTAGATGGAGCACAGAGAAGAGTTCCAACCTCGTCCTTTCCCTAGTCATTTACACAGAACGACTCCCCCCTCTGCCAGGGAAACATCGAGCCCTAACCCTCAGCCTGAAGTGGTACATTCCTAGGATTGGAAACTCCAGGTTGGGAAATTCTTGGAGCGTTTGGGGGTGGACAGGGCTATTTTGGGGCAGGAACGCACAGGAACGGAGTTCCTGCTGGCTCCCGAGTTGGCCACACCCAGCAGGAACTCATTAGCATAATAGCCCACACCCAACAGCAGAAACTCATTAGGATTGGCTACATTAGGGGTGTGTGGCCTAACATGCAAAGGAGTTCCTGCTACAAAAAAGGCCCTGGGTTTTGACCACAAACAAGGTAAACAGAATAAGAAGCAAAAGGTGGGCGTGGCTGTATGACCACACTTCTGGTTACATGGGCTGTGTGGCCTAATATGCTAATGAGCTGTATTGTCATGGGTGTGGCCTAATATGCTAATGAGTTTCTGCTGTTGGGTGTGGCCTATTATGCTAATGAGTTCCTGCTGGGCTTTTTCTACCAAAAAAGCCCTGGGGGTGGAGCCTGGGGAGGGTGGGGTTTGGGGAGAGAAAGGAGTTCCAGTATAATGCCGTAGAGTCCAGCCTCCAAAGCAGCCACTTTCCCCAGGGGAACTGATCTCTGCAGTCTGGAATCACTTGTAATTCTGGGAGATCTCTGTGCTGCCCCCTGCTGGCTGGGAGCCCTATGGGACATTCAGTTCATCATTTCATTCCACACAAACAGTGTCAACTGGACCGCCGAGGGGCTCCTGTATCCTAACGACAGCGAGCATTTGTGCCTGCCGAACCAACTGCATCTCATCAGAATGCTCGCCAGGGAGGCTGGGTCGAAGGGGAGAGTCGAGGGGAACAGCCACTAAGCTGGCATGTCGTCCCTGGGAGAAACTCGCCCATCCTTTGACATTATTTCAAGGCTTTAGCTGCAGGGATGTGATGGAGTCTGTCATGTTGCAGGGGGAGGGGTTAGTTGCCAGGAAGGCCCAATTAGCGTCAAGGCAGAGACAGAAACAAAAATGGAAATGACCAGTCCATAATACAGGTATTGTATAGGTATGTGTTCTGTGGCTTCAGACCAACACAACTAACCACCCGAATCTATCAAAATGGATTACCGTTTAACCTTCTTTGCAGAATGATCCCTTGTGGAGGCTTTCCACCGCATCGTAGCTCAGTCATAATAAAGTAAATAAATAATGATGTGTTCGCCAACACTGTACTCATTTGCCCTCTCGATAAAAAAATTTCCAGCTACGGGCCTGTTCAGAGGGCCATAAGCAAACTTCACACACCATTCACACCCCACGCAAGGTGCAAAACCACTTTTTAAATAGTAGCATTCTGCCCCCCCCATCAAGCCCCTTAAAGCCTCTCAATTAACAGCCGAAGAAAGTGCTCTTGAAGTGAGTGTGGCATGTGATTTATTTCCATTGCTCCTAAATCATTCTAGCAAAAAAAAAAAATTACCTCCCAGCTGTTATAATTGGGAGAGTCGATACTTCTCCTTTTCAAACCCCCCCACACACACTCCCTCCCGCAGCCACCTGCTTTTTCTTCCACTACAACAATCCTCTTGGGGTGCGTGAAAACCATCCTTGTTATTCCTGCAGGTGTGCCTTCTGCCTGCTGGTTCTTCCTGTCCAGGAATCTTAGAGCGGAGGACATATAATGTTGGGATCTCGTGACTGGAACTCAAAACAGCACCCCCAAAAAGCAGATGCAAGAGATGGCCTTGTAGAGATGGGGCTCATGGTGCTGGGAAAGTTGGGGGGTTAACTCTTCTCCCCAGGCCATTTTCTCTGAGCCTCCAAGCCTGCTTTGATTCATAAAGGTAAAGGTAAAGGTTTCCCTTGCTCGAAAGCCAATCAAATCCGACTCTAGGGATGCGGTGCTCATCTCCGTTTCCAAGTCGAAGAACTAGCGCTGTCCATAGACGCTTCCATGGTCATCTGGCCGGCATGACTAGACGCCAAGGCGCACGGAACGCTGTTACCTTCCCACTGAAGCAGTACCTATTTATCTACTTGCAATTCCTTGCTTTCGAACTGCTAGGTGGGAAGGAGCTGGGACCAGAGATGGGAGCTCACTCCATCATGCGGCACTCGGGTCTCGAACTGCTGAACTACCTACCTTCCAGTCTGCAGTTCAGCATCTTAACCACTCGAGCCACCGCAGCCCCCTCCTTTGATTCATAGTAAGGAGTAAAAATAAAAAATAGGCATGTTAAATACTAGGTTCTAGACACATTGCAGTGATCAGCTATGGTTTATTAAGTGATTTCAGCAAACTACAAGACAAACGAGCAGGGCTGGAGCCCTGCTTATAAAGCATGAAAACACCACATCCAACACACACCCACTCCCAGTGATAGGCTATTTACATTACACCTCTTATCTATTGGTTAGTTCCTGGATCCAGGCGAGCTATTGTTCTAGAGAAACAAGCTCAGGCCGTTTTAGGTACAGCTTGAGGAACGGCTTAGGCTCAATACATAACAAGGCACAAAATCATTATCTGCCTATTTTCCCTACTGGGGGTTGAAGTGGCTGCGGCAGTGTGTGTGTGTGGATTTTCACTCCGGAAACTGCAAAAGGAAGAGTTTAACCCCCCCACCCCAGAGCTGCAGTGCTGACTCATACTGCCTGGCTGGCTACTTTTGGGGGCCAAATCGTTGGTGTTGTTATCACAGATATGTGAAGTTCAGCCCTCACCTGTGAAAGGGGACATGCTTTTCCTTTTCCTGCAAAGCTGCCCTCGTGCCTGACACGCATCGCAAAAGCACAGTTCACGGAAGAGCTCCGAATGATTGTTCCGCATCACATGTACAATTGGCTTAATTGCACATCATGTTCGTTATTCAACAGCACCGAGAGCCGTACAGATGCTAGGCGAAGCGTGCGCACTGCGCACACAAATGGCTTAATTGCGATTGAGGCACGGCTGCACCCCCCCCCCAATCAGATGATGATTTTCTCAAACCTGTCGGGGATCTAAAAATCACACCAGCAAATATCAAGTCTCCTCTTTGAGATTAGGAAAAATTACAGACCGTCATTCCATCCCAAAGTGTCCATTGCACGTCTTTAAAAAGAGAACACTGCTTTACCCGTGACTTACAACTCTCACGCCATATTATAAATAGGTAAAGGGAAAGCTGGGGTTGCTAGGCCTCCAGGTGGCACCTGAAGACCTCATGCTATTACAATTAAACTCCAGATAAACAAGATCAGCTCCCTGGGAGAAAATGGCTGTTTTGGGGGATGGACTCAATGGCTTTGTACCCTGGTGAGGTCCCTCCCCTCCTTGAACCCTGCCCTCCCAGGCTCTGCCCCCCAAATCCCCTATCCCAAAGTTCGCAACCCAGGCCCGTAGCACCAGTGGGGCATCTCGGGGCTAGGCCCCCCCCCCACTTACTGGCAAGCCCCCTGACTTCCCATCCAGCCAAGGGCCCCTGGGCAGTGGCAGGTGTGGGGAAGGAGCCTGGTATTCCTACACAGCTGTCTGGCATGAAGGACCAGCTACGGTGGCCATGTGGAGCCAGACAGCACCTCTCTATTTTCCCCAGAAACTGAATTAAATTACTTTTAATTTGATTAGCCAGTGCTCCCTAAGAAATTTAAATTCCCCCCTGACTTAAAAAATCCTGGCTACAGGCCTGTGGCAACCCTTGGGAAAGCTTCCTTTAAGATCCCAAGAGGAAGAGAGGAGTACACTGAATCTATCCAGAAGGTCTTCACTGAAGGAACACTGGGGGTGAGAGACAAACATAGTTCACTGAACAGCCTGAACTATTTGGAACAGGCTAGTGGGAAATTATAGATAAATCATTTCAGCATACATTGCAGTATAAGAGGTGATAAAAGGGGTGGATCACTTTCCCTAGGAAGAAAGGTTAAAGCGCTTGGGGCTCTTCAGCCTGGAGAAACGACGGCTGAGGGGTGACATGATCAAAGTTTATAAGATTATGCATGGGAAAGAGCAGGTAGAGAAAGAGGTACTTTTCTCCCTTTCTCACAATACAAGAACTCGTGGGCACGCCATGAAATTGCTGAGCGGTCGGGTTAGAACGGATAAAAGGAAGTCCTTCTTCACCCAAAGAGTGATTAAGACACAGAATTCACT
>NW_015167533.1:1189334-1215801 GCF_001447785.1 Gekko japonicus | reverse complement strand
TGCTCTGTATTCTTGGTGCTTGGGGGGGGGCAACAGTGAGAGGGCTTCTAGTGTCCTGGCCCCACTGGTGGACCTCCTGATGGCACCTGGTATTTTTGGCCACTGTGTGACAGAGTGTTGGACTAGATGGGCCATTGGCCTGATCCAACATTGGCTTCTCTTATGTTCTTAGGTGTAACTGGGCTTTAACTGGGGCTGGGTCATAAACACTCACTGCCTTTTGGGAACATGATTACCAGTTTTGGGGGAAACAAGTCCCTTTCTTGATTTATTGTTTTTGCTGATATCGGAAAATGCCGAGACCAATGCCACCCCAGCAACAGGCTTGCTTTGCCCTGGATGATGTCATCACCTACCCAATATGATTGCCTCCAGAGTTCGGACACTGCTCAATTCAGTGCACAATCATTGGTTAGCTAGGATCACATGTGCATCCTGGGAAAAAGGTAACTCAGAGTGCTGGTATTTTGACTGCTATAGAATTGGGGGGGGGGAATATTTCTGCCCTTCATGTCACCACAGATTTTGCTCTAAAAATCAAAACTGGAAATGTTTGGCTCCTGAGTTTTATAATGTATGGAACTCTTTTTTCCATTCTCCTGTTGTGTGTTCCACCGTCTTGTGGTATAGCCCTTGACATATTGGTACCCCCAGTGCCACCCACCCACCAGTCTAGGGAGTGCCATGGCTCAGCTTTGTATGTAGGAAGTTCTGGGTTCAAGTCCCATCATCTCCATTTCCAGTGTCTTGGAAAGGGATCCTAAGACTTTGGAGAGCTGCTGCTGGTCACAATGAATGTGGAGAATGACTAACCAATTATATGACCTGGCATAAGGTTCATACCTTGACCAGGAACATGGGCACAGGAAGGAACAGGGAAACCCATGTTGCTACATGGATCCAGAATTGTGGTTTTTCCCCCCAGTGTCAAGATCAAGGTATCAATCCTGCAGACATTTGAGACACATTCTGTCCATGGGTTGGCACCAAGTAGGATTTCTGGCAGTGAAAAAGGAAGGGTGGGGTTCCTTTTGACCACCAAAAAGGCTATGCTGGGGATTATGGGATCTGCATCTACAAAAGCCATTTGGGATGGGGGTAAGAAGGGGAATTAGGCAAGACTATGTGAAAACACTGGTTGGACACAACCAACGCTCCCTCTAAGCTGTGGAGTCTTGTGAGCAAAAATTCTACTTTGTGAGCTACTGGCATTAAAGCTGTGAGCGAGCAATTCGGTTACTGCATAAATTACTTTGCTCTGGAGCCATCCTTCCTGAGCTAAGACAAAAATGTATGAGCCGGAGGCTAAAAAACTGTGAGCTAGCTCATACTAACTCAGCTTAGAGGGAACACTGGACCCAACCCATATTTACAGAGACCAAAGAAATGCTGAAAGAACCTTATTACCCACTCTCCAAAATTAGATGTGTTAATATATGGCCAGTCAATGCTGTTTATTGCAAGAGAGTCCAAGAGATCAATAAGCTGATTATGGTTAATAACCATTCACGATGCTTTCCCGCTGCCCTAAATAATATCTTACTTGGGGAAAAAAATACAATAGGCTTGAAGCAGCCTTTTAACACTCATGGAAGCAAAACCAGTGGGACTACTCTAATATAAGCCGTCTGAAGATCACAGCCACAAGGTTTCTACAATATACACAATTGGATCGATAGTATAACATTTCTAAATAAAACAAATGCTAAACGGACATGATTGCAATGGCATTTATACACATGAGTAGTTACAGCCGGTGTAGAATAGTGGTTACAGTTAGGGATGGGCACGAACCAAATAAATGGAGGTTCGTTTCCACAAACCATGAACCACCGTGGACCTTTCCGTTTAATGAACCAGTCCGTAGTCTGTGAGGTCTGTGAGGATGACTACGTCCCTTCCAGCCCCCTTTCCAGTCTCTGCCTATCTTCTTCTCTCTAACTTCTTCTCTTCTGATCTTCTCTCCCTGACTGCCTGCTACAAAGTAAACAGAACTGCCTGTGAGCTAGGTATAGATGCAGTCTACTCCCATAGAGCAGAATGGGAGCTCTCTTATTGGCAGCCAGAGCTGCCTGTCAAGCTTTGGTGTTTCCAGGGCTGCAGAAATCCATCCTTCTTAGTTGCCTTGACACTTAAGGCCTCGACGCCAGGTTGTCTGGCCCATGGACTGCTCCCATGGACCAAACGGACCTCTGCAAAACCCATGGCGGTCCATGGGCGGTCTGTCAAAAACACGAACGTACAAACAGGGCAAATAGACCATGGACTAGGCCCCAGTCCATGACGAAATTTGGCCCATGGTCTGGACCGTGCCCATCCCTAGTTACAGTATCAGACTAGGATCCAGGAGAGCCAGGTTTGAATTCCTGCTCTGCCATGAGAGCTTCCTGGGTGGCCTGGGATGTTCTGAAGATAACATAGAAGAGAGGAGGACACCTCCTAAAACAGAAGAGCGGAGGACACCACTACGGCGAAAGGCTTACCACCTTGGCCTGGGGATTACCAGCTCCTCCCTTCACCTGCACAGCTGCAACTCTGCTCCTGTCTAGAGATGATATAAAGACCCAGGTTTGGGAAGGGAGAGGCAGATCATTATTCTAACTTGCAGATTGTTGTCACCTTTTGTATGTTTTGTTTCCCTCTTCTTAATTGTTGTGTTTAATAGAGGATTGCTTTTTGTCTCTTGTCATGATCTGGGCTGTGCAAATAAAGGCCTGGCAGGCCCAGGGAGCCTGAGTAGCAGTGGGAGGAGGCCAGGCCTACAACTCCCAGAAGCCCCTGAGAGGTTTTGGCACCAATTTTAGCCAATCACAGAGAAAGGGGACTTATAATAAAAGAACTGGTTCAGAAGAAGAGCTTGTTCTTTCTTCCAAGAGAGCAGGGCCAGAGGGAAGGCTGCTGCTGGAAGAGACCCTCACCCTGAGAGGAAGGGTGAGTAGACTCAGGCCCAACTGAGACAGTGAGCTAGGTACTGTGGGTCTAGTCGTGTTAGGGCATTTGGTTACTTTTCTCTTCACCCACTTATTGCTATTGTTCTTGCACCTTGTTTGTTTCCTATATTTGACTGACCTCCTGTAAAATAAAATTAAACCTTTCATTTGTTGTTTACTCTGCCTAGTCCTCACGCCTATTATTTGGCCAAATAAGGGAGGTCTGAACGTCTTGGGAGGGTGCTCTGGGCCTTTTCAAGGGATCCTAAAACCAGAGTGGTGGCAGCGTCAGATGACACCCCACCTGAGCCATGACATATCTGTAAGTGGCTTCTTACTGGTAAAACAGCAGCTAATGTAAGCTGGTGCCACTGATTAGGATAGGACTGGGGTTTCTTTTTTAAAAAAAATAAGGGCCTTATAGACCTTTTTCACTAAAAGCCATCCATGCAACGCTGCCATCGAATTGGTGGTGGTGGAAATCACCATCCAATCGCAGATCACTTATGGTGACCCCCTGTGGTTTACAAGGCAAGAGAATTTCAGAGGTGGTTTGTCTCTGCATAGTAACGGCACCAAACAAAAATACTCCTCTTAGATTTCTCCATGCCTTTAACATTTGCAAGCCACTTTGAATCCTGTGTTTCAGGACAAAAGTGGCATGCATATACACAGGAAGGAAGGAAGGAAGGAAGGAAGGAAGGAAGGAAGGAAGGAAGGAAGGAAGGAAGGAAGGAAGGAAGAATAAATAAATAACATGCAACTATGATGTAGAATAGGATCTTATATCGGCCCAGATTTCTATATGCTCTCCACGTGTGTTTCGATGCAATCTCATTGGAATAAACTGAATCTAGATTATGAACATAAAGGAATGGTGAAGGGGGGGGAGAGGTCAATTAATGTATTTTCTTTATGGGAGAAGAAAAGGGCGCAAACGAGGCACAATAGGAGAAAGAGTGATAAGAATATTTTACGCTGCAATTGTAAAACTAAAGGATAATAAAATTGAGCAGGCACAGTTTAAAGACTCTCCTATTAGCCAGCTTGAGATACGGAGGCTATTGTTGCTACAGGTGGGAGATTATTTCTCAGCCTGCCACAGGTTGATAACAATTCCATCCGCTGGCCTGGGGGCTTATTGATAAAGAGGCAGAAATAGCACTTGAGGAGCCTGAACACAAGCACTTCCTGCAAGGAGAGCTTTTTTTTTTGTCACTGGACTGCAGCCAAACGGTGGTAGGCAGACTTAAGACCACTTCAGACTTCTTTGCAGGGGTCTCAATTTGCTTTTCTGGTTGGGGATGGCAGGGATTTTTCATCTAGTTCATTCCACGTCAAAAATTCATGGCCAGCCATCTACCACAGCAAGCGCATGACCGTCTGGGAAGCTAAGATGGGGGTGAGGTGGGAGCTTTCACACACACACAATAAACAATGCACTTTCAATCTACTTTCAATGCGATTTGCCACTGGATTTTGCTGTGTGGAATGGCAAAACCCACTTGCAAGCAGTCGCTGAAGCGGATTGAAACTGCGGTGATTATCAGCAAAGCCTAGCAGGTGCTAACTTCCAGGTGGGGCCTTGATATCTCATGCGCCAGATTGCTCGGCCGCATCAGAAGAAATGAGGGCATTATGAAGGTTGTGCCAAGGGCCACCTGAAAC
Organism: Gekko japonicus; assembly: GCF_001447785.1. Classification (NCBI taxonomy): domain Eukaryota; kingdom Metazoa; phylum Chordata; class Lepidosauria; order Squamata; family Gekkonidae; genus Gekko; species Gekko japonicus. The sequence continues at coordinate 1,211,203 of NW_015167533.1, read as the reverse complement.
ATATTTCCTACATGGAAGTACTGTCTGCCATTGGATATAGTGATGGCCACAAACCCAAACAGCTTTAAAAGGGGATTAGACAAGATTCATGGAGGACAGGTCTATCAGTGGCTACTAGAAAGGGAACCTCCATATTCAGAAGCGCTCAGCCTCTGGATACCAAAGCATCAAGGAAGGCCTTGGCCTCTGCACTGTTGTTGGACCTTGTACAGGATTAACCCACTCAGTCCAGTCCAGGAATGCAAGGGAACCCTGCACTTTCAGCACATTAAACAACAACCACGACACAGTCTAGACTCTCTCCGGTCTTCACAACAATTTTGCCACCAGAATCTCTACAAGTAGTCCCCCCAACCTGAGATTAGAGATTCAAACTCTCAGTTGGCATCTGGGACTTAACACATTAGCAACTCTAACCAGAGATGCACACTATTTACTCTTACAAAGGTAGCTTAAGTGGTCAGCGTTAGACACAAGATTTAGCCTTGGAGTTCAGTTACAAATGAGACACAATTACAAAAAAAAGAGATCTTTATTCAGTACAAAGCATAGCGAACAGACTATTAGAGGATACTGAAAACAATAAAAACCTATGGTTTTGTCCTAACTACACATTAAGCATCATAGTTACCAATTGAAGTTCAATAGTCCATACAGGTCCATGGTATATCAGTCCAAGTAAGCACCAAGGGATTTTGAAGAGAAATCCCATCTTGCGCAAGCATGTGGTCCGATTCACAAAGGAGCGCTTTGTTTCCAAAAAGACAGCATTTCAGGTGCAATAAAGCAGCAATGGCAAAAGGAGAGAAGAGAGCAAGAGAGAGCCCACTCCCATAGAGTTCAATGGAATTATACCCCAATACTAGTCATAATCAGCCGTGGCCACCAGCCAATCACAAGCAGCAGGGGTGTGTGGCCAATTGTTGGTTTGGAGGCCCTGCCTGCAGTCAGGTGACCCAACCTCTAGCTTTCTTCATTGCATATGTGACAAAACTCATGTGAGGCCCAGTGTGGAGCCTTACAGTCTAGCTTTTAGCATAAAGGTGTGAAGGAATGTGGGTATATGGCATGGCTATTAAGTTGGTTCAGGCCATTTGGTCTCACACTAGACCATTTGGGGCCTGCAACAGGAAATAAAGACACAGCATGTCCTCAGAAAGACATCACAGGAGAAGGCATGTGAATTTAGAAAGCAATATTTCTATACAGACCTCCAGAGTAGCTGGCTGGCTACTGCTGAGACAAGATGCTGGACCAGATGGACTAGAACCGGCAGTGCTCTTCTTGTTATGTTCTTATGTTAAACTGTGAACCCTGGGTGTTCTTACCACCTGGGTGTTCTTACCAAAGCATTGTGGCTCAGCTGTGTATGTGTAGTGATTGGAGGACACAAAGCCTGTTAAAGGGCCCCCCATGGGGGCAGAAACATGGAATGGTTCAATATAGCCCAATCTTGTCTTGAAAGCTACACAGGGTCAGTACTTGGCTGGGAGACCACCAAGGAAGACTTTGCAGAGGAAGTCAGTGGCAAACCACCTCTGCTTAATCACTTGTCTTGAAAACCCTACAGAGGCCCTGTTCACATGGAGCATTTGCTGCGCTGAAGGCACGATCGTCCCGCGGATTTTCCGGGCGCGAACACACCGGAACATCTGGAAGGCGTAGTGCACCCAAGGCTAACCCGTGGCTTCTTGCCGAAGATGCGTAGCAAAAAACTACCACACACAAGGTACTAGTTTCCGGAAAATGCGGGGCAAGGGTGGGCGTCTGATCGCATTTCCGCGTGAACCCCATAGCATCCAGCGCCCTGTCATGTCCCGTTGCAAACTGGATGGTTTTTTTGGTAAGTCTCCACCGGATGCACACAAACAATCATGCGCATGCAGTGTGATCGCACCGTGCTGCTTCTTTGCCGCGCTGCAGGATAGCCGTGTGATTGGCACCTAACAACCTAACCATGGGACCTCGACATGACATGTGATCGGGCTGCTGCAAGTTACCACGCTTCCCCCCCCACATTTTCTGGCCCGTGTGACTGGGACCAGAGTTGCCTTAAGTCAACTGAGAGCTGAAGGCACTTTACACACACAATTAGGAAAGCCAGCCTCCAGGTGGGACCTGGGGATTCCCTGGAATTACAGCTCATCTCCAGACTATAGAGATCAGTTCCTCTGGAGAAAATTGATGCTTTGGAAGGTGGATTCTATGGCTTTGTACCCCACTGAGGTCCCTGTCCTCCCCAGGCTCCACCTCCAAATCTCCAGGAGTTTTGAAACCTGGATCTGGCAGTACAAGGTCGACACCTTCCTGCTTCCACCCCACTCTCTCCTACTTCCACAGTGCCAGTATGGTGTAGTGATTAACAGTGGTGGACTCTAATCTGGAGAACCGGGTTTGATTCCCCACTTCTCCACGTGCAGCCTGCTGCTCAGAACTCTCTCAGCCCCGCCTACCTCACAAGGTGCCTGTTGGGGTGAGAGGAAGACTCCCTAGGGTAGAGAAAAGTGGGGTATAAAAACCAATTCTTCTTCACAGGAGAGGTGGGCCTCTTATTTCACAGCAACAATGAAAGCTAAGGAAATTTGAAGGTAGAGAACTAAGGAAGGGTTCCGTGAAACACTGCGGCCTCTCCTCATACCAAGAGAAACAAAAGGAAAGCAAGCTTGGATTCCAAGTCTATGTAGATAATGCTCAAAGTTCAGCAAAATATATATATATAAAACAGCACCTGGACTCTTTGGGGAAGAAAGAGAACAAACAAGTACAACTGAAAAATAAAAGCCTGTCTCATGCAGTTATCTTGTAATTCCCAATTCGCTCTAGCCTTTGAAGAGTTAAAAAGCTCATCACCACTCGAAAAGCTCACCGCTGACATCTTATAAAGGACTTCCAAGGACTCGTTAAGAGGGACAACATTCCATAATGAAGGCCTGTTTTGATTCTCTTTGGTAATAATAACCACAACATGTAGAAAATGAGCATCTCTTGGCGATATTTATGTATCCCGGCAACAAAGACGCCCCGCTCTGCAATTCAGCTGATTGTGTGCAAAAGCAAGGGGGGGGTGGAGGAAAGGAAGCCAAGCGAAAGCAGGCTTCCCAGGGGAAGTAGGTCAAAGCATTCAGGATAACAACCCTCAATTCAACGGACTCTGGAACAGCTGCGGAGATCCCTGATAGCATTAGCATGCCTTCAGAGGCTGAAGGTTACTTCGGAAGGGAGAGAGCGTGTCCGGGGTGGGAGAAAAATGGCTGACTTCATATCGAGAAAAACAGAATGCTTCCTGGAGACCGGGCCACATCTGCTCAACCATCTAATCTCTGCGAAACACACACACACACAGTGGTAGTCTTCATCCGACTTCATCCGTCCAAACGGAAAATGGGAGCCTGCCGGTTTAGATCGCTCAAGGCCAGCTCTCTGTGCTCCCATAACCAGAGGGGAGGTGGGTGGTGATCAGAGACAGGGCATTTTGTGTGGTGGCACCGCTCCTCTGGAACACCTTCCTCCTTCAGTCTCACCTGGCACTGGGGCGGGCAAGTTCCTGCTTTGGGTGAGAGACCTCCTGCCATTGGTCAACCCTTCCTGCGGTGGCTCAGCTGGGCAGCGGGTAGAAAAATGAAGGGCATCGTGGGAAATGGGGAGGGCAATCGCTGGCATCACGATGCCATAATGTCACTTCTAGTACAACTGGAGATGATGCCATCTCATCACCAGCACTGCTCTAGCATTCACTCAAAACTCTCGGGTTAAGCTAGAGAGCAGGGGTGGCCAAACTGTGGCTCGGGAGCCACATGCACTCTTTCATACATATTGTGCGGCTCCCGGCAGGGTGGCTGGGGAAGCGAAGGGGAGGCTTGCCTCCCTGATCGGTCTTCCCTTCCCCAGCCAGTGTCGGGACAAGGAAAGAAAGAAAGCAACTGCAAATGCATTCTTGAAGCCCCCCCCCCAATTGGGTTGGAGAATCCCTTTAAATCCCTTCTCCAAGCCATCGATTTGCTTTCTTTCCACCTTTCTCTTTTTTTTCCTCCCTCCCTTCCCCCATCTATTTGTTTTCTTTGTTTCTCTCTCTCTCTCTTCTTCCACCTCTTTTATTCTTTCTTTCCACTTCTCTCTCTCATACACAAATAAATATCATTAGCAAACAAATAAATATTATTGGACAAATAAATATTATTATCAATATCTGTTTTTACCCCCTTTTGTTTTTGGCAGTCTCATTTAATTTTAATCAAAAGCAAATTTGATTATTTCCCCATTAAAAACGTGCATGTAATATTTGTTCGTGTCCTGCGGCTCTCAAACATCTGATATTTATTCTATGTGGCTCTCACATTAAGCGAGCTTGGCCACCCCTGCCATAGAGTTTTCACTGAATCCTAGACTGTTCAGCAACGTTGTGTCACCGGTGGCCCCGCCCCTGACGGGTCAATCTCCTGTCAGTTGCATGCTGGCAACCCTTCCTGGCACCTCCATTGCTTTCTTTTAGATGCCAAGCAAACCTACATCTTTCTGCCCAGGCTTTTAACGAGATGTTTCTATCTTACAAGCTTTTTAACAGTCTGCTTCTGTTTTATGGATAACTGTTACACTGCTTATGTCCCCTGGCTTGTTTTTAACGATCTGTTTTTAACATTTGTGACATGGCTTTAATTGTAAGCCTCCCCCCCCCAAGTAAGACTCTGAAAAGGTGGCACAGAAACATCCTAAAACAAACAAATAAATAGTCCCAGGTACTGAAATGCAGTACCCAAGTTACTCTCCTAAGGCCATGCATGAGCAGAGGACTTTCCCAGCTCTGTTACTTAAGATCGTTTTAACCGGAGGTAATATGGAATCATCAGTACACAAAGCCTACGCTATGGTCCCCCCTCTCATCTCAGAAGACGAAGGAGTGACAGCAATGTTTCTTGCATTGCTACGGTTGCTCACCTCCAGTTGGTGGCTGGAGATTCTCCTGGGATTACAACTGACCTCCAGGAGACAGAGATCAGTTCCCCTGGAGAAAATGGCTGCTTTGGAGGGTGGACTCTATGGCATTATACCACATTGAAGTCCCTCCCCTCCTCAAACCCCACCCTCCTCAGGCTCCACCCCCCCACAATCTCCAGGTATTTCCCAACCCGGCGCTGGCAACCCTAGGCACTGCCGTGTCTGGAAACCATGGCCACCAGCTTCCGCTTCTCTTCCAGTGACCATCCCACTTGGTCATCCACATAGCATAAGTGGCCACATATGTTCTGCTTTCTTGCCACATTCCCATCTTAGAGATTAAACTACTTGTGCATTGACCTGTCTCTTCTATTCTCTGGATGGCATGTAGCAGAAGTTTACGTGCTAATAACAATAATACAGCTCTGCCTTGTTATTATTTTAAAGTTTATTGAGCATATTTTCTGAATCATCCATTCACTCCTAAGGGCCCCCGATAGCACATCAATAAAGCCGACATCGTTATAAACAAAGCCGATCTATAAAACAAACAATAAAACACCAGAAAGGGGGAGGGAGGGAGAAACCCGAACAGAATAGCAGTTGGAGAACACTGTCAAAGTACAAGCAGCGCTCTAAATAATTGCCCTCCTCATGTGCTTTTCTTGCTCTTGCTCAGGGTAAAAGAGGAGAGCGCAAAAGTGGGCTTGAAGCTCAACATCAAAAAAACTAAGATCATGGCATCCGGCCCCATCACTCCTTGGCAAATAGAAGGGGAAGCCGTGGAATAGTGACAGACTTCACGTTCCTGGGATCCCAGATCACCGCAGACTGTGACAGCAGCCATGAAATTAAAAGATTTCCTTGGGAGGAAAGTGATGGCGAACCTAAACAGCATGATAAAAAGTAGAGACATCACCCTGCCAACAAAAGTCCGCATGGTCAAAGCAATGGTATTCCCAGTAGTCATGTATGGCTGTGAGAGTTGGACTATAAGGAAGGCCGAGCGCCGAAGAATAGATTCTTTTGAACTATGGTGCTGGAGGAGACTCTTGAGAGTCCCTTGGACTGCAAGAAGAACAAATCAGTCAATCCTAAAAGAAATCAACCCTGACTGTTCCCTGGAAGGCCAGATAATGAAACTGAAGCTCAAATACTTTGGCCACCAAATGAGAAGGGAGCACTCACTGGAGAAGACCCTGATGCTGGGAAAGATTGAAGGTCAAAGAAGATGGGGACAGCAAAGGATGAGATGGTTAGACAGTGTCATAGATGCAACGAACATGAAGTTGAGCAAACTTCAGAGGACAGCGGAAGACCGGAAGGTAGGATTGGCTACATTAGGGGTGTGTGGCCTAATATGCAAAGGAGTTCCTGCTACAAAAAAAACCCTGGGTTTTGACAACAAACAAGGTAAACAGAATAACAAGAAAAAGGTGGGTGTGGCTGGATGAGCACACTTCTGGTAACATGGGGGTGTGGCCTAATATGCTAATAAGTTCCTGCTGGGCTTTTTCTACAAAAAAAGCCCTGGGTAAAGGTATGAGCTTTCATGAGTCACTGCTCACCTCTCCAGATACCAATTAATTAGGGGTTTTGTCTCATCAGATGTTAATAGCCTGCTTCTGTTTTATGCATTGTTTTTATGTTGCCTATGTCCAGTGGCTGTTTTTGTTTTAAATAGCTTGCTTCTTTTAATGGATTTTTTTTCTTGTTTATATTGTGCGTTTTTCAATTGTAAACCACCTCAAGCAGGACTCTCACGAAATATTCAAAATAAATAAATAAACTTGCAACTGCCATATGGTTGCAAGTCCCCATGGTGGACCTGCGTTGCACGTAGTGTACAGTTTGGGTCTGGGAGGTCCTCATTCTGCAACGCGGCTTGGCCGAACTCCACCAACCTAACTTTCCATGAACAGATGGGATCCGAGAAAGCCTTTCCAACGAAGATCTCAAGTGAGCATCGGAGGTAGGCATTTCAGATCCAGGAGGTGGGGAGAAAACTTGCAAAGATCTCAATCTCGGCATGGAAGAAAAAGGGGAGGAAACCCCAGATGGGCCTAGAAAATGGAAGCCGTCCAGGTTCCTTTCCCCCCACAATGCCTCCTTACTTTGGCACGCTAATGACTGCAATCATGTCTGGCACTTCTCTGCCTGTCGCACAGTTTAAAAACAACCTGCTTTTATATAATTTTTTTTTCCTGCTCACCCACGAGGATCCTACACGGGCACCGAGGCTGCCAGCAACCGGCTCAGCACCTCCACGGGGAGCAATTTAACAGCACGCGGCAACACGGTCTTAACAGTTTGAAAGGATAAAATGATACGTTGTGCTCTCCTGGGGGGAATTTGGGGGCAGGTGGAAAACATTTTTCCCCATGACCTGTCAGTCCACCAAGAGTAACAAGTGGGAAAGCACGGGTTTATTTTTTTTAAAAAAAGAGGTCTACTCATAGCTAGAAAGTTTTAACAGTATCTTTTCCGTCAATGCTCAGTGCTAGTTATACCTGGATGTTGAACAAGCCAGTCGGTGCCACGAGAAAGCTGTATGTTTTGAGCACAATGCACAACAGGGGTCAGAGAAGATGCTGGCATTGTGGGAAAGGGGCCAAAGAAGCCAAAATAATAGACTACTGCATTTTTATTCCAGCCTTACTCCAAAGTACAGTTGCCAACCTCCAGGTGAGGTTTTTGCTTGGTTGGTTTAGTTCCCCCCCCTTTTTTGGGGGGTCCATCCCCCAAATCTCCAGGTATTTCCCATCTCAGAGCTGGCAACCCTACTCCAAGGTAAGTTACATAGTTCTCCACTATTTCAGGCCCACGATCATTTCAGTGGTGTGGCCAGACTCCAGGGAACTGAAGATCTCCCAGAATTACAACTATCTCCTGACAAACAGAGATCAGCTCCCCTGGAGAAAATGGCTGCTTTGGAGGGTAGACTCTATGGCACTGTACCCCACTCCTCCTCTTCAGTTTTCACCCCCAAATCTCTAGGAGTTTCCCAGCCTGGATCTGGCAACTAGGGTTGCCAGCCTCCAGGGGGGGCCTGGAGATCTCCCTCTTTTACAACTGATCCCCAGTTGATGCAGATCAGCTCCCTTGGAGAAAATGGCCCCTTTGGAGGGTGGACTCTGTGGCACTGTACCCTGCTGAGGCCCCTCCCCTCCCCAAACCCCGCCCTCTCCCGGATCCACCCCCAGAGTCTCCAGGTATTTGCCGAACCAGACCTCGCAACCCTACTTGCAACCCAAACCCCCCATCCTCCACCTGTGGCCAAAGGGGACCGGACAACCCTAGTTGCTCTCAACTAGCCAAAGCATGGAGAGGTGGGACTCGTTTCATTCTCCTCTTCCCCTGCAACGCTGCCTTATTCTGAAATTCTGTTCTATCCAACTGTTGTTGTCCATTTATGGATCTCCGATGGTGCACCTGTTTTGGCCTAACGCAAATGGGAAGAACGGTCCTAAGCAGGATTCCAGCCATGATTCCCTATGGTCATGCCATTTTCTGTTTCCACACTCCATTTTTTTTTCTTGCAGGAAAAAAAATCCATACGCTGTACAAAGAAAATGTACAAAATGGCAAAGCAGAGAACTGAAACTGTGGGGAGACACACACACACACACAAATGGGGCACATTGCTGACGCCTGAGGAAGAGTAAGACTTCCTCTACACTCCCGACAACCAACAGAGGAGGATGAGAACGGTCGGGCGGTAGCGGAGCAGCCACCCTCTTTCAGCCTGACCTACCTTACAGGGTTGTTGCGCGGCTAAAACGGAGGAGAGGAGAACAACATAAGCCGCTTTAGGTCCCCCCTTGGAGAGAAAGGCGGGGCACACAGGGATTTATTTAATTCCCAAACCACAAGATGGCAGCACCCCAAATGATGGTCTCTAGCTGCCAAATGGGGGAGGATTCCAGAAGCACATTAGTTGTTCTAACCCTATGCAGAGAAGAAACCCCTTTATTGAACTCTGCATCTGCCTCTCCCTGTGCTGCCTCCGGATTCTTATACCTAGTCTCCTGGATGGGATTGGGAAAGGGCCATGCCCCCACGCTGGAGCATCTTCTTGGCATGCACAGGGTCCCGGGTTCAATCCCCAGCATCTCCCTTGCTGTGATGCTAGCAACCCAACTACTGGCCCTTGCAGCATCTGTCTCAGATGACGGATGTAGACCGACTACAGTGTCTCCACCAGGTGTCCTCCCAGACCTTACGCGCTTGTGTCTGACCCCCGCCCCCCCCCGGCAGTTAGGGTTGCCAGCTCTGAGTTGGGAAATACCTGGAGATTTGAGGGAATGGAGCCTGATGAAGGTGGGGTTTGGGGAGGGGAGGGATGTCAATGGGGTATCGTGCCATAGAGCCCACCTTCCAAAGCGGCCATTTTCACCAGGGGAGCTGATCTCTGTCACCTGGAGAGCAGTTGTAATCCCAGGGGATCTCCAGCCACCACCTGGAGCCTGGGAACCCTACTGCAGTCAACCGTTCAATGCTGGGCTTCAACAGAATTCACTCATTGCTCCGGAACCTTGTGTTGATCGTAGGTGCAGCCCCCAAGCCATCCCCCCCCTTCTGTTATGAATTGTATAACAAGAGGGCACAGAAGACACCGGATTAAAACACACACACAGTTGTATAAAGCAAAGCCCCGGCGAGGAAAAGCACAATGGAGAGCTAACAGGAGGCTCTGCTCTTACAAGGCTACATCTTGCGGATACAGAGCCCATGAGATGCCGGTAATGGATCAAGAGATGCTTGTTATTAAAGCCGGGGAAGAAGAATTCATATAATTGTCACTAGGTTGGGAAAACAGTCCTGTGAAGTGCTTGTCACGAGCCAGATAACACACAATATCCAGGAGTGAACGTCTGGCATTCACAAGCCGGTTAATTAGCCAGGTTCCTTTGCTGGTCATACAATGGAAGTCTGAAAAAGAGCCACTGAAATCACCAGTGGGATTAAAAAGCGCACGGAGGGAAAGCGCGTAAGGTCTGGCAGGACACCTGGTGGAGAGATTCTAGTCGGTCTACATCCGTCATCCGAGACGGACGCTGCAAGGGCCAGTAGTTGGGTTGCTAGCATCACAGCAAGGGAGACACTGGGGATTGAACCCGGACCCTGTGCATGCCAAGAAGATGCTCTAGCACTGGGCCATGGCCCTTTCCCAATCCCATCCAGGAGACTAGGTATAAGAATCCGGGGGCAGCACAGGGAGAGGCAGATGCAGAGTTCAATAGAGGGGTTTACTCTCTGCATAGGTTTAGAACAACTAATGTGCTTCTCAGGGCTATTTTTGGGCAGGAACGCACAGGAACGGAGTTCCGGCTGGCTCCCGAGTTGGCCACGCCCAGCAGGAACTCATTAGCATAATAGGCCACACCCAACAGCAGAAACTCATTAGGATTGGCTACATTAGGGGTGTGTGGCCTAACATGCAAAGGAGTCCCTGCTACAAAAAAAAAGGCCCTGGGTTTTGACAACAAACAAGGTAAACAGAATAAGAAGCAAAAGGTGGGTATGGCTGGCTGACCACACTTCTGGTAACATGGGAATGCGGCCTAATATGCTAATGAGTGGCACAATCAGGGGTGTGGCCTAATATGCTAATGAGTGGTGCAGTCGGGGGTGTGGCCTAATATGCTAATGAGTGGTGCAGTCGGGGGTGTGGCCTAATATGCTAATGAGTGGTGCAGTCGGGGGTGTGGCCTAATATGCTAATGAGTTTCTGCTACTGGGTGTGGCCTATTATGCTAATGAGTTCCTGCTGGACTTTTTCTACAAAAGAAGCCCTGGTGTTTCTGGAATTTCCTTGAGTTCTGAGCTGGATGGCCTAGGCTAGCCCAGGCTTGACAGATTTTGGGAGCTAAGGAGAAGAGAAGAGATTGGATTTATATCCCGCCCTTCACTCAGAGTGGTTTACAATCTCCTTCCCTTCTTCTCCCCACAACAGACACCCTGTGAGGTAGGTGGGGCTGAGAGAGCTCTTTCGAGAACTGCCCTTAAAGAACAGCTCTGAGAGAACTTGTGAGTGACCCAAGGTCAGATCAGCCGCTGCATGTGGAGGAGCGGGGCATCAAAGCCGGTCCTCCCAGATTAGAATCCACGCTCCTAACCACTACACCAAACTGGCTCTCAAACCCTAAGGAGGGTTGGCCCTGGTTAGTCCTTGGGTCTGAGACCACCGAGGAAGTCCAGGGTCGCTACGTGGAGGCAGGCAATGGCAAACCACCTCTGAATGCCTCTTGTCTTGGAAACCCTATGGGGTTGCCATAAGTTGACTACAACTTGATGGCATTTCCCACTGCTGCCAGAATTTCCTTGAGTCCTAGACCAGCTGTAACTCCTGGACCTGAGGAGCAGATGGTTAACTCAGGGCAACTGGAAATGTTGGCCTGGACCATGGAATGGAGTTGTCAGAAACACCACACCCATGCGGTGGGTCCCAGGCTGAGCAGTGGGAAAGGGTTGCACAGCACTCCCTTTTTTTCCCAGCAGTGAAGAAATGTAGAGCAGGGGGTTTCCTAGTGCCAGGGTTCTTAGCTCTCCAAGGTATTCCCTGCCAATCTTTCTACAGCCTTTCAAAGCTCTAAGAGCTAAAAGGGTAATGTTTGGTGCCTATGTAGCTTTGTGAAGGTTTGCCTAGTCCAGCATCCTGTTTCTGCCGGGGGACAGCCAAATTCCTCTGGAACACTCCCCAAAAGACCAGAAAGGCCATGGTAGTTAATTTTCTTCCAGGTGTGTACCTGATTTTACTTCTTCCACTGGAAGGGGCTGTAGAAAAAAGAATTCTGGGGACCTATTTCAAATTTGGAGAAGTTTGGACGGGTTGGGACAGATTTCCCCTTAGGGTTGCCAGGTACCCCCCGGGCAACCAGGGGTGGGGGTGAGGGGGAACTTACTGGCAGCAAATGTCAATGTCACTTCCAGCGTACTGTCGTGAGCCAGCTAGCTACCTCCTCCTCTGAGGATGAGGAAATGGAAGAATCAGGGCCTGCACCAATGGAACGCCCACCTGGACAGCTGGATTTAGAGGCAGAGCCAGCAAAAGTCACGTCAGGCAATGAGGGTTGCTCATTCTGGCAGAAGACGAAAGAAATGGGATGAAGGTCAGAGTGCCACTCACTCACTGCCTGGAACTCCCTAACCAGCTGAGCGCAGGAGATGTCAGGAACATTTGACAGCTCGACAGAGGTGAAGGAGTGCCCGGCTAATTGCACAACGGCCGGGAGATCCATGCTAATTTCTGACAGTGTTGTTACAGGAGCTGGAATCACGTCAGTAAGAAGTAACACCTGTGCTTCGGGGATGAGTCAGCTCATTAGGCTGATAGAAGAGAGACTCCGACCAGGGGTTCGTACGTAAGCAGCTTCGCTCGCCACCCTCTGTGAGCTGTTTATTCGGTGAACAGACTCCTACTTTGCCTCGTTGCCTTGAAATCCTGTTCTATTTGTTTTTCAGCTAGGAACCCAGACCTTGCCTGTTGCTTTGAATTCCAAGTCTTGATCCCAAATTCCTGACTTCCTTGTTTCCCCAGACCTCAGAACAGAAACCTTGGCTTTTTTTTGACTCTGTGCCAATTTGTGGCCTTGCTCTTATTTCTTGCCCTGAATTGTTGTGTTCCCATTTGTGCTTCCCGGAACTCCCGAGTAGAGTAAAAAGCTCCAGGCTCTGCCCTGAATGCAACATTTGTTTGTTGATTACAACAGTGTTGGTGCATATTGGAGGCTTGTGTTCAGTCAACACCAGGTTTGCCCTTGAACACGACACATGCACCAGAAGTTATGTTATCACGTTGCTGGTGACATGGGGATGCTCTGGAATTTGGGCAAAAACTCTATGATAAGAAGATAAGAACATAAGAGACGCCAATGTTGGATCAGGCCAAAGGCCCATCCAGTCCAACACTCTGTGTCACACAGTGGCCAGAAATACCAGGTGCCATCAGGAGGTCCACCAGTGGGGCCAGGACATTAGAAACCCTCCCACTGTTGACCCCCCCAAGCACCAAGAAGACAGAGCATCCCTTGCCCCAGACTGAGAGTTCCTATCTATACCTTGTGGCTAATAGCCACTGATGGACCTCTGCTCCATATGCCTATCTAATTCCCTTTTGAAGCCATCCATGCTTGTAGCTGGTTGATGATGATAGAAGCTGGTTTTACCATAGAGTTTTTGTCCAAATACTAGAGGGTCCCTGTGTCATCAGCGACATGGTGACATCACTTCCGGTGTGTGCTGGAAATGATATCACCATGTTGCCAGCAACAGATGCCAAAGCCTCAGTTTTTTGCTGGTTAGTCCCACTTCTGGCTGGCCGAATAGTGACAGGGGAAGACACACCCCCCCCAAAGTGCGGGATCCCTTGCCCCTGTAGGGGGTCTGGGAACCCTATTTCCACTCAAAGGCTTATGGAGACAGCTGCATCTCCTAGAACTGTTTTCACACTGTAGCACTGAACCAAAAATGGGAGGACTAGAAAAGAAGGAGTAATAAGTACAGGGGCTTTGCACAATAGTCCCTATCTTAAGGATCCTGCTATTGCCTTCCCAGTGAGGACCCAGAGTGGCTTCTGACATCATTCTGCCCTTCTCCATTTTATCATTGCAACAACAACACTGTGAAATAGGTTAGGCTGAGAGACAGCCCAAGATCATCCTGCAAACCTCCACAGCAGAGTAGGGATTCAAACCTGGGTCTTCCAGATCCTAGACTGAAACTGCAAACGCTACACCACACTATATCCTGTCCACTATTCAGAATAGCAACCATCAATATCAGGCTTACCACTGTCGTCACTCGTCATCGCCAGAGGTTTCCCAGCCTGGATCCAGCAACCCTACCGCACCCCCATCCCCTGCCGGTGGCCCCCTTGGCAACACTGTCCCAAAACAGTGTATAAAAGCAGCTTAATTTACAGGCTTCTCTTGAATCGGTACTGCCTTTGAGTCTTTCGGACATTATTTTTGCATGTATTTACAAAACAAAATGGCTGACCGGGCAGGAAAACACAATCAAAAGTAACAAAACGAGACAGATTGGCTGAGTACTTTCACATTGCCAGGGCTTAGGATACCACGGCAATTTCAGGAGGAAAGCAATCAAGTGAAATAAGGAAATGCTAATCAAAAAGGAGTTCTCACATGAATAAAAACAGAAACCGGGGATTTTTCAGAAGTTTTTCTTTTTCTTTTTCTTGAATGCAAATATTTGTGAACTCAAATACACCTACTGGTCTTATGTTACGTTAGCTGGTGATACGTCTTTAGTGCTTCACCCCTAGAGTTGCCAACCTCCAAGCGGGGCCTGGAGATCCCCCGAAATTATAACTGATCTCCAGACAACAGAGGTTGTTTCCTCTGGAGAAAATGGCTGCTTTGAAGGGTGGCCTGTATTGCATTGGAGAGGCAGTTTGGTGTAGTGGTTAAGTGCGTGGGAGAACCGGGTTTGATTCCCCACTCCTCCACTCGCAGCTGCTGACATGACCTTGGGTTTGTCACAGTTCTCTCAGAGCTGTTCTCTCACAAGCAGTCCTTGAAAGAACTCTCTCAGCCTCACCTACCTCACAGGGTGTCTGTTGTGGGGGAGGGGAAGGGAAGGGAAAGGAGTTTGTAAGCCGCTCTGAGACTCCGAGTGAAGGGCGGGGTATAAATCCAATCTCTTCTTCAACTTCATTATACCCTGTGGAGGTTCCGCTACTCTCCAAATCCCTCCTTCCCCAAATCTCCAGGGATTTCCCAACCTGGAATCCTGTTTGTCCCCCTGATTCATGCATATAGGTAGGGTTCCCAGCCCTTCTTACCATAGAGATTTGAGAAATTCTTCCATAGAGATTTGGGAAATTTTACCATAGAGATTCAGGAAATTCCTAGAGTGTCACGTGATGCTGTAGCACAGCTTCTGGGTGCCATGCATGACACCAGTTCCCCCTCCTTTTCTCCAGCTGCTCTATTGAGCTTGCAGCAAGGTGGCAGCAAGGAAAGTGCACCTCTTTAGACTACAGGTTGAGAGAGGGAGAGAGGGAGGGAGGATCACCCTCCCCTATGTTTAAAAAAAATCCTGCAAACAAAAAGAGAGGAGGAGGTAAGACCTCTCTCCTTGGTATGCCGGTTTGTATGGAGTGCTTTCCATGTGAAAATTCAAAGCTGAAATCCACCCTCTGCAGTCTGAAGTCAGTAGTGAAATGTATTTCACTGCCTCAGAATTCTACTACCTAGTTTTCCTGCATGTGTGAACCAGGCCTAATTCAACAATGCGCTCTTTTGACTCGCCTGCCTCTCTGTGAGCAAACAGCACGAGAATAAATTCATTAATAAGTGGGCCTCCTTATTAGTTATTCAAGTTATTTGAATATGTGTGTTTGTTTCCTTTTATTGATTTTTGGGTGGCCCTTCTTTCCTCTTTATCTTTCTAGTAGTACTTAATAGGTGAAAATAAGTATAATAAAGACAGACATATAAGCACATTGCAGGAAGACAGAGATGCTATGATGTCATAATCTAGCGTGGTGCACAAATTGAGAAACAGATTTACAAAGACCATTTCTCGGTTTCAGTCTAGTTAGTAGATGGTTGAAGTCAAGCTAAGCATCAAGACTGTCTTCATTCTGGGCTGGAGAATTTCACGAAGTCACTTGTTACAATTGATATGACTTGCATGAAGTGTATGTTAATACAGTAATATCTGGAAACTTACATCCTTCCCAGGGTTGCCAACCTCCAGGTGGGGCCTGGGGATCTCCCAGAATTATAACTGTTCTCCAAACCGCAGAGATCAGGTCGCCTGGAAGAAATGCCAGCTTCAGAGGGTGGGCTTTATGGTGTCACATTCTTGCTGAGCTCTCTTCATTCTCCCAAATCCATACTCTCCAGGTACTACCGATAAATCTCCAGGAACTGCCGAAGCCCAACTTGGCAACCCTTTTTTAAAATCTGCCACTGAGTTTCATGTACAGTGAAAATTAAAAGCAAAATTTGGATGTTCCTTGCAGGTGAAATGTCCAAAGACTTCTTTGGGAAGCCCCCTCCCTAAATCAGTTTCGATAGCAAAAAAAATGTAGGGAAGTTTTGCACATCCCTAACTGTTTCTGTTTATGGTAAAGGTTTCCCTTGCTTGAAAGCCAGTAGAGTCTGACTCTAGGAGGAGGGTGCTCATCTCCGTTTCCAAGCCGAAGAGCCAGCGCTGTCCAAAGACTTCTTCGTGGTCATGTGGCCGGCACGACTAGACGCCGAGGCGCACGGAACGCTGATACCTTCCCACCGAAGCAGTACATATTTATCTACTTGCAATTTCTTGCATTCGAATAGCTACATTGGCAGGAGCTGGGGACAGAGACAGGAGCTCACTCCGTCATGTGGCAGTAGTGTCACAATCTGCCGATCTACAGACCTTCTGGTCTGCAGCTCAGCGTCTACCTCTAAGCCACTGCTTAGGGATGCATAAAAGCAGCTCAGAAGCTAAGAAGAGTGGGCTCTGCTTAGTATTTGGATGGGAGACCAGCTAGGAAGTCCAGAGTTGCGATGTAGAGGCAGACTGACCCGATCACATCAGATCTCAGAAGCTAAGCAGGGTCGGCCCTGGTTAGTACTTGGATGGGAGACTAACAAAGAAATCCAGGGTTGTGATGCAGAGGAAGGCAATGGCAAACCGCCTCTGAATGTCCCTTGCCTTGAAAACTCCAAGAGGGGTCGCCATGTCAGGCGTGACTTGACAGCCTCCCCCAAAAAGTTCCGAAGGGGGGAGGGGAACAATGAGGATCTCCCCAACTTGTCCCTTTATTCCCATGGGGAAATTATTATTATTTCCATGGGGAAATTTCTGTTGTTTCACCTAGTGATACTGGATATCCCTGGAAACTCGGCAGAATGCCTGAGATATCCATGAAATTT
Source organism: Gekko japonicus (assembly GCF_001447785.1). Taxonomy (NCBI): domain Eukaryota; kingdom Metazoa; phylum Chordata; class Lepidosauria; order Squamata; family Gekkonidae; genus Gekko; species Gekko japonicus. The sequence goes on along the minus strand of NW_015167533.1, from coordinate 1,194,380 downwards.
CCAAACAGCACGAGCCCATTCTTGTATTACTGCCGTCCTCTCCCCAAAAGCTGTTTATCTCCCCCTCCTCACTTGCAAATACTTACTTACTTAATTTTATTACACTCATAGATCAGCAACAGCATAACGAACAGTCAGCAACACATAAAAGGAAATATGCACATCCAGTAAAAAATCATAACCACATTATAAACTAAATTCCGCCATACATGAGTAGTTAATAAAAAGAGTTAACCAGCAGCCTCCTTATTAAAGAAGTCCAAGCACAAAAATTGGCCACTTTAACGGTGGTTTCCTTAGAGTCATCTGAAAGGAAGAGGAATGTATAAAACTTGTTGGGGCTCCCTGGAAAATTGGATAAAATTGGGGCGAGACCTGCAAGAACAAGAATGTTTGCATCCAATTGCTGGTCCTGAAAAAGTGCGGTGCTCATCGCTTGCAATCGGCTTCTCTGCAAAGTCCGCAAAACCAGTAATGAATTTTACAAGCCCCTTATCCCATGGCTTCAGTGAGCCTAGAGAAATCCCTGTAGAGATCAAACTAGGAAAGATCCCCCCTCCCTAAGTTTCAGTTGTACAGTGGGGCATCTCGGGGCCAGGCCCCCCCAACTTCCCATCCAGCCCAGGGCCCCCAAGCAGCAGCAGGTGCAGGGAAGGAGACGGGTATCCCTTTAATTCGATTAGCCAGTGCCTCCTAAGAAATTTAAATGCTCCCTGATTTTTTTTAAAAAAATCCTGGCTACGGGCCTGAACATCAGGGCCAGATATGGCACAGTGTGACAACCTCGTGGCAGCACGGTGTGTCAAGGTACTTGAGAAATGAAGAGGGAAGTCATATCAGCCGTTATGGCTCTGGAGAACGGGGAAAGGCGAGGGGCAGGGAGGGGCAAGGAAATGAGTGTTGAGACCCTGGCACAGGAAGCACCAGGAGAAAAAATGTCTCAAGAAAAAGCCACAGCAGTGGCCTTGAAGTAACAAAAACCCCAGCCTCTGCTTCTTTCTTAATCTGTAAAACTGGAATCATAATAATGACAGATAATTGCAGGGAACCGTAAAGGCTTGGAATAATATCTGGAAGGGGCTGTGGTTCAGTGGAAGAGCCCCCGGTTTGCATGCAGAAGATCCCAGGTTCGATCCCCATCATCTCCAGTCAAAGGGGACATGAATACATAAATACACGAATACATGAGGTTACCTTATACGGACTCAGACCCTTGGTCCTTCAGAGTCTGTATTGTCTACTCAGACTGGCAGCAGCTCTCCAGGGTCTCAGGCCGAGGCCTTTCATATCACCTATGGTGCTGGAGAAGAGTCTTGAGAGTCCCTTGGACTGCAAGAAGATCAAATCAGTCAATCCTAAAAAAAATCAACCCTGACTGTTCCCTGGAAGGCCAGATAATGAAACTGAAGCTCAAATACTTTGGCCACCAAATGAGAAGGGAGCACTCACTGGAGAAGACCCTGATGCTTGGAAAGATTGAAGGTCAAAGAAGACGGGGACAGCAAAGGATGAGATGGTTAGACAGTGTCATAGATGCAATGAACATGAAATTGAGCCAACTTCAGAGGACAGCGGAAGACAGGAGGGCCTGGCGGGAGATGATCCATGGGGTCGCGAAGAGTCGGACTCGACTGTGCGACTGAACAACAACTTTTACCTGATTATGGCAGGTCTCCTCCACGGGTTGTCGAGGTGTGTCAGTTAATGGTATTTTGTAATTTTGTTTTTCACTTGGCTGGAGAGAAAGAAAAAAACAAAACAAAAAGAGGCCCGCCTTTAAAGGCCTACACAGCTGAGTATGTTAGACATGACCTTAAATGGCCCAACTAATTAACACAAGTCTGTCTGCAACCTGCCCCATACAGTTCAACTGCAATTAGCAAGATAGAATCGTGAACGTGACTTATTTGTGACTCTACCGAGCGCACTGCAAAGCTCAGCACCCGGCTACCCCAGCCCAGCTTTTGAGCCAAGCCTTTGAGCGTGAGGTCAAAAAAACACCAGCGCCATCACAAAGTCGCCACTGAACGAGATGTCTGTCCCAATTGTGAAATAACTGTTTCTTTCAGGGGGCTGGCACACCCAATCCCAGATCCAACGTTCACCATCTCTTGACTCCTCGCAGCAGCCCCGTAGCTAGGGAATTTTGGGGGAGGGGGCGTCAGGGGGCCCACCAGCTAATTAAATGAAAGTACAATGCAGGTAGTAAGTTGGAGCACTTTGGGGGCAGCCCGGGAGGGAGGGGGCCCAGAAGAAACACGAGGGGGCCAGGCCCCGTGGGCCCCATGTTAGCTACGGGCCAGCCTCGCAGTAATGCATTCACTGACATGTTATGCATGCATGACAAAAGCATATACCCAAAATTAAACTTTGTTGGTCTTAAAGGACTCAAACTTTGTTCCATTGCTTCAGAGCAACATGGCTACCCACCTGAATCTATTCCACAAAGGCTTACTCTTCCTCCATTTTCCTGAAACATGCATAGCCAATGTGGTATAGCTGCTAGAGGGTGAGACTAGGATCTGGGAGACCCAGGTTCAAATCCCAGCTCTGCCATGAAGCTTGCTTGGGTAACCTTGGGCCAGTCACTCTCTGTGTAGCCTACCTGACAGGGCTGTTGTGCTGATGAAATGGAAGAACACAAAATAATGTATGCTCTCCTGAGCTGTTGAAGGCAGGGTGAGACAAAAATATACAAGATGGCATCCATGCCAAACATGTGAGGGTTGTTGACTCCATAAACTAACTTGGGCACCTAACCCAGGCATCAGTGTACTAGATTCTGCGAAACACCATTTTCGGTCTTTGCTAGGGTTGCCATATGCCTGGTGGGGGCTCGGAGTAAGAAAAAAAAATCATTCTCTGTGATGGTATGGCATCTGGATTTTCCCAGAAGTGACATCATGCCTCTCTAGGAATTGCCAAAAACTCAATGATAAAACCACAGCATTTCCAGCAATTCCTAGAGGGGTGTGACATCACTTCTGGATTTTCCTGGAAGTGATGTGACACCACTATTGACAGATGCCCCGCCATGTCTCCACCTGGTCTCCTGCTGGGCCTGGCAACACTACCCCCTGCCCAGATACTTTTCAAAATCAAAGTTGGCAACTCTAAATGGAGCTAGGCTGTGGTCATACCAAACCAGCATGGTGCCAAAGCACCACTGAAGTAGAACTGTTTGAGCCTGATACAGAGATAGGAAAACACTCCTTTGTTCAAATCACAGTTTGAACAGCCATAAAGCTGCCTTCTACTAAATCAGACCCTTGGTCCATCAAAGTCGGTATCCTTTTCTTGGACTGGCGGTGGCTCTCCAGGGCCTCAGGCTGAAGTCTTTCCCATCACCTACTGCCTGATCTTTCAATCTTTCATTTTCAGCATAGCTAATGGTGCCCATTAGAGTTTTTTTTTCAGTTAGGGTTGCCAGTCCCACAGTTTGGAGCCCCTCCCCCCTAATTGAGGGCTATCAGAAAGCGGGGGGGGATAGCTGCTAGGCGCTCCATTATACTCACCGAGACCAGTCCCCTAGAGTATAATGGAGAATTGATCCGTGGGTATCTGGGGCTCTGGGGGGCTGTTTTTTGAGGCAGAGGCGCCAGATTTTCAGCATAGCTGCTGGTGCCTCTCCTCAAAAACTCAAGTTTCAAAAAGATTGGACCAGGGGGTTCAATTCTATGAGCCCCAAAAGAAGGTGCCCCCATCCTCCATTATTTCCAACGGAGGGAAAACATTTAAAAAGAATGTGGTCCCTTTAAATGTGACAGCCAGAACTCCCTTTGGAGTTCAATCGCCTAGCTCCTGGCTCCACCCCCTAAGTCCCCAGATATTTCCCAAGTCGTACCTGTACAGAGTCCCTCCCCAAATAATTTGACTGCAAATTCTGAGTAGCAATTTTTAACCGGTTTATCAACTGCTTGAAATGTTCTAAATTGAGTTGATAATGCTTTGCTGCTCTGCGTGCTGACACTGCCTTTTCTATCCTGCCCCATCTGCCATTCAGTCATCTTATCTGATGGGGGGGAGGACTTGCAAAAAGAGAAGAAGAAGAGGAGGAGGAGGAGGAGGAGATAGGATTTATACCCTGCCCTTAACTTAGAGCGGCTTACAAACTCCTCTCCCCACCACAGACACCCTGTGAGGTAGGTGGGGCTGAGAGAGCTCTGAGAGAACTGCTCTTTCACGAACAGCTCTGACAGAACTATAGCTTGCCCAAGGTCATCCAGCAACTGTGAGTGGAGGAGTGGGGAATCAAACCCAGTTCTCCCAGATTAGAGTCCACACACTTAACCACTACACCAAACCAAGGTGTTTTCCTTGTTTGCTTGGAGCCTCGTGGGGTTTTACCGGGTGTGAAGCTGAGTGGCCTGTCAGCCTTGCCGGTTTTGCCTGCTAGACTGCCAAAGCTGTGGACTTCTAAACTGGATCACAAATATTTTGCCTGTTCTTGCAGTCCTACCTGTGAACGATAACTCTAGGCCCGAACCCTTTTGAACCTGCAGGCTCAGTCCTGGAATTCTGACATGTCATGGTGGGTGCAGCCACAAAACGGTCGCCACAGTAGTCGGAGCCAGCCACAAAACGATTGCCATGACTTAATTTCAGTAACGCAATGCAGATTCTTGTGCTGCAGGGACAGTGGTTGCCAAAGCAACATTTAAAAAAACTCTGCAAATCTCCAATAGTCAATCAGAAGCCTTGCTGGGCAAAAGTCCTACCTGGCCACACCCACTTCCTAAAAATACTTGGCAGGTGCCAGAAAAGGCACCATGGCAATTCCGAGCACCAGGTTGGGGACCCCTGCTCTAGACATCCACTAAACATGATGGATGCCACAGAGCTAGGGTTCCCAAATCCCCCGGGGGGCGGAATTCCCCCTGCTTTCGAGCCCCGATTTCCACTCCCGCAGAATCGGGGCCCGGGGAAAACCCCACCCCCGCGTGTGCGTCACCCGGAAGTGACGTCGCACGCTGGGGGCGGGGCGACACCATTTGAGGGGGAAACAAAGAGTTTTTCCCTCAAATGGTGTGGCCCCGCCCCAGCGTG
>NW_015167533.1:1186850-1189072 GCF_001447785.1 Gekko japonicus | reverse complement strand
ATGCAGTTCCGCAGGGCCTGTAAGACGGAGCTCTTCCACCAGGCCTTTGAGTAGAAGCCGCCGCCCCACTATACCACCACCACCGTCACGGTACCTTAAAGGATGCATTGATGAGGCCCTGAGGAAGAACCTGGAATGGGATAGAAGACCCGATAAGCCATCTCCGTGTGGGCATAACATCATAGGACACTTGGAACTGAGTTGATCCATCTTGGAGTCACGATATTAAAAACTGACTGAGCACTGTTGTTTTTAATGATGTTGGATGTTTTTATTGTGTATGATATGTTTTAATCATGGCATGGGTGTACCTTGCCCTTGTGAGCCGCGCTGAGCCCATCGGGGAGGGCAGGATACAAATATGAAAACTAAATAAATAAATAAATAAATAATGCTCACGCTCCAAACCGTAGTCGATTTTAAACGGCGCTTGACCCGCCCGTGACTACTCTGCCAGTAACCCCAATCACAATCGAACCAAGCCAAGTGGTCATCCGGCCAGGCAGCACCACGAATGGCACCAGCAGCGCAGCAGCAGGCCTCCTGGAAACACTGTCCGCTTATAAATTGCAAACCAATCACCAGCGCAATCGTATGAGGTGCTAGACTCGAGAGGAAATGGATATCGTGAACGAGTTCCATTTTCTAACATCTTATTTGCAAAAGTTGAATCATTTCTCACTCCCGGTATTCCGGAAACAAAAAGAATCAGAAGGCGGAATCTGTAAACTGTACAGCCCCTGAATTAAAGAAGGTCAGATATTGAACTAGATTTGTATTTATAGAGACGCTCCCTCTGTTGACCTTTGCACTGGGAGTTTATAAAAAGGGTGGTATCTCTTGCGTAGAAAATAAAATTTTAAAAGAGTACTTTTCCTTCCCAGTTTTGAAAGGAAGTTACTTCCGCCTCACCCTTTTTGTTCTTCTGAAGAAGTCCACTTTTGGTCATACCTGTGCTCTGCCTGACCCCGAAAGTGTTCAACCCCATTCATTTTCGACCCAGATTACACACATTCTTCTCCCACGAGCAGACTGCTTCCCTGTTCCTTCCATTTCACCTTATTCTCATCTCGCATCAGGGTGGTTTTGTGTTCCTTCTGCAGAATGCGACAGCGGAACAGACAGGCCCAGCGGGTGCTCCCAAATGCTACAGCTGCTAAGTAATTACAGGGCATCTTTGACCAGGGAATTGAGCAGGTTGCCCATTGCTTAGGGATGGAAGGAGAAAGACACGCAGAGGGAGAGACGTAACAGGGGATGTTTGAACAGAGCAGATCTCAAAGAGTCCTGGACTCTTCAAGGAATAAACTGCAGCCTTGAAGCTGAGTTACAGGACCAGTTGAATTGTGTAGCGTACCTCTTCTCAGTCCACACCATTTCAGACTGCAGGCAGCACATGTAGTTTGCATGTGAGAAAGCTCCTATATATCAAAAAGCCCTTGCATATTGTCGTAGGCAGCAGCAAAATGTTTCTCTAATAGCTGCCACCACTCTGGTACGGGCCTCCTCTGGAGGACCCAGAGCACCTACTCTACCCCTTTATGCGCTTCTTTTCCAGTAGGTTCCCCATGTAAGTGACCAAATGAGGCATGAGGACCCAGACAGAGTAACAAACTATTTTTTATTAAAGAGATTTAACAATAACTATGATTCAATAATGTGTAGGAAAAATGAGCACCGTAAAGGTAGTTAAACTGTTGGCAAGTGTGCTTAAAATGTATTTTATTTGTGCTATGCTGATGCTTGTATGTCTGTAATGTCTCTGCATTTGTGTGTATGGGATTGGGAAAAGCTGTGTGCTTTGCAGTTTGCTTGCTTTGGCTTGCATGCACCTAGAAGCTGCTGTGTGCAGGGCCTGCTCTGCCTGTATAGGCATGATAATGGGCACATGCACATCCACACCTTCCCATCCTGCCTTGGGACAAAGAAGACATTCTCCATTATGCTCAGCCACATGGACTCTTGGAAACAACAACTGGTCCACCATGAAGGAGTTTCTAGATGACATGTAACCCTTATCTGGTTTGAATCACAAAGATAACATCCTTTTTATTACCTTCTGGACTAGGCCAGCATCTGCAAATCAAAGGTTACTATGGCAATACAACTTTGACACCTGACCATATGGCTCCCATTGAAGTTTAGGCTTAGAATTTGAATATTGCCCCACTCCCCTCTAGGTAGATGCGTCACTACCCATCAGCCTATAGGTGTAGAGAAGG
>NW_015167533.1:1183891-1186780 GCF_001447785.1 Gekko japonicus | reverse complement strand
GTCCCTAAAGATAGTACTTTTGTTCCTGTCCTTTCTGCTGAGAAGATTTACTTCTTGCCTGGAATTAGATAAGTATCAATCGCTATCCTTCTGTGTATTACCTCATTGTTAGTCTGGAATTATTATTTTCCTTACTGATTGCTTTCTATATATCTACTGTAACTAAAGGAACTTGTGTGTATGTGTGAACGCATCTGTTTTGTGTGCTTGAGAAATCAACAATATTTAGTAAAGACAACATTTATTCTTTAAACACCAGCTGTGTTGTCTCGCTTCTTGGGAAATAGGAGAGTCCGCCCTGACTCCGCTCTCTGGATACACGGGTAAAACGAACTCACTTGCTCACTGTCATACATAAGGCAGAGTTAGGCCACAGGAATAATCTCCACTAGGGGGAGTTCCGCTATCAAAACCAGCAACATAAGAAATCCTAACGCGTCTGACTATACTGTCCTAGTCTTCTCTAGGTATCTGGCCTCAAACCGACTCACCCGTTTTGGATGGGGGATCCCTCCTCCTGCAGCAGGCTCACCAGCCCTGTTCCCTGGGAGTGAAACCCCCCCTCCCACCTTGGACAAGGCCTTTTTTTCCTTCTTCCCAGGGACCACCCTCTACTCCTCTGCTGGTGTAAGTTTTCTCTCCAGATCACCTGTTGGCCAATCACAGGGCCCAAAGGGTGACCTGGAAAATGTAGGCCCTGTAGTCACTCTAACACAGGCTTCTGTGGAGCCTGTAGGCCGCACTACTATAGGCCCAGGATCATGACACGTATAAACAAGGTCCCTTCTCCCTGTTAGCTTTCTGTATACAAGATGAATCTCTTATAGTCAGCTGCTTATTTTATGTGGCCACTCACAGTCTGATGACTGCAGGAAAGCTGCACCACGGAATTCCATTGACTTATCTCAGCTTGTAGTCATAAACAAATGCATAATCTGGAGGGATTCAACGTTCTGATTTCCTGTTTTTTCTGTACAGTTTTTGAATGGGAATCTAATGCGGTCCACTAGAGATCACTGATGACTGCAGGAATCCTGGGAGTTTAGTGCCCGGTTCCATATGTTAAACAGGAAGCTTTAAGCTTTGTTTGACTTCACTCTAAGAGAAAGTCAACAAGGAAGGCCCCGGTGTTTCAATGTCTGTGTCTTAATTCAGAAGCAGGGAAACTGAGAAACAGTGTCTGGAGAGATATGCAGAATATAGCACAAAGGGATTGGTGCATAAATCATGTGTATGGTATTTATACATCCACAACTCTGGGGCAGAATTCCCCTAATCCAAGCAGGGGATCTCCGTAGTTCCATTGATGGAGTCATTCCTTCAACATGGTCAACTCTTCACATACTTAAATCTCCTGTAGGTTTCAATGCATATCTCATGCATTTGCATTCACACTGCAACATGGATTTTGTAGTCTTCAAGTTCTTGCTAACAATCATTATAACGTAATGCACATTTTGCTCAACTGGGAAAGAAAATGGTATAAAAGAAAAATACATATTGGGTAGCTCCTACCAACTTTCCCATTTGACCTTGCCCATTTCTTCTAATACAGTCCTGATTCTTTGTGCCTTTTGTCCACATAGATCCCACAATCCCTTGCGCAGCCCTTCCAACGGACAAAAGACACCCTTATTCCTATCTTTTAATTTTATAAACTGTGTCAACTCTAGATTTTAGAATAGATGCTGGTGTTTTTTTAAAGAAGAATAGGGCTCAAAGCTAATGTTACAAAACCTAATGCAAATTCCAGTAGGTTTTTTGTCTACATTTTAAAGACATCCATGACAGACAGCCATGCACAGGCTATGATGATTCTCCACATCCACAGTACTGACTTGACAATGCCAAATGACAGACAGGCCAAGACTGTCATGACACTGCTACAAGGTAAAGGATAATTCAGCACTAACACAACATTGTGAAAATGGCAGTGACATGACTGTTCCAGCTACTGCAATGAACTGCAATGCCTACTTTACATCAGGCACAAACCTAGCTTTCATCTCTTAGATGCACATCAGATGTGCAACTGAACCCCCAGATGTGTGCTGGTGGAAACACCGCTGGGTATATGTCCAAGAGAACTCTTCAGATACTTGTCAAACCACCAAGTTTGGAAAACCTACTCAAGGTGGCAGGAGACTTGCTTATTTGGTTTTCACCCGTCACTCCTCCCTTTCTTGTTGAAAACCCCTCCATGGTCATCCTCTTCCTCTTCTCCTTTCCCCTTCTCTGTTCAGAAAAGACAAAGAAAGATATGTATCGCATCCCGCTGGGGAGAGACTGGAGACGAAGATCTGTCAATTTCTAAGGCTATTTTAAAGGTTTCCCTTTCCTTTTATGTTCCTTTGTTTTGCACCTGTCTATATGAAATCTTTAGAAGAAAACACTGCCAGTAATTATACATGGCTTGGTGTGTTTTGCTTCCAGTTTTCTCCAAGCTCCAAAAGGTTTGGCATTCAAACTGGGAGAAAACTTGTTTATCCCAAACTTTGCTTCTTACAGGTTGTCCGGTAATGTGTTCCTCTTTTGAGCTTTTTGTTCTACTTCTGAAGTGAAGGATGTTTGCTTGAAAACCTTGGGCTTGGCTCAAGTGGCTTATTTATTTATTTTTAAATTTCTACCCCGCCCTCCCGCCGAAGCAGCTCAGGGCGGCTTACAAACAGTTTAAAACCAACAAACAGTTTAAAACAAGCAAATACAAAATAAAATACAGTTCATACGATTTCAATGCATACAGTTAGGCTAAATAAATAAATACAGCTAGTGCGGCCCCACCGGAGCAATCAGTTTTTATTGGAACGCTTGGTGAAACAGCTCCGTTTTTACCGCTCTATGGAACTGCTGGAGGTCCCGTAGAGCTCCTGCCATCCCTAGTCCCGGGGG
>NW_015167533.1:1178237-1183466 GCF_001447785.1 Gekko japonicus | reverse complement strand
GTCGGATTCATTTTCAGACAACTCACCCTAAGCCATCCCGCCACGTCCTGCAACGCCCGGTCCAGATCTTCTGGGGTAGAGGCAAACTGACCGCCCAACAACAGATAGAGCTGGGTGGCATTTGCATATTGATGACACCCAAGCCCATGCCTCCTGGCAATCTGGGCAAGGGGGCGCATATAGATGTTAAATAGTATTGGGGAGCGCACTGCCCCTTGGGGCACACCACAAACTAGTGGGTGCCTTCGGTACATCTCCTCCCCAAGTGCCACCCTTTGTCCCCGACCCTGGAGAAAGGAGACAAGCCATTGCAAGGCCAGCCCCCGAATCCCCATGTTGACGAGGCGGTGGGCGAGCAGCTGATGTTCGCCGACAGGTCTAACAACAGCAACACAACCATCCCACCCCGATCCAGATGCCTCCGGAGATCATCTGTGAGGGCGACCAGTGCTGTCTCTGTCCCATGACCAGGACAGAAGCTGGACTGGAAGGGATCCAGCGTGGAAGTATCATCCAGAAAGCTCTGAAACTGTATCGCCACCGCCCTCTCTATTAATTTGCCCAAATAGGGCAGATTGGAGACCGGCTGATAATTGACCAATTCGACCGGGTCCAAAGATGGTTTTTTTAAGAGAGGGTGGACCATCGCTTCCTTGAGAGCCCCTGGGAATAGGCCCTCAGAGCTTGGCTTTAAGGGTGCCAAATATGCTTTGGGTGCAGTCATATGCACCAGATAAAATGGGGGGGGGAGGCTATTTCCTCCGGAGGAATTTGACTCGCAGTTGCACAATCACACCTCCCTTTAAAGCTCCAGGCACAGCCCGTCAGTGAGTGATCAGATGCAACTGCAGACGAGTCTTTTTTGTGTGTCTTTTGTTTCCCATACGCTTAAATGAGGAATTGATGAACCGCACCTCCACACTGAGGGCTCCCTATGGAGTTTGCGATGATGCGCATACTGCAAAGGGGAAAAAAAACAACGGCATGGAGTTGGGATGGCCTGATCAGACCATCCCGATATCATGAGAGCGCACTGGAGCAATCAGACAGGGGAAAGTCCATCCGTGGCCCATTGCAACCCATTTACTACTAGATTTTCCCTGGTGTCTTTTAACTCTGCTTCTGCAATGGAGCAGAACGGGTTGCCGATGACTGCGGGGCACTTCCCAGATGTTGTTGTCTGATTGCACCCTTTAAAACCTCCCGGCATTCGTGCCTATGCTGGATCTAATTGTGCATATGATCGAGGCCTTGCTTTGTTAGCCAGCTTTGTCGAGGCCAACTCTAGATCCTACTTGTGTTAATGCCAGGTGTTTTGAAAAAGTCTAGGTCATGCGGTACCTAGGGTTGCCAGGTCTGGGTTGGAAAATACCTGGAGACTTTGGGGGTGGACCCAGGAGAGGGTGGGGTTTGGGAAGGGGAGAGGCTTCAGCATGGTACAAGGCCATAGAGTCCACCCTTCAAAGCAGCCATTTTCTCCAGGAGAGCTGTTCTCTGTCACCTGGGGATCAGTTGTAAAAGCGGGAGATCCTCAGTCCCCACGTGGAGACTGGCAACCCTAAGTGATACCTGCACCATTCGCAGACACCTTTTCTGGCACCTCCTGAGTGTTTTTAGGAAGTGGGTAGGGTCAGGTAAGACGTTTGCCCAGCAAGGCTTCTGACTGACTACTGGAGATTTGATTGGCTGTGCAGATTTTTTAGAATGTTAAGGGATCTGCACTGTGTTGCTGGAGTTAAGCTTATTGGGATAGCTGGTTAATGAAGCAGAGTTTTGCCCAGTCGTACAAGTGTGATACTAAGTGCAATAAATAAATCTCCCAAAGAAGCAGGGCTCTTTTTGTAGCAGGAACTCCTTTGCATATTAGGCGACACACCCCTAATGTAGCTAATCGTCCAAGAGCTTCCAGTAGCCCCTGTAAGAAGAGCTCTGTAAGCTCTTGGAGGATTGGCTACATTAGGGGTCTGTCGCCTAATAGGCAAAGGAGTTCCTGCTACAAAAAAGAGCCCTGCCAAGAAGTATATTGCAAAAAAGGTAAGCTTACAATCTATTCAAGTAGATCCCGTTGACATTCGGGTTACGGTCAAAAGAAGGGAAAGAAATGTAATCTAAAGAGTGCTTTCCCTATCACAAATGGCCAGCTTGTCTGGCATCATGCGTGTGGGAATATGAGGGCATTGTATCTACAGAAGAAGAGAAGAAGAGGAGATTGGATTTATACCCTGCCCTTCACTACTCGAAGGAGTCTCAGAGTAACTTATCCTTCTCCTCCCCACAACAGACACCCTGTGAGGTAGGTTGGGCTGAGAGAGCTCTCTAGAGAACTGCCCTTGAGAGAACAGCTCTGAAAGAACTTATGACTGACCCTAGGTCACACCTGCAGTTTCATGTGAAGGAATGGGTAATCAAACCTGGTTCTCCCAGATTCAAGTCCATGCCCCTAACCACTACACCAAACTGGCCTGCAGAGATATATATCTCCATGGAAGGCCATGTGCAGAGAGTGAGAGGACAAAGTATGCGAGAGAGGAGAGGTCAGAGGGCAGCTCCCAGGTTAAGACAAAGGGGGGCATCCTGTTCAAGGAGACAGCATCTATACACACCTAGAGTGATGCAGAGAACCCCAGTTTCCAGGCATGCTCAGTCGCTCACCCCAGCAAAGCTGCGGTGGCCATTTTGCGGCAGCCATTTTGTTGCCCACAGGTTTAAAAAGGTCTGGGCTATCACATTATTCACTCTGTTCCTATGGAATTATATTTAACAAGAGAAATTAAAATAAAGAAACGTGTCAGCAGCAAAATTGTCTAGGACACTGCAAAACCCAGCCAGACCCAGCTCCACCCACCCACATGCCAGTGATCACCTTTAGCAGGTAAGAATCGTTTCGAAGAGACTAGGCAAAGAAACTTCGATAAACTGAAAGAACAAGCCACAGTGACCCCTGTATACCTGAAAGGAAGACTAGCAAATTATTTTCCACCTACCAAGAAAGAGAGAGGGCCATTGTAAATTCACATTTACAATGGAAAAAGTGCAGAAAAGGGCAACTCTAATGATAAAAGGGTTGGAACACTTTCCCTATGAGGAAAGGTTAAAGCGCTTAGGACTCTTTAACTTGGAGAAAAGACGACTGAGGGGTGACATGATTGAGGTTTACAAGATTATGCACGGGAAAGAACAGGTAGAGAAAGAGGTACTTTTCTCCCTTTCTCACAATACAAGAACTCGTGGGCACTCCATGAAATTGCTGAGCAGTCGGGTTAGAACGGATAAAAGGAAGTCCTTCTTCACCCAAAGAGTGATTAACACATGGAATTCACTGCCACAGGAAGTGGTGGCGGCTACAAGCATGGACGGCTTCAAGAGGGAACTGGATAAACATATGGAGCAGAGGTCCATCAGTGGCTATGAGCCACATGGTAGAGATAGGAACTCTCAGGCTGGGGCAAGTGACGCTCTGTATTCTTGGTGCTGGGGGGGGCAACAGTGGGAGGGCTTCTAGTGTCCTGGCCCCACTGCTGGACCTCCTGATGGCACCTGGTATTTTTGACCACTGTGTGGCAGAGTTTTGGACTAGATGGGTCACTGGCCTGATCCAACATTCTGATCCAACATTGGCGTCTCTTATGTTCTTATACAAATTATAGTTATGTGGAGTAATAAAAACGATTTTGTGGATAACCATTGGGAGGTGTCTCACATTCAGGGTCATCTTCCTTTTCAGTAAATATGATAGGCATTTGTTGAATGACAAGTAAACCTTTTTTTTTAGTGGGCAAGACAATCGTCTGCGAATTTATTTGCAAGGTGCTTGACAGAACTTAACTATATAGCTGGAAGGGACTCCAAGGGTCATCTAGTCCAACTCCCTGCTTGTTATTCTGTTTACCTTGTTTGTTGTCCAAAACCAGGGCCTTTTTTTTGTAGCAGGGACTCCTTTGCATGTTAGGCCACACACGCCTAACGTAGCCAATCCTAATGAGTTTCTGCTGTTGGGTGTGGCCTATTATGCTAGTGAGTTCCTGCTGGGTGTGGCCAACTCAGGAGCCAGCCGGAACTCCGTTCCTGTGCGTTCCTGCCCCAAAATAGCCCTGCCTTGGGCATATAAGAAAGGGCCACAAGCGCTAAGCACTGGCTCATCCCTCCCTGCCCTCCCTCCCTCCTCCATCTCTTCCTGTCTGAATTCATACTAAGTGCTACTTCTCTCAATGGCCAGATTATAATGAAGACTGCAATGTTTTGTTGACTTGACCTGGTTGATTAAAACAAAGCCTTTTGATCAATTAAAACTGCTTCTGATTAATCACACAAATAATTAACAATTTCTTTAATGCAAGGATGTATAAAATGACCATATGGTTGGTGTCCTCTGAGAAGAGGGGTTCCGCTTTTTGCCTGCAAGGGGATGCCTCTTCTAAGACGCTGCCAGCTGTTATGTGTACCCTTTATTTATTTATTCGATCCATTTATACCTCACCTTTCTTCCCAATGAGATCCAAAGCAGCTTACCTAATTCTCCTATCCTCCAGTTTATCCTCACAACAACCTTGTGAGGCGGGCTACTTGAAAAGCGCTGAAAAACAAATTGTGCTTCTTCCCTAAGCACTATTTTGCCCAGCGTTAAGCAGATTTAATCAACTGATGAACTTAAAAAAGGTCATCCGATTGGCTAAGAGTTCTTTAATTGCAAAGCTTCTCAAAATACAGGTGAAACCTGAACATAACACCCCGTTCACTTTCCCCAAGCTGAAGGGACTATGCGTACAGCAGCTTGAACACCACACTACCAGTATTAAAGTAACATGTTTTCGAGCTTCATTCGTAACATCCCTGCAAGGTAGGCAGTGCGCGTCTCAGACAAGGTAAGCCAGTGTGTCCCTTATATTACTCATGGGGGTGTGGGGTGAGATACAGTTGCTTGCCTAAGTGAACCACTGAACAGTAATGAGCACACACACACATGCATGCACACCAGCCTCTGCTTGGAAAAAGAAAAACCCATGAGTTTTGTTAGCATCACTGTTGACCGCTCAAAGTTTGAGCCCTTGTATAAATGCTCAAAAGATAGGTTTACACAGGGGTCGTTTTGTAGAAAAAGAGCTAGGGGGACTCATTAACATAATTCATTAGCATATGCCACACCCCCTGACATCACCAGAAGTGTGTCATAAGGCCACACCCCCTGACATCACCGGAAGTGTGTCATAAGGCCACACACCCCGCCCCCAA
>NW_015167533.1:1174332-1178183 GCF_001447785.1 Gekko japonicus | reverse complement strand
CCAGGCAGGCAGGGGTGGGGAGAGGCAGGGAGGAAGCAACTTACCCTCCCTCTTCTCCTGCCTCCTCCTGGCTGAATGAGGGCCGGAAGCGGTGCGGCCGGAAGCAGGGGGCGGGGCTTCGTCATGGGGGCCCCCCCCGTACCTCACCCGGGGGAACTGCGATCCCCCGCGATCCCCCCCGAAATGACCTCTGGGTTTGCAAAAGAACCCAAACCCAAACCTACATCTTTCCTTGTCTGTTCATTACAGTTGTGAAGGAAGAGACGCGTGTTAAACTTACTATCATAATTCCTGTGCAGCCCCAGCCATCACTCACTGCCAGGGAATGGCAGTTTTCTAATTCTCCCCCAACTGAATTGGGAAGACAGGAAAACTACAGTGACTATCCAGTTCTTCAGATACAGTGCGCTTGCACATGAAAGCTTGTACTTTGAATAAACCTTTGTTGGTCTTAAAGGTGCCACTGGACTCAAACTTTGTTGGCTTGCTTCAGGCCAACACGGCTACTGACCTGAATCTACCCACTCCAGCAGAAACCAATTGCTAAGGAAGACTGGGAATTATAATAGCAAGCTACTCCTTCACGAAGATAACGTTTGCTGGGTGAGAAGGTAGGAGAACACTGAGGACAGATGGCAGCCCCATTTCAAATCAGACATTTTTGTTGCTTAGTTATAACGGAGAAAGTGCAGACAGTACATTTCCCCTTCATAACTCATTATAGAAAAGGGCCAGGTACTTTTTTTATTTAAAAAATGAAAGCTAGGACATCAGAGGTTGTGACAATAGCTCTTTAGAAGACTAGTTTTCATTACTGCAATACTAATTACTGATAAAAAGGATTAAAAGCCCTCCAGTGGCATGGCAAGGGGGAAATAAAGATGACAGCTCACAGTATGGATGTGGATAAATAGTTAAATGTTCCAATTTATATAAATCAGTCATAAATAAATGCTGTGTGTAAAAAAAACACCCCTCTTACCCTTTGATGTTTGTCTAAGTAATCCTTAATTAATGGCTTGCAATCTGTTCAGGTCAGCAACAGTTTGCACATGTACAATTTGGGAGGTAAACCCTCTGCTCGGCAGGTCATTAATGCAATCAAACTGACCGGGTGATCAGCTCCTACCTGGTCATCTCATTCAAACACGGAAAATTCGACTGCCGAACACGTTTGATGTGAAATTCACAGTGCCTCTAGCAGGGCTGTCAGTGCAGAACTTTCAGGGTCTCGTTTGTTGCCATGACACTGTGGCAGCTGTCAGATCGGCACGCTACAATCCCAGTTACGGAAGGATAAGCCAGTTTTGCACTTGGACAACAAAAATTCCCAAGATTTTTCTTTTTCTTAACTGTGTGGTTTTGTCCGGCCTGGAACTCTAGCCATCCATCCGGGGAGTTGCACGGTCCTTGGTTAAATGCTCCCAGAAAAGGAGTGCAGCCTCCCATACGGAGGGGGCCCCCCCATGCCTGCGGAGCCATGCCTCATCACCTTCAGCTTCCACCAGGTGTGATGAGACCCAGCAGTGACCTGTCAGTGCCAACTATGGCTCCAGCAGAGGGAGAAACACCTTGCCACCGCCAATTAGGGCCCGGACACCTCCAAGGCTGTCTGGTGTTAGTCCTAATCAGCTGGCTGTCCTTATCAATAATTAGCCGGAGGCAAGGAAAGGAAAAAATGCCAGGTTACAAGCTCATATTTCTCACACATGCGGGGTCCGGTCATGAATCATGCCGCCTCCAAATCTGCCACTGCTAATAATAAATGTGAATAAAACAATTACCTCTTCTCAAATAGCTCCACTCCTGCTATTTGGAGAGAGGCCTGTATTTATTTGTATTGATGCTATTTTGCCTGGCTAGGAAAATAAGAGGGTGAGTCCAGACAGGACCATCAGAAATTAGACTGGACAGTCAAGATTTTACTGGTCTCAACACTAAGACCCAGCGCTGGTCAAGCCAGTTTGGTTTACTGGTTAGGAGCACGGAGTCTAATCTGGGAGAACTGGGTTTGATTCCCCATTCTTCCACATGCAGCTGCAGGTGTGACCTTGGGCCAGTCACACATTCTTTCAGAGCTGTTCTCTCATGAGCAGTCCTCGAAAGAGCTCTCTCAGGGTGTCTGTTGTGGGGAGGGGAAGGGAAAGGAGATTGTAAACTGCTCTGAGACTCCTTTGGGTAGTGAAGTGGGGGTATAAATCCAATCTCCTCTTCTTCTCTTCAAGTAATTATTTATAGCCCGGCTTTACAGCTGAGACCCAAGATGGATGACAAGATATAAAAACAAGACACTCAATAAACAATGCAACAGGACTAGGATTTTAAAGAATTAGAAAACAGCCCAGCCTAAAACCTGTATAAGATATGACAGATCACAAGCAATAGAGCGAATGGATTTCCAAAGTAGAGGGCAATATAGTGATATATACCCGATAAACAGTGCAATAGACTTCACAACTACATCAAAATTTTCAGATTCTGCCAGGATCTACACAGAGATCCACCAGATTCCTCCAAACTCTGACTGCTCACTAGCCAGGTTTTAAGGCCCCAGCGTCCTCTGGGAGGGGGACATATCTTTAAACTCAAAAGTTAGCAGCCTTGAAGAAAGGAGGGAACCGTCAGAGGCCAGGGTGTAAGCAAAACATCCTTGGAATTGTGAACCCTTCCAGTTCAGGCAGACGGTGCTGAGTTTTGGAAGTATGGAGCTGGAAACTATCCACTGTTCATCTCTGCTCAGTATTCAGATATCAAGTTCGGTATGATCTGAGCCAGAGATCCTTTCAAGCTTGGCTTGGCTAATAAGAACCCAGAAGCACTAGAAACCACAATTCCCAAAGATCTTTAAACCACAATGATGCTCAAAGCCAGGTTTTAGGGTCTCGTGAAGGGGGTTTCCCTTTAATGCTCCCCCTTCCAGTTGCTGCTGCTGCTGAAAGGTTAAGGGGGGGCGGAGCACAGGGATGCCTGGCCACAGCCCAGCACCCCTGGAAGGATTTGGAGTTGGGGACAGACGTCACAGCAGCATGCTGGCGTCCAATGTCACTTCTGGCAAAAACTGGGAATGATGTCATGATGGGGATTAAGCCGCACAGTTTCTGGCAAATCCTAGAGTGACACCCCTATGATGTCACTTCTGCACACGGTCACGATACCAGACTGCCTGCCCCGTCCCACCATTGCTTCTCATGCAGCCTTTCAGCACAACAGGCAATGGCTGGGAGGTCATCTACCATCGTGGTAGAACTGGCATCATAAAAACATAACAACACAAGAGAAGCCATGTTGGATCAGGCCAATGGCCCATCCAATCCACAGTCTGTGTCACACAGTGGGCAGAAAACCAGGTGTCACCAGCGGGGCCAGAACTCCAGAAGCCCTCCCACTGTTGCCCCCCAAGGACCAAGAATATATAAGGAAGGCCGAGTGCCGAAGAATAGATTCTTTTGAACTCTTGAGAGTCCCCTGGACTGCAAGAAGATCAGATCAGTCAATCCTAAAAGAAATCAACCCTGACTGTTCCCTGGAAGGCCAGATAATGAAACTGAAGCTCAAAGACTTTGGCCACCAAATGAGAAGGGAGCACTCACTGGAGAAGACCCTGATGCTGGGAAAGACTGAAGGTCAAAGAAGACGGGGACGGCAAAGGATGAGATGGTTAGACAGTGTCATCGATACAACGAACATGAAATTGAGCCAACTTCAGAGGACGGCGGAAGACAGGAGGGCCTGGCGGGAGCTGGTCCATGGGGTCGCGAAGAGTCGGACTCAACTGTGCTACTGAACAATAGCCATTCATGGACCTCTGTTCCATGGGTTTATCAAATCCCCTCTTGAAGCTGTCTATGCTT